>NC_081415.1:247213924-247582674 GCF_030272615.1 Cryptomeria japonica
CCTACTCTCCCTCCCCCTTCCTCCATACCCCTTCTTCTCTCCCAACCCCCCCCCTCTCTCTCTCTCTCTCTCCCTTCCCTCCCCCTCTCTCTCTCCCTCTCTCTCCCCTCTCCCTCCTTCCCTCTCTCTCTCTCTTCCTCTCCCTCCCCCTAACTCCCCCTCTCCTTCCTCCATACCACTTCTTCTCTCCCACCCTCCCCCCTCTTCTCTCCCTCTCTCCCTGACTCTACCTCTCTCCCTCTCTCTACCTTCCTTCTCTACCTCCCTCCCCTCTCTCTTTCTCTCCCTCTCACTCCCATCTCTCTCCTTCCCCCTCTTCTCTTCCTCTCCCCCCTCTCTCTCCCTCTCCCTCTCCCTCTCCCTCCTTCCCTCTCACTCTCTCTCTCTCTCTTCCTCCCCCTCCCCCTCCCTCCCTCCCCCCTCTCCTCTTGCTCCCACCCCCTACTCTCCCTCCTACATACCCCTTCTTCTCTCCCACCCTCCCCACTCTTCTCTCCCTCTCTCCCTCCCTCTACCTTTCTCCCTCTCTCTACCTTCCCTCCCCCCTCTCTCTCTCCATCTCTCTCTCCCTCTCCTTCCTTCCCTCTCTCTCTCTCTCTCTCTCTCTCTCTCTCTCTCTCTCTCTCTCTCTCTCTTCCTCCTCCCTCCCCCCCTATTTGTCTCCCTCCCTCCCCCTACTCTCCTTCTCCCTTCCTCCATACCCCTTCTTCTCTCCTACCCTCCCCCCTCTTCTCTCCCTCTCTCCCTCTCTCTAGCTTCCCCCCCCCTCTCTCTCTCTCCCTCTCTCTCCCTCTACCTCCTTCCCTCTCTCTCTTCCTCTCCCCCCCCCTCTCTCTCTCTCCCCCTTCCTCTCTCTCCTTCCCTCTCTCTCTCTCTTCCCCCCTCCCCCTCCCCCTCCCCCCCCTCTCCTCTCCCTCCCTCCCCCTACTCTCCCTCTCCCTTCATCCATACCCCTTCTTCTCTCCCACCCTACCACCTCTTCTCTCCCTCTCTCCCTCCATCTACCTCTCTCCCTCTCTCTACCTTGCCTCCCCTATCTCTCCCTCTCCCTCATTCCCTCTCTCTCTCTTCCTCTCCTTCCCCCCCTCTCTCTCTCTCCCACACTCCCCCCCCCTCTCTCTCTCTGTCTCCCTCCTTCCCTCTCTCTATCTTCCTCTCCCTCCCCCCTCTCTATTTCTCTCACTCTCCCTCCTTCCCTCTATCTCTCTCTCTCTTTCTCTCCCTCCCCCTCCCTCCCCCCCTCTCCTCTCCCTCTCCCTTCCTTCATACCCCTTATTCTCTCCCACCCTCCCCCCTCTCTCTCTCTCTCTCTCTCTCTCTCTCTCTCTCTCTCTCTCTCTCTCTCTCTCTCTCTCTCTCTCTCTCTCTCCTTCCCTTCCACCCCCCTCCTCTCTCCCTCCCCCTACTCTCCCCCCTCTCACTCTCTCTCTCTCCCTCTCTCCCTCCCTCCCTTTTAATTCACATTTTTTCTACTACCAATAGTGTGTACTGTTGGCATTTGTGAAGAGCTTGATGATATGATGATATTGTATGTTGTCATTGATGTCAATATGCTGAAGAGTGAACCAGAATATTGAAGTAAACAAACTGGCAAGAGAATTGGTATGATGTTGTGAACCGATATATGTTGGTTCAAGTGAAGCGGTATGTTGGAATGAGAATCGATGTGTGGAAGTTTTGTATCGGGTTTCATTTGGTATGAATACCGGTTGGTAGTCTCAGCTTTAGGGTTTTCAGTTGATGTATTTCCAGTCTGTGTGATTTGACCGATGAGATACTATGATGGGATAGCATTGAGATGGAGATCAAATCGTGTTGCCACATCAACCTTGTGCATGTGAGGAGTCCTTAAAGATCTTGCATGAAGAAGATTGATCCTATCTACCTCAGGAATGTGTGAAGTCTCAGTAAATGGTGGAGAGCGCGTCATGGGTTATCAGCATCCAGATGCAGCAAAGAATGAATGATGGAGAACGTTTAGGGTTTATGCTAGCGACCTATCTGTTTCCTATAAGGTCGATGATGATTTGCATTATGAGGTTGTTGGCAAATGTTATGTGTGTATCCAATTGAAGAGATACTTGATTCTTGCCAAACTGGAGAAGTGTGTTGATACCCGTAGAGTGTGATTGCAGAAGCTAAGGAGCTAAAGTGGGTTTGCCTTGGCATTGTGTGTTGTTATCAGATCAATATATTACCTGTTGACTTCTAACCATTTCAACAGTTTGAAAATCCCTTAACCAGGTAGCTTTAACATGCTTTAGTGTAAATCCTTTAATAAGGTGACTCAATTCAATGTGTTCTTCAAATCCTCTTGTGAGGTAACCTTTAATAGGGTTCTAACCTTTAACTGGGTATTTAGCCATCCCTTAACTAGGTGATCCCTAGCAAGATCGGTTCCTAGTAGAACCTATTGTAAAAGTCTTTAACCGGACTAGGCTCCTAACAAAGTAGACTTCAGAAGAGTTTAAAGAACAACTTGTGGGTATTCATCCCCACCATGGTTTTTCCCAGTTGGGTTTCCATGTAAAAAATCAGTGTGTCATGTGTGATGCTTTTCATGTGATGGTTTAGTGTTTTATGTTAAGTGGTAATGCAAGTTGATTCAATGATCATAAGTATTTTTGATGTATTACTTGCTTAAGCTTTTGGGTGAAGTTGTGATAAGGTATTAGGTCTTGAATTGATCTAGGTGTGACTGGTTTATGTTTTTCATAGTCTTAGTGTGTTTTATTGATAGTGCCCTAACTTAGATCGGTAATGTTGTTTACCGGTTAGTGCAGTCTTTGCTATTTGACTTACGGAGAAAGTTTTTGTCTGTATTGATTCACCCCCCCTCTCAGTACCTATTAGATAGTTATTGTTCATCATTATTCATCAATTGGTATTAGAGCGTCCTCCAGGTCCTTTGTGCTATAAGCTTAACCACTTGAGGAAAAGATCCTATTGTAATGATGATGAGGGAAGGTCCTAAGTTCAACAGAGACAACTTTAAGATATGGAAGGACAGAATGAAGATATACATTAAGAGCATGGGTGCTCAACATTGGAACTATGTTGATAATACTTGTGTTGTCCCTACTGGTACTCTCACTGATGATCAAAGAAGAGAAATTTAGGAGAATGGACAAGTAATGGAAGCTCTTATCAGCAGCCTATTTGATGTTGAGTTTATAGATGTTCAGGATAAAAACAATCCCAAAGATGTATGGGATACTCTGGAGTCTATCTATGGTGGTGATGAGCATGTAAAGCAGGCTAAGGAAGAAATCCTTAGAGGAAAGTTTGAAGATATGCGAATGGTTGAAGGAGAGACCATTCAACAGTATGGGATAAGAATCAAAACTATTGTAGGAGACATCAAGAGTGTAGGAGGCAAAATAGATGATCCCACCATTGTGAGAAAAGTCTTGAGAACCTTATTACTGGTCTATGCAATAAGGGTTGCCGCTATTTAGGAGTTGGGATCTATTGACAAGACAAAGGTGTCCCTTTGTTCTATCATTGCTAAGTTGATCGCTTATGAGCTAAACAATTATGATGGCAATGTTCAGAAGACTGATTCAACCTTTAAAGCATCTGCTACACTATCTAGAAAGGATAAAGAAGTTAGTACCAGTTGTGAACCTAGACAAAGAAGAGATATGGATGATGAAGAAATCTTGATGGAATTTGAAGCTCTTCTAGCCAAGAGACTTCCTAAGGGAACTGATAAATACAGAGGTAAGCTCCCTTTGAAATTCTTTTCTTGCAATAGGATTGGACACATTGTTGTTAACTGTCCTAATGGTGATAATAAGGACAAATCAGAGAGGTTCAAAAAGTTCAAAGGAGGAAATAGGAGAAACTGTCTTGTTGCAGTTGATGAAGGTGTCATTGATGATGAATCAGAAGATGAAGAAAGTGAAGACATAGTATTTGTAGCTATCAAGGAAGATGTGTCAGACAAGGAGGCTCTTGTATCCCGCTTTGATAATTCTAATGAATAGATTATTGACAGTGGTTGTTCTCACCATATGACTGGTGACCAGAGAAAGTTTCTGTCTCTGGAAGAATATGATGGAGGTGTAGTCCGATTTGGTAATGATGCACCTTGTATGGTAAAAGGAAGAGGGTCCATCTCTCTAAATGGAAAAAGCAGTGTTGATAATGTATATTGGGTAGAAGGTCTCAGGCATAACATTCTGAGTGTTGCTAAGCTGAATGATAATGGACTCACTCTAGAATTCAAAGATGGAGTATGCAAAATCAAAGGAAAGAATGGTGAACTAATGGCCACCGGTATGCAGACCAAAGGTAACCTATTTTAGTTAAATACAAATATCAGTCAATGTCTAATGGCTAAGTTTGATGACAGTTGGATATGGCATAGGAGACTCTGCCATGTTAATTTTGATAACATTGTGAAGGATAGTAAGATCAAGGCAGTTAGAGGATTGCTTGCGCTAAACAAATCAAAGAATCCTCTATACAGAGAATGTCAACTCGAGAAAATATCTTCCTCAACCTTCAAAGGTAAATCCTTCATAGTAGAAAATCTAGTTGATCTTGTGCACATTGATTTGTGTGGTCATATGAAGACTAGGAGTGTTCAAGGAGATAGGTACTTTATGATTCTTACTGATGATTGCTCAAGAATGATGTGGGTCACATCCTTGAAAGATAAGTCTGAAGATTTTGGAAAGTTCAAAGCCCTCAGAGCACTAGTTGAAAAAGAAAGTGGTAAGAGAATCAAATGCCTTAGAACTAACCAAGGAGGTGAGTTCAATTCTCGTGAGTTCAATAAGTAATATGAAGAAAATGGCATCAAGAGGCAACTGTCTTCCCCCTAGACTCCACAGCAAGACCTAGCAGAAAGGAACAACCAAACTGTAGTTGAAGTAGCCAAAACCATGCTGATTCAAGGAAAGGTTGTGTAAGGAAGTTAAGTAGCGGAAACAACTTCCTACACTAACCTTGAGAGGAGGGTAATGCAAAACTTTTTCAGATCATTACAACAGTTACAGAAAATAGAAATAGATATAATAGCATTCATACCACAACACAATGATTTACGTGGGGAAAACCCTTTCGGGAGAAAAACCCCACCCTCCAAAAGCAGCTCAATATTTTATTCAGCAATCAAAAACAGATTACAAAATACTTGCAGAGCAAGCTCTTCGCAGGAGTACCACTAATCAGAGATTCAGAGGCAACTCAATAGCCATAAGACTCTTACACACAACCTCTATCTCACACACCTCATAAATAGGAGATACAATACAAGAAACCATCAAACGGTATTACAAAACCATGGGCTAAAACCACCCAATAAGGTGTAGCCGACCTTATCTCCCTTCTAGATTCCCTATGACATGTTAAAGCACACATCAACACATGTCGCTCCCTTTTTACAGCTCATTTATGTATTCGATATAAATTATTTTTCCTATTTCAGGAGTACAAACTTCCGGAGGCCATAACTTGAGAACCGGGTGTCCGATTGATGAACCGTTTGAAGCGCCGGAAAGCTCGCGAAGTGCTCTATCACCTCGTAACCCACTTCGCCGGTTACGGCCACTTTTCAGGGCGTTTGGGAGCCTCTAAAGTCCCCAAAATTAAGTTTAAATATTTTATTGCACCCCTCCAAGACGAAAACTTTAATATCTTCAAAACTAGCTGTGACCTTGCGACGAAACTTTACCGGAATGCTTATCTAGCCAACCAGAAGCTTCAGGGAGAGTTTCGCACCATTTTGTGCTCAAATAAAAACTTACTATAAATAGTAACCTCACATAAATGCAAGGTTGAGACACCATTTTTCCCAACAAATCTCCCACTTGTCGAACACCTTGCATGAGCGGAAGGGAATGTCAACACAATGAATCAATTGCTAGGGGCCATAAGGCCCATAGACTCTGAACACCATCTGAACTTCTCTGTGCTCACAGCCTTAGTTAAAGCATCTGCAACATTCATCAAAGTTTCCACCTTAACCAGCTTCACCCTACCATCTTCGACCATATCTCTAACAAAATGATACTGAACATCAATATGTTTGGTCCGGGCATGAAATGTCGGGTTCTTAGCTAGGCTAATTGCACTCTGACTGTCACAGTAAATTGTCACTGTACCTTGTTTTATTCCAATATCTGAACACAGTCTCTTAAGCCAAATGGCCTCTTTACAAGCATGAGTAGCTGCCATATACTCTGCTTCAGTAGTGGATAAAGCAACCACAGCCTGTCGCTTACTCATCCAACTAATTGCACCACCAAACAAAGTAAACACATAAGCACTGGTGGATCTTCTGCTATCAATATCACCTGCCCAATCTGAATCCACATAACCATGGATATCAAGGGAAGTCATGTCTCCAACTGAATTACCATGATAACACAAAGAATACTCTGAAGTACCCTTCAAATATCTGAAGACTCTTTTGACTGCATCCCAATGAACTCTACCAGGATTAGACATATATCTAGAAAGTACTCCCACTGCTTGGGCAATATCTGGTCTAGTACAGACCATAGCATACATCAAGCTTCCAACTGCACTCTGGTAAGGCACTCTGCTCATGTCTTCCATCTCCAATGGGGATGTAGGACAATCTGAAACAGATAGTTTCGTTCCAACTGTAAAAGGAACACTCAATGGTCTACAATTCTGCATGTTGAACCTCTGTAACATTGAATTCACATACTTACTCTGGCCTAGCCATAGCTTTCTGTTCGCCCTATCTCTTCTAATTTCCATCCCAAGAATGTGCTTTGCTGCACCAAGATCTTTCATTTCAAATTTAGCAGCGAGCTGAGACTTCAGTTCTGAAATCATACCTTTCCCTTTACCAATGAATAACATATCATCAACATACAATGCAATGAATAAGAAATGATCACCATAAGATTTATAATAAACACAGTGATCTGATTTAGAACGTTCAAATCCCAAACTCAACACATATGTATCAAATTTCTGGTACCACATCCTAGGACTTTGTTTGAGGCCATACAAAGATTTCTTCAATTTACAGACCAAATTACTTTTGCCTTTCACCACATAGTGCTCCGGCTGTGTCATATAAATATCTTCCTCCAAATCACCATGAAGGAAAGCAGTTTTCACATCCATTTGCTCAACCTCTAAATCATAAGCAGTAGCAATAGAAAGCAAAAATCTAATGGACGTCATTTTTGCAACAGGAGAAAATATCTCACCGTAATCAACACCCTCAACCTGAGAGTAGCCTTTTGCAACCAACCTTGCTTTATACTTCTCAATGCTTCCATCTGAACCAATCTTTTTCTTGAACACCCATTTACAACCAACAGGTTTTCATCCTTCAGGCAATGGTACAAGATCCCATGTATCATTCTTTTTCAAAGCTGCCATTTCTTCCTCCATAGCAATCTTCCAGGATTCTGCATCATTCATACCTAATGCCTCTTCTACAGATTTCGGTTCATCCACACTAGTATTCAGAGCAAAAATACATCTCCAATCATCAGGTGAATACCTTTCAGGTGGTTGTCTATGTCTTGTAGACCTTCGAACAAGCTGAGTTGGAGGTTCTTCCTCCTCTTCTGAAGATTCAGAGCTAGACGAGCTCTCCTCAAATTCTTGCCTATCTAGGGGTCTTGATTCAACTCTTTCAGGTGTAGAAGGAAGTTGAATCACATCTTCTTTTTTAGTCTGTTCTGGCTGCAATGTAACAGAAGGAGACTTAATTTCTCTAAAAATAACACTTCTACTGTGAATTACCTTTTGTGCAACAGGGTCCCAAAGCTTGTATCCTTTCACACCATAACTATACCCGATGAAGATACATTTCACAACCTTGTTCTCCAACTTTGTTCGCTTCTCCTTTGGCACATGTGCATATGCCTCGCAACCAAAAACTCTAAGATGTCTCAATGAAGGCTTGTGAGCTGACCATGCTTCCATAGGCGTTTTATCAACAAGAGCTAATGTAGGAGACCTGTTAATCAGGTAGCAAGCAGTGGCAACAGCTTCAGCCCAAAACTTTTGTTCGAGACCAGCACCACTCAACATACTCCTAGCCTTCTCCATCAGTGTCCTGTTCATTCTTTCTGCAACTCCATTCTGCTGTGGAGAATACGGAGTTGTCTTCTGCCTGTTAATTCCACAGTCTTTACAGAATCTATCAAAATCATTAGAGCAAAACTCACCGCCATTATCAGTTCTCAAACATTTTATTTTCTTTCCAGTCTGCAACTCAACCATTGCTTTAAATTCTTTAAAACGACTAAAAACTTCAGATTTACTCTTTAGAAAATAAACCCATGTCCTTCTACTAAAATCATCAATAAATGAAACATAATATGTGGATTTTCCAATCGAAGAGACATCTACTGGACCAAACACATCAGAATGGATAAGATCCAAAACACCACAAGTTTTATGAGAACTCGAGTAAAACTGAACGCGGTTTTGTTTTCCATAAATGCAATGCTCACAGAAATCAAAGTCAAGATTACAATCATTCAAACCTTCAACAAGATTTTTATTTTTCAAGGTCCTTAGACCCTTTTCTCCAATGTGGCCAAGTCTCTGGTGCCATAACATAGTCTTCTCTGCAGGTAACTTTGCTTCAGACGAAAGTGCACCCTTAGGTACCCAAAAACCATTTCCATCTGCTGAAGGTGAAACCTTCAAATCTTCCAGTGAGGTATCCATAGATTTACTTTTTACAGAAGTGCTATTACACTCAACAGTGTATGCTTCAAGCTTATACAAAGTGCCAAACCTGACACCTCTAGCAACTACCATAGCACCCTTAATCATCTTACATCCTGTTTCAGAAAAGACTACCTGCACACCTGCATCTATCAGTTTGCTCACAGATAACAGGTTTCGTTTTAATCCAGGGATATGCAGCACACCATTAATCCCTTTTATTCTACCATCAGAAAACCTGATTCTAACTTTACCTCGACCAATAATGTCTAGAGGTGAATCATCACCCAAGTACACCTTACCTCCATTAAATCCTTCATATTCAGAAAACCAATTTCTATTGGAAGTCATATGAAAAGATGCACCTGAGTCAATTAGCCAGGCATCATTACCTGCATGAGTCGCCAAAGCCGCAATAAATGCATCGCCATCTTCCTTGTCGGACTCAGAATCAGAATCGAACTTTTTCTTTTTCTTCTTCTTTTCTTCTTTGCAGTCCTTACGGATGTGACCCGGTTTACCGCAATTCCAGCAAATGACTTTGGACTTTCCAGGAGATTTCGATCTCCCTTTGGATTTGGACTTGCCGCGCTTCTCATTCTTCTTGCCTTTCTCCTTAGGTATTCCACGAACGGTTAGGGCTTCCTTTGAACTGATGGATACCTTCCTTCGCATCTCTTCACCGAGTAGGGCACCCACCACGTCTTCAGATTTCAAAACAACAGAAGTACTACCGATAGCCATAACAAGAGAATCCCATGAATCAGGCAAAGAACAAAGCAAGATCTGACATTTCTCCTCCTCATCTATCTTAACACCGACGGATACTAATTGAGCCACAATCATATTGAATGCTTCCAGGTGGTCTGCAATTCGTCCACCCTCTTCCATCTTCAAGGAATACAATTTCTTTCTTAAGAAAATTTGATTTAATAAAGATTTCACTTGATACATCTCACCAAGCTTAGTCCATAGCTTCTTTGCAGAGTTCTCTTCATGGACATTGATTAGAACAGAGTCTGCCAGGCACAGTCTGATTAGACCCTTGGCCTTTCGGTCCATAACATCATACTGAGCTGCCGCAGTAGGATCTGAGGGCCTTTGGACATTCGCATCAACAGCATCCCAAAGATCTCGATCTATTAGCAGATCTTCGATCTTCAGCTTCCACATCTCAAAATTACTTCCATTAAATTTCTCCACCTCTATTCTCCCTGACGAACTCGCCATCTGAATATTCCTGCAACAAGATCAAAAAGTGTCTTCTGCACAAGCTCCCACTCAAATCTGGATTAGTTCAAAAAACCCAACTGCCCACAATTGAAACCAAAGGTGATCAGGCTCTGATACCACTTGTAAGGAAGTTAAGTAGCGGAAACAACTTCCTACACTAACCTTGAGAGGAGGGTAATGCAAAACTTTTTTAGATCATTACAACAGTTACAGAAAATAGAAATAGATATAATAGCATTCATACCACAACACAATGATTTACGTGGGGAAAACCCTTTCGGGAGAAAAACCCCACCCTCCAAAAGCAGCTCAATATTTTATTCAGCAATCAAAAACAGATTACAAAATACTTGCAGAGCAAGCTCTTCGCAGGAGTACCACTAATCAGAGATTCAGAGGCAACTCAATAGCCATAAGACTCTTACACACAACCTCTATCTCACACACCTCATAAATAGGAGATACAATACAAGAAACCATCAAACAGTATTACAAAACCATGGGCTAAAACCACCCAATAAGGTGTAGCCGACCTTATCTCCCTTCTAGATTCCCTATGACATGTTAAAGCACACAGCAACACATGTCGCTCCCTTTTTACAGCTCATTTATGTATTCGATACAAATTATTTTTCCTATTTCAGGAGTACAAACTTCCGGAGGCCATAACTTGAGAACCGGGTGTCCGATTGACGAACCGTTTGAAGCGCCGGAAAGCTCGCGAAGTGATCTATCACCTCGTAACCCGCTTTGTCAGTTACGGCCACTTTTCAGGGTGTTTCGGAGCGTCTAAAGTCCCCAAAATTAAGTTTAAATATTTTATTGCACCCCTCCAAGACGAAAACTTTAATATCTTCAAAACTAGCTGTGACCTTGCGACGAAACTTTACCGGAATGCTTATCTAGCCAACCAGAAGCTTCAGGGAGAGTTTCGCACCATTTCGTGCTCAAATAAAAACTTACTATAAATAGTAACCTCACATAAATGCAAGGTTGAGACACCATTTTTCCCAACAGGTTGCTCACACTTTTTGGAGAGAAGCGGTGAGCACTGCAGTTTACACAATGAACCGGGTACTCATCAAGAAAGGTAAGGATAAAACACCTTATGAGTATTGGACCGGTAAGACTCCTGTAGTAAGCTACTTTAGAGAGTTTGGTAGCAAGTTTTATATCAAGAGGAGTGAACACTAGAGCAAGTTTGATGCAAAATGTGATGAAGGAATATTCCTAGGATATTCCACCAAGAGCAAAACTCTCAAGTGTTTCAACAATAGGACTCAGAGAATTGTTGAAAGTATCAATGTTAGAATTGATGAAACCTCTGAGAAACCTGAGGAAACTAACAGTGAGCAAGTGGTAGATGAACCGGTTGTAACCTTCTGGGAACCGGTTGCAAAATAGTCTAGTACCAGTAATAGTGCTCCTACACTAGTAGATGCTGATGCTGATGAAGATGAGAATGAAGAAGAAAAGAAAGAGGAATCTGTTAAGATCATTCCTAGGTATGTAAAGCTGAATCATGATCCAAAGCAGATCATAGGAGACAAGGATGCAGGAATTATTACAAGAAGAAAGGTTAGAGAAAACTCTTGCATGATCTCTGAATTTGAGCCTAAAACATTTAAAGAGGCACATAAAGACGAAGACTGGATCAAGGCTATGGAAGAGGAACTTGACCAAATAGAAAAGAATGGTACATGGTCTTTGGTATCCAGACCTGAGCATAAAAATGTTATTGGCACCAAATGGGTTTTCAGAAATAAGCTGAATGAAGATGGCATAGTGATAAGAAATAAAGCTAGACTGGTGTGTAAGGGATATGCTCAAGAAGAAGGAGAAGACTATGGAGAAACCTTTGCTCCAGTAGCTATATTAGAAGCAGTTCGAATGCCTCTTGCATATGCAGCCTTCAAGGGATTCAAAGTTTATCAGATGGATGTAAAATCTGCATTCCTAAATGGAATACTTGAAGAGGAAGTATATATAGAGCAACCAGATGGGTTTTCCCTATCAAAAGACAGTGACATGGTGTGTAGGCTATATAAATCCTTGTATGGATTAAAGAAGGCACCTAGAGCATGGTATGAATGTTTACACTCCCATCTTGTGAAATTTGGATTTGAAAGAACAAGTGAAGATAGAAATATCTATCTGAAGACAGAAGGAGATTAGATTCTGATCTGTGAAGTATTTGTTGATGACATAATTTTTGGTGGAGATGACAAGATGAGTCATGAATTTGCAAATGAGATGAAGAAGGAATTTGAGATGTCACTTATAGAGGAGATTAAGTTCTTCATTGGACTACAAATTCAACACATGAAAAATGGTATCTTTATCACTCAGTCCAAGTATGTCAAAGAGGTGTTGAAGACCTTTGGCATGGAAGACAACAAACCAGTTGGTACACTGATGGTGACCAGTTGTAAATTGTCAAAAGAGGATGACTCAGCATTGGTGAATGAGAAGGAATATCGGTCAATGATTGGTAAGATGCACTATGTAGTACATAGCAGACCGGACATTGCACATGCAGTGGGCATTACTGCACGGTTCCAAAAAATTCCAAGAGAATTCCACTTGGTAGAAGTCAAGCAGATTCTCAAATATTTGAAGGGAATTGTTGACTATGGATTGTGGTATCCATACAGTAATGATTTCAACCTAAAAGTGTTTATAGATGCCGATTGGGCTGGTAATGTGGACGACCGGAAGAGAACAAATGGTGGTGCATTCTTTCTTGGTGGTAGAATAGTCTCATGGATGAGTAAGAAGAAGAGTTGTATCTCTCAGTCTACCACAAAAGCAAAATATGTAGCAACATTTATGAACTGCACTCAGACAATTTGGATGAAGCATGTATTAAGTGGTTTCAAAGTCCCTGTATCTGAACCAATGAGTATATTTTATGACAACACAAGTGCAATTAATATTTTCAAGAATCCATTTTTGCATGCTAGAACCAAGCACTTCGAGCTCAAGTATCATTTCTTAAGGGAGAAGGCTCAGAACAAAGAAGTTGTATTGGAACATGTTTCCAGTAAGGAGCAGTTAGTAGACATATTCACCAAGCCTCTACCGAAGGATACATTTACCTATTTAAGACGTGAATTAGGGGTGCTGCCCCTTCAAGAGGTGAACTAAAGGTATGTGCTCCACATCAGTCGGGTATTGCATTGTCAAATCTTTTCAAGATTGGTGTGTTGAAGGATGCTACTCCTCAAGGGGAGCAACATAGTGGAACATGGATGTGTGTGCCTCCACTTTGGCATTGTTGTCAAAGGGGGAGAATATGTGAAGCGAAGAAGATATCTACAGTATTGAGGAGAAGATGTGAAGTAGAGAGATATCTTTGTATATTTCCATCAATGCCAAAGGGGGAGATTGTTGGCATTTGTGAAGAGCTTGATGACATGATGATACTGTATGTTGTCATTGATGTCAATATGCTGAAGAGTGAACCAGAATATTGAAGTAAGAAAACTGGCAAGAGAATTGGTATGATGTTGTGAACCGGTCTATGTTGGTTCAAGTGAAGCGGTATGTTGGAATGAGAACTGGTATGTGGAAGTTTTGTATCGAGGTTTCATTTGGTATGACTATTGGTTGGTAGTCTCAGTTTCAGGGTTTTTGGTTGATGCATTTCAAGTCTGTGTGATTCGACCGACCACATCCTATGATGGGTTAGCATTGAGATGAATATAAGATTGTGTTGCCACATCAGCCTTATGTGCATGAGGAATTTCCTTGAAAATATTGCATGAAGAAGATTGATCCTATCTACCTCAGGAATTTGTGAAGTTTCATTAAATGGTGGAGAGCGTGTGATGGGTTATCAACTTCCAGATAGGGAAAAGAACAAACAATGGACAACATCTTGAGATTTGTTCAAGACTATTTTATTCAATGCAGTGTGTTTGAACGGTCAGGATTGGACCGACTGTATTGATAACCTAAATGTTTAGGGTTTAGGTTTTATGCTACCGACTTATCTGTTTCCTATAAGGTCGATGATGATTTGCATTGTGAGGTTGTTGGCAAATGTTATGTGTGTATCCAAGTGAAGAGATACTTTATTCTTGCTAGATCAGAGAAGTCTGTTGATACCTACAGAGTGTGATTGCAGAAGATAAGGAGCTAAAGTGGACCTACCTTGGCATTGTGTGCTGTTATCAGATCAGTGTATTACCTATTGACTTCTAAACATTTCAGCAGTTTGAAAATCCCTTAACCGGGTAGCTTTAACAGGCTTTGGTGTAAATCCTTTAACAGGGTGACTCAATTCAATGAGTTCTTCAAATCATCTTGTGAGGTAACCTTTAACAGGGTTCTAACCTTTAACCAGATATTTAGCCATCCCTTAACCAAGTGATCCCTAGTAGGATCGGTTCCTAGCAGAACCTATTGTAAAAGTCTTTAACTGGAATAGGCTCCTAATAGAGTGGACTTTAGAAGAGCTCAAAGAACAACTTGTGGGTATTCATCCCCACCGTGGTTTTTCCCAATTGGGTTTCCACGTGAAAAATCAGTGTGTCATGTGTGATGCTTTTCATGTGATGGTTTAGTGTTTTATGTTAAGTGGTAATGCAAGTTGATTCAATGATTATAAGTATTTCTGATGTATTACTTGTTTAAGCTTTTGGGTGAAGTTGTGATAAGGTATTAGGTCTTGAATTGATCTAGGTGTTACTAGTTTGTGTTTTTCATAGTCTTACTATGTTTTACCGATAGTGCCCTGACTTAGATCGGTGTTTTACCAATAGTGCCCTAACATAGTTTTAGCTGCCCAAGAGCCTCAACGGCCTCAAAAGAAGTTTTTGAGGTTGTTAAAAGCCCCACTGGAACTGTGTTTGCACTTTTATCATTATTTTATACATAGAAGTAAGTGAATTTTTTGTTTTTGCATGATTTCGTATGATTGAATTGTTGTTCTTATTAGTTTTGTCAATAGTATTGTGATTGTTTATTAGTTTGATTCCAAAAAATAGTGATAAGATGCATATTTATGGTTATTTGTTTATTTATGAAATTTTGTTTACATATATATGTAATATGATTCTATTTAGGACAACTGATATCAACCATGGGAAAGAACAAGCGAGGAACGATGGAACAATGAGAGGCTCAAAAGGAAAGACAAAGGTAGCGTATGAAGAAATTGAGTGACATAATAACAATGGGAGAAGAAGGTATGTCATCCTCAACATCTCAATTTGATTTACCAAATGAACATAATGCACCTAATGCAATTGAAGAAGAGATATTTGATTTACCATATAAACCTAATGCAATTGAAGAAGATACGACATTGAATAATCAATTAAATGATGAACATATAACTTCTCTATTTGATGAATTGAATGTACATAATGCATCGATGTTAACACCTCCTAGAATCATTCGTAGGCAACCAAAGTATCTAATTGACATTGATGAGAGTATATTGAAGCTAATGCCCAATAAAATGAATGAACAAACTTGTAGGAGAATGGTTAAAAGAATATGGCAAAACTATTTTGAAAACTTAAATCAAATTGCAAGATGTCAATTAATTGTTCAAATGATTAAAAATTTGAATTTTAGAGAGAATGAAAATTCTAGGCCTAAGATCATCTGAAAGTAACAGTGAAAGAAATATTATGAGAAATAAATTTGATGTATATCAAGCTATTGGTTCAAAATCACGTACTAAAGATTCTAATGCTACTCGATGTGTCATTACATCAACCATAATGAGAAAGAAAATAAAAAAAGATTGTTTGATAAGCAAAACAAGTAAGTCATTAAACGTTAGTAGAATGACATTAAGTAAAGCATTAAAGAGGCGGGAAAAAATAGAGGAACCTAGCAATAATTTTCTTTGGGCATTCTTGGGTAGACTACCATGCAAAGACAAGGTTGTTGTTGATGCACTAAGAACATTAATTAAATTTTTTTGGCATGACAACACAAGAGTTTCGCCCAACCAAAGAGATGTTGTTAGAAGGCGAATTGGGTCTACAAATCGTGAGCCACATGCCAAACACTATTTGGATATGACTCAAACTAAATTTTATGAAAGATTCCTTTAAAAGTTTCCTCAAATAAGAATTTCTCAAAAAAAATTTGAAATGGAAAAACCTTTTTATATTAAGATTAATCATGTACGTACCACGTGTTGTTGTAGGATGCATATTGAATTTTCCATGCACTATGATATTTTTCATCATATTTGTTCTACTTTGCACACTAACGATGTTTTGTAGGAATGTAATATACAAGCACCTCCTAAGTCAGTAAGAGAATTTATTTCAAGTGTGTTATGTAATAGACATGATGGTTGCATTTATTATAAGATGCCTTGTTTGGAAGGTTCTTTTGCTATATGTGGTGGTTTGCAACGTTTACCAAGATGCGTACATTTGGAGAGCAAACATGAAATTGGTACGAAACTAGTTTCTTTCAGAAAATACAAGACAATCACATATGGAGTTAAAGATGGAAAAGATTTGAAGAGATGTGAGCTAGTGAAAAATGATATATGTATAGCTGAATTTATGAAAATGTTTCAAGAGAAACTAGTTTATGAGTACATAATGCATACACATAGAGCTCGATGGTTAGATGAGCAATTCAAGTTATGTAAGGACACATTTCCTCTTGGCACCATTGTCTCTATCATTGATTTCACTGAAAATTATACACTACAACCTCAAAATGAAGTGCAATCCATGTATTATCACTCTACACAAGTTTCTATTTTTGTACACATAGCATTCATGCATGCAGATGATAGCACAGAGGAGGATAGAAAGGCTATAAGAGACTATCACTTCTACATACGTGATGATCACACCCATTCATCGAAGTTTGTACAAGATTGCTTTAAAGTTTTTTATGATAGTTTAAGAGAAAGGAATCTACGATACAACTGACACTTAATATGGTCAGATAATTGCACCGCACAATTCAAGAATGCAAGGATGTTTTATTGGTTGACAAGGATGCACATGACAAGCTGTGTACAACATTTTTGGAATTTCACTGAGGCTGGACATGGTAAGGGAGAGCACGATGGTGTAGGAGCATGTGTGAAAAGAGCCCTAGCTAGGGAAGAATTGAAGTACAAAGGTGGTGTTGAGTTGATAGATACAAAAACAATTGTGTGATGGTGTAAGTCTATGATGGGTCCAGGTAATTCAGGTACGTCAATGGTTCATAGATATTTTTGGTTGATAAGTCTAACATTGAAAAATATCTATATTTTTGTACAGTTGCAGGATCGAGTGACATGCACTCATTTATGAGTTCAAATTCAAGTTCATTGGTAATTTATACGAGACAGATGGTATGTTTTTTCTCTTCATGCATGTATTGTTTGTGGGAAGAATGTGAATCACAAGAGTGGGTTGACAAATGTTCTTGTAGACCATTGGTTCCCATTGATTCATATCACATTCCCAAAGCACTACAATTGAGCTAGATGGAGACATCAGTGGATTTTGACCATGTATCTAACCTAGTGGATTCAGGTGATTTTTTGAGTTAATTTTTTTGAAAGTATTCTTTTTGGCTCATTTTGTTGTACATCATACTTTATTTTTGGTATTAATTAACACTTTATAAAATGCAGGTCATGTGTATACAGTTGTTGTAGAAGAGAACAATGAAGAAGGAACAAATTACTATTTGTGTCGTTGTGTTGAGCTAAAAAGAAAATTGATAGCCACAATCATTGATGGAGAGGTTATTGAGTACCCAATAGGGTCGGTTGTCGTGACATGAACATGGCTTCAGAGATACCCTATCAAGAACTCTAATGTTTGGTTGTTCGAGGACTTTGAAACACACAGACATATTCTTCATTTGTCTAACCTTGTTGTTGCAACAAATATTCATTTGATGAAGTATCGTGGTAGACCTCATAACAAGATTTTATGGAAAGTTTGTGAATTTGACCACGAGGCAATACTTGACACAATATGGGTTAGAGCCGATCTTGAAGGCTCACTTGATTGATTCTATGGTTCAGAGTAGAATGATTTTGAGAATTTTGTATAAATCGTCGACGAATTGTTCTATATTCATTTTTTGTATATATAAATGCCCATGAGCTGATTTTTACATGTTTAGGGGCATAATTTTGTATATTTAAATGACAATGAGCTGATTTGTACATATAAACATGCCAAATTTTGTATATTAAAATGGCAATGAGCTGAATCACACATATTGTAATGCCAAATTTTGTATAAAAGCCCATGAGATGATTTGTATATTAAAATGATGATGAGCTGAATCACACATATTGTAATGCCAAATTTTGTATAAAAGCCCATGAGATGATTTGTAAGACATTTTTTTGCATAATCAAATAGCCAAGAGCTGATTTGACCATATTTAGAGGCAAAGTTTTGAATAATATGTGACAATGTTTTGTGACTATTTTGTGTGTCAATGTTTTGTGATTATGTTTTGAGTATATGTGATGTGTCCCTGGTCAATCATGAGAATTCTTGATTCTTGTATAATCATGGAGAATTATTTGAGTCATTATTGGGTCATAAGGGGTCATACATTGAGACTAGATACAACTTGAGCAAAAATTGTCATTGTTGTCAAAAAAATTGTCAAAAAAGTTGTTAAGCAACTTCTACATTGCGTTGGTATGATATGACTCTTGAAATTCTGACACTTTGGGATGCATGATAGGGGCATGCCTAATGTAAACCTGCCCACCCAGATGCACTCGCGACATCGGTTTGTGCGAACCGAATCAATTCTAGCCAATCTTGCAACTTTGGATCGCATGCAATTGACGGTTTTTGCAGCAGGCGAAAAAATGCTACCAATTGAAAATGGCTCTGAGTTGTCAAAAACCGAGATAGCCCATTGTAGAGGAGCCTCACGTGACCCCATGCATTCAAATGGATCGACCATATGTGTCTTGGATTTGGAGAAACAGTCCGTAAAATTTTGATAATTTTTTGGACTCATGGCACTTGACAGATCGCCCCAGTATGGTATGATTCTCGACATTTTGACACTTTGGGATGCATGACAGGAACATGCCTAATGTAAAACTACCCACCTGGATGCACTCGTGATGTCGGTTTGTGCACACAACGAATCAAATCAATTCTAGCCAATCTTGCAACTTTGCATTACATGCAATTGACGGTTTTTGCAGTAGGTGAAAAAATGCTACAAATTGAAAATGGCTCCGAGTCGTCAAAAAAAGAGATAGGCCATTGTAGAGGAGCCTCATGTGACCCCATGGGTTTAAATGGATCGACCATATGTGTCCTGGATTTGAAGAAACAATCCATCAAATTTTGAAATTTGTTTGGACTCAGGACACTTGAGAGATCGCCTCGGTATGGTATGACTCTTGACATTCTAGTGCTTTGGGATGCATGATAGGGGCATGCCTAGCATAAAATTGCCCACCTAGACATGCTTGCGACATTAGTTTGTGCACACGACGAAATGAATCAATTCTTGCCAATCTTGCAACTTTGCATTGCATGCAACTAACAATTTTTGTAGCAGGCAAAAAATGCTACCAATTGAAAATGGCTTTGAGTTGTAAAAAACTAAGAAAGGACATTATAGAGGAGCCTCACACAACCCCACGGGTTCAAATAGATTGACCATATGTGTCCTGGATTTCAAGAAATAGTCCATCAAATTTTGACAATTTTTTGGACTTAGGGCACTTGAGAGATTGCACCGGTATGGTATGACTCTCGACGTTCTGACGCTTTGGGATGCACAAAAGGGGCATTCCTAGTGTAAACCTGCCCACCCAGACGCGCTCGTGATGTCAATTTTTGCACACTACGAATTGAATCAATTCTAGCCAATTTTGCAACTTTGCATTGCATGCAACTGATGGATTTTGCAGCAGACGAAAAAATGCTACTAATTGAAAATGGCTCTGATTCATTAAAAATCAAGATAGGCCATTGTAGAGGAGCCTCACATGACCCCACAGGTTCAAACAGATCGACTATATGTTTCCTGAATTTCAAAAAACAGTCCGTCAAATTTTGACAATTTTTTGGACTCAGGGCACTTGTGAGATCGCACCGGTATGGTATGACTCTCGACGTTTCGACGCTTTGGGATGTACAACAGGGGCATGCCTAGCATAAAACTACCCACCTGTACATGCTCAGGACATTGGTTTCTGCACACGATGAACCAAATCAATTCTAGCCAATCTTGCAACTTTGCATTGCATGCAATTAACAATTTTTGCAACAGGCAAAAAAATGCTACCAATTGAAATTGGCTCCGAGTCATAAAAAACTGAGATATGCCATTATAGAGGATCCTCACGTGACGCCATAGGTTCAAACAAATTGACCATATGTGTCCTGTATTTCAAGAAATAGTCCATCAAATTTTGACAATTTTTTAGACTCAGGGCACTTGAGAGATCGCATCGGTATGGTATGAATCTCGACGTTCTGACGCTTTGGGATGCATGACAGAGGCATGCCTAGCATAAAATTACCCACTTAGACGCGCTTGTGACATCAGTTTGTGCACACGATGAACGGAATCAATTCTAGCCAATCTTCCAACTTTGCATTGCATGTAACTGACAGTTTTTGTAGCAGGAAAAAAATGCTACGAATTGAAAAATGGCTCAGAGTCGTCAAAAACTGAGATAGGACATTGTAGAGGAGCCTCATGTGACCCCACAGGTTCAAAAATATTGACCATACGTGTTCTAGATTTCAAGAAACAGTCCATCAAATTTTGACAATTTTTTGGACTTAGGGCACTTGAGAGATTGCACCGATATGGTATGACTCTCGACATTCCGATGTTCTGGGATGCATGACAGGGGCATGCCTAGCGTAAAATTGCCCACCTGGACGCGCTTGTGACATTAGTTTGTGCACACGATGAACCAAATCAATTCTAGCCAATCTTGCAACTTTGCATTGCATGTAACTGACGGTTTTTGCGGCAGGCGAAAAAATGCTACCAATTGAAAATGGCTCCGAGTCGTCAAAGAATGAGACAGGCCATTGTAGAGGAGCCTCATGCGACCCCATGGGTTCAAACAGATCGACCATATGTGTCCTTTATTTCAAGAAATAGTCCATCAAATTTTGACAATTTTTTGGACTCAGGGCACTTGAGAGATCGCACCGGTATGGTATGACTCGACGTTCTGGCGCTTTGGGATGCACAACAGGGGCATGCCTAGCATAAACTTGCCCACCCGTATGCACTCGCAATGTCAGTTTGTGCACACGATGAACATAATTTGACCATTGCGAGTGTGAGTGTGCTCTCGCACCAAACACATATTGTTGTTTATATTCATATTGTTGATTACATATGCAAATATTCATTTAAATTTATAAAAGGGCAGCCACCAAATACAATGAATATACAATAATGAACTGAATACAAGGAGTTTTGTAGGGTTAATTAAACATTTTAAATTTTTTATCAAATCATATTCCACGATTGCAATGTTTTATATCATATATTTTTGTTGTTTATATTCATATTGTTGATTACATAGGAAAATGATCAATTAAATTTATAAAAGGACAACCACAAAATACAACTAATACCAAATAATGAACTCAGTACACATTTATTGGATCGAATATCGATATATATATATATATATATATATATATATATATATATATATATATATATATATATATATATATATATATATATATATATATATATAAGGCATGTTTGCCAAGTCAATACAAGTATTACAAAATGTGGCATATGCCATGTCCAAATTGATATACAGTAAAAATGTAGAATATATCTACATGTATTGGTCATTCTATGACCAAAACTAACACTATATGATCCTAAACTTGTGGTGGATCATCAAAATCAAGCTCCTTCGATGCAGTACACAGCTCTGTAGATGGCTACAAAACCACAATTCAAAAGCCAGGTTGGAATTCTTTTGTAGAAAATAGTTCTCAATTAACAACATAACTATGCATTTAACTATAATTCCTTTGCAATTGAAATGTAGATTACCTCATCGGCTGATCTAGGAGCTAATGTCTTTGCTCTCCTCTCCTTGTCACTCTTAGGAGTTTTCTTGAAGACATACTTAAATGGATCCACGTTATGACCGTACCGTGAAGGGGTCTATTGTAGATTAAATGTACAATTAATACAATGTACTAACATAAATATATCAAAAACACTTAAAAGCTATAATATAGAGAACAATGATGTACCTGTGTCTGAGATGCTTCTCCAATGGACTAAGGATGGCTCACCATCGATGAAGAAACTGTCGCTATTACCTATACAAAAAATGTTCAAATATTAAATAAAATTAATATAATGATAAGTATTGACGGTTAAACACAATTAATTTTACATATCAAACAAAAGTGTACTGGATCCTGAGATGCTTCTCCAGTGCACGGAGGAGGGTTCGCCATTGATGAAATAGGTATGGATATTTCCTGTATGAAAAAATTATAAGATTATAATACATCACAAGTTCACATGTACACATGCATATATATCATGAAATCAAGAAAATAAAGTAGAGATACATACCTTTGCCCTCTCTTGATCCACGGGCGAATCAGGTGCATTCAACAAATCCACATAGCTCAATGGTTGTTGTACATGTAAAATAGACAAAAAAAACTAATCAATCTACAAACCCCAACTAATACTTGATTTCAATATTTTCAAACAATTGTACAACTAAAAATGTGTTCAATTACCTTCTTCCCACATTTTAGTGTCTTCGAGGAATTATTTTTCTTAGGATGAGCCCTAGACGCGGAGGGGGTACCCTAAAAAAATAAAATTAACATGAGATGTTAGTATAGATAATAAATTAAACATAATTTTAAAAATCTAAAATGAAATGACTTGCATATTCCATCAAAACAATACATAAAAAGGGTTGTACAAAATATGATACCGTATAGCCTTCTAGACCAAAATTGATCGCTAAGAGTGTGATGTCATCAATCTGAGACATTTCATCCCCTGTCAACACCTACAAACCAAAAATTGGACCAAGCACTAAAGATAGTTAGTATATCTTGTATTTTTTTGAATTCAAAGTGTACTATGTTATTTTAACATGTTACAAAATTTATACCTGAGGCATCAAAGTTGCAGCTATGGTAATTGGGGGAGGAGTATGGGATATCGCTGCTGCATCCTGAAATGCATATTATTTGTCTCAATTTAAATCAATGTATAAATGAAAATTAATTTATGTAATTACAAATTTAAAGTGACTAATAAATAAAATGCTATGAATTCAAATCAACACACATGTGTCTGTCGCTCATGGGCAAACACCATGTCAATCAACTCATCTGTCAACGTGAAATCCTTAGTCGTGCGGTCCTGACATCTACTCCCATGAATCGTGCATAAATGAGACGAGGATCCATTTGTACCGGTTGCATCATCTATCCCCACGCATATCCCCGAGCAACTGACACACATATGTTGGATGGGCTCTCTGTCGTCACCTAATGGCTCATCATCCAATAGAATAGGGTCTGCTAATGACGTCCCATGTTGGATCATGGCACAAGTCAACGCTATGGCTACCTGAAGAGTTTGTAGCTCCATTGACTCTTTCAGCTCTACTGGGACAACTTGATGCACTTTGGGTTTGGGTGCTAGGGGGCGACGACTCTCCACGGGTAGTCGCCTATGAGCTCTAGGTCTATATTGGGTAGAGCCACCACCTCTACCATGGAACTCTCTCATGTCAAAATTGTTTGGGCGCACATTGAGCACAAACTAACAATATACTTTTCTCAAAAAATATAATGGCAGCGCATAATTATTACAAGGTGGATCATCAAAGACCACCCACCACCTCTGCCAAAAAAGATTCTTCATCTGCACATTGGTACACAAATGTATGGGAAACCTCTTTGCATTAAGAGGTAATGACTGACCAGTTTTGGGATCAACAAAAAGGGGCCATATTTGTTGTTTAGTAATATTTTTGTTTTTTACTCCATCGTATGATAGCCCATCAGTATAGAATTGACGACACCTATCCCTAAAGCTTCCCCATTTGGTAATTTGTGTGGAAACAACTATGGCACAACTAGCTAATGTTTCTAGACTAGTGGCGAGGGATTGATGATGCTCAAGTTCAGATGTTTTCAATTTAACAACCATTCTATTGATTTTAGACGTATTTTGTCCTAACTGATTAATTAATTGCTCCCGTGTTTCGGGTGTGCGGTCAAAAGGAGGAATTGGGGGTTGTTCTTGTGGGTTTTTAGGAGTTGCATTTTGGTTGTTCTTATGGGTTTTTAGGAGGTGCATTTGGTTGTTCTTGTGGGTTTTCAGAAGGTACATTTGGTTGTTCTTGTTGTGGATTAGAAGAATCTGGCTTTTGAAACAAAAAATGAAAAAATCTAATCAAAATTAATGAAATTAAATTCAAAATGTAAAACAAATTGAACAAACGGGAAAGAAAGACAAAAATAAATAAAAACTAACCTTGATCCATAGCCTTGAGGACAAATCTAGCACCCCGTTCGTGGTTTAGGAGAGAAAATGAAGAAAAAACAAAGTAAAAACGCGCTATTCACAGGAAAATAAGACCCATTTTTTAAAAAAAGTTTTTTTGATAGGCACTGCATACGCGGTTCTCTTGGGATTATTAGCTCGTATGCGCTCATTTTCCTATAAGTAGCGGGTACATGCTCATTTTCCTAGAGGTAGCGCATACATGCTACTTTCCCTAAAAGCAGCACGTATGCACTACCTTCTCTAGGCTCAGGAACAACAAACCTAAGCACGTACGCGGTGAATCCAAAGTTTAGAGCCGCATACACGCTGCTTGTTTTTCCATGTTTTTTTGGGTTGGTGTCCACTTTTCTAACCACCATCTTTGTGCACTTACCCAGGGCTTTGAAGTGCCACGAGCCATTGATCTGCCTCTTAAGGAGATAGAGAAAATTAAAACATAAAACTTAGGGGAAAAAAAATATCGGTAAGGCAAATAGCTAGGAAAAGGGGCTAGTGACCAATGAGACATAGAAGATATAAGTTGTAACTGAAAATCAGATACCTCCCATTATCAGGCACCACAAAAATAGAATGCTAGTCTTAGGAAACAAAGAAGATTTTGCAAGCCAAGGGTTTAGGGTTTAAGACTCTAATAGGATTTAGGACAAAGACCAAACCATAGATATTTATGACAATTTTGACTAAACATTGAGGTTCTATTAGGTTGTACCTAATACTAAGGCTAACCCTATTGCTACAGAAGAGAAGGATGCTTGAATAGATAATTGTTGGATAAATATGCTAGAAGAGGAACTAAATCTGATGGAGAAAAGTAAGACATTGGAACTATTACATAATTTAGTATACAAAGAAGTGGTAGAAGCCAAGTGGGCATTCATGAAAAAGTTAGATATATATGGTAAAGGAAAAGCAATGGTCAAGGATTAAGTAAAGAACTCTTATCAAAATGGCGTTCCTTGTGTCCGAAACAAGAAGACTTTTAGGTCTCCTAATCCTACCCAAATTAGTAATTTCCCAAATTTCAGTGGTAGTTGTTCTTCAGGCAACAAATTTGGACATAAATCAAGTGAGTGTTGAAGTTAGAAGAGATCTCATTTATTTAATGGACAATGTTATGCTTTCAATGAGGTTGGTCATAAGGCTAATGGAAGAAGAAGTAGAATAATGTGGAATATGAATGGTAGGAATGTTCAACCTTTTAATAGATATTGTTATGCTTGGAATAGCTTTGGGAATAAGGCTATTGAGTGTAGAAGTAATATCCAAAGTAGTGAAAGTTTCAGACGAAATAAAAAATGTTAGAAGTAATGGAAATTGTTTGGAACAAAGAATTTTTTTTTATAACTATAATAAAATGAGACACATTGCTAGATTCTGCAGAGGAAAGAATGAGAAGTCTACTGATCTGATAAAGAAGTTTGATATTAATGAAGAAAAGAAGAAGATGAAGATGACATGGGTGAAGAAATCATATGAGAAAGATGAAAATTGGACTCATTTATATAGTTAGGATTAAATATGCATACTTCATGTTGAATGTAACCATTCATACAACTAAAAAATAAGTCATTCAAGTTCTCCTGTATAATTGTATTTAATCTCATTAATATATTTTGAAATTTTTTAATGTAATAATTTATAGATACTATTTGTTGAAGTTTAGATAGTTGGTAAAATAAGTTATTAGTCACACTATTGTTGTACTAGATTGTAGCTCCTCTGTAAAAATTGATTAGGAGACCACAAGACCCTTTTTCTATCAATGAGTACATAACCATCAATATCAAATGAAATGCTTTGGATATAGATATAATGATACCATAGTAACCTTTTTCTAGTTTCTATTTGATGCACATCAAAAAAATTCTCCATTCAATTTATGCATGTTAGTGGATCCTTTCCATCAAACTTGTGCATATCCACTTTTGGTATATAGTTCCCAGGTTCCAAATAAATAGTAACATTTTGATCAAGATTAGATAACTTGGAATATTCATCCTTTCTTGATCCATTCATATAAGCTTTTAACATGCTCCATATGTTGGATATATCTACTCTCATGCTCTATATATATCCTTACATAGTTGATATATATCCTCATTTAAGTCAATTTTCCTCAATGATAGTTCTTTCTTAACCTAGTTGATTTCCTCATTAGGAATAATATCCTCAATTATTCCCATATCCTTTTGAGGAGAGTTTCCTAGTGTGGATTTTTTTTTCCTTTTGTAGAAGGCCTTGCCACAATAAAACAATGATATTATTACAATACATTACATATTGAGTTCACATATAAGGTTGGACTAACTAATTGTTTTCATACATTTAGCTATTGAGTTTAAATATCCCTAAATAAATACTCAATGAATGATGAAGTCTCAAGCAAAACTATTATGCACTTATATGTCAATACTAACTCAGGTCCCGGTCTTAACAACTTCAGTATCCTTAATTATATCATCTAAGGACAAGTAAGACTACTTAATGGGAATAACTATCTATTTCCAAGATGTATTAATAATCAATATCCTTGATAATTAATTAGTAACAGGTCTTCTTCCCATCCTCTATGTTTTGGAGGATATATTATAGACTTGATTTAATCTTCTTGGATGAAATAAATTGAGTCTCTTATTTGCATTGAGTAACATACTTAGGCAATTTATTCTTATCAACTAGATGTTTCTTTTCTAATATTACACCCATACTTAGAGATTTTCCAACAATTATTTCCTCTATGAGTTTTTCTTTATATTTAAAGTAGATATCCTCAATTAAAATCATAAAAGAACAATCAATGTTGCATAGTTAAAAAAGAAAGCCTAGTGGAAGGGTTTAGCATTTTTCCCCATTAGTATTTTTTTGGATTTTCCATAGTGCTCTCTATATTATTCAACTAAGATATAAAATCTATATCTACTAAATATTTGCTACCCTCCAACTAGGTCAATTTTCTTTATTTTATTACTTTCTTCCATCAATTTATGTAGATGTTGGTGTTTCCACCTAACCTAGGAACCCAATCTGCACACCACCTTCACACATAGGAGAGAATCAACCTACAAGATGCTATTCCATTAAAAAATAAAATGTATTGATTTGAGTACAAATGTACAAGAGCCTTTCTTATAAAGGCAAATATAAAATGATAGCACCAATAAGGTGCGAGAGTAGGTGCAACAACCCAACAACTCAGTTACAACTACTAATGCACTTAGGAAATATGCAAAGGCTATCTAAGAGGAATTTAAGGATGATTAAATAATAATGTACTCCAACGCTCCCCATAGAGTGCAAATTAGGAAGTACAAAATACAATATGAGATGTAAATTATGGGTCCCAACCACATTGCCATATTAGGTACCCATGTGCAACTACAATGCAATGCAATGCAATAAAATCTCTCATAAATAGAGAAAAGGAGAAAATTTCTATGGGATAAAACTCCTCTCAAAAATAGATAACATGAAGGACTAAGAAGCCTCCTAAATAATGTCCCAAAACAAGAACATGAAGAACATCACTAAAGCATGATGATGTAGACAAGTATCAAAAGAAGACTGATATGGTGTTGTAACTGAAGAACCTCCTCTAAAAAAAGATGATCATCAGGGTAAAATAGACAACAATTTGCATGAGTGCCCCAAATGACACTACTCGAACAACGATAAGATGACAAGAATGGTAATTAAATTGATCAATAAAAAATGTAGATGGCACATGAATATATGAGTGACCCCAATGACACTACTCAATCAATGAAGTCGCATGAGTGATCTCATCATCACTACTCCCCCAATTCATGTTTAAAATATAGGTGCAATAGTCTAAAGAACCATGATCAATGAATTAAGGTTGCCTCCTTAAACAAGGAATGTAAGAGTGTCTCATCCCTCTCCATACAAAACCAAGGAAACATTAGCATGAATTTTATAATACCCCCCCCGCCCCCCCCCCCCCCCAAGGCTGACTAGGGAGAAGCGTAACATGCTCACTAAAACTATGTGTCACCAAGAAATGTATGAAGGAGATGATACAACATTTGAAATGACCAAGATAGAGTACCTGTAGCCAAAAAAAGGTGTGCACCAAGACTACACACATGCATAAAGCAAGAATCCCAAAGATTCTATATTTGTCGTAGATAGATGCTCACTTGAGAAAGTTGTGATTGGAAAACAACTAAGGCATTACACAACCCCCCATGTCACTTTATAATATAGTGCAAGTAAAATAATAGGGCACAATATTTGTGCAAAATCCCTCAAAACGCATGAAGAGGATGTGGCACTTATCTCAATGTGTCTACAAAAGAGTGCTTACAAAGATGCTCAAATAGCTCCAAAAGGATAAAAATGCCATATATGCATATGATGCAGCCAATAAAAAGCCAAACCACACAAATAAAACGTTTCCAAGTGCCAAAACAACCGAGTAATTAACTAGAGTGTCAAAACACAAAATCTTGAATTAATTGTACTTAGGGCAAAATTTGGAAAATGTTCATAGATAAAATAAAAATGATTTGAAAGACCTTTCTAACACCATAAGAAATGTAAAACATGGAAAAATGGGTCAAAAGCTATGATCTCTGTAGCCCAAAACACACCTTTGACTTTAATAGACCACAAAATACACCAAAAATTAAAAAAATGATAAAAATATTAACACCATTGAAGAGTACACAAAACTACCTTCTAATGATACCTTGTTTTGCCAAAAATGAACTAGAAATGTCCAAGGTATGACTAAGGAAAACCACCAATTAGGTCCCAAAGGTGAAAAAAATTACCCACCCCTCCATTCGCACTTGGGGACAAGGGTGTGGTCACCATGTGACCATCAACTCAAGTTCTTTGGAAAAATCACCCCACTTGATGAAGGGACATGCAAGAATTTAATGAGGTGCTAGAAGAGGAGATGGGGTGGGGGGAGTTTGTGGTGACTCCATGCGCCACCCCCATAGGCTGAGTGATATTCCATATGGAAAATCCTCGCAAACCATCCCCACAAAAACTGTATTTGCATGGAAACCGTGGTATTTATACAAAATAGCACTAGAGAGATCACCAAAAACTGCCACACCATGGGTTTATTTAATTATTTATTTTAGTTGTTTTAGCTTGATTAATAATCAATTTAAAAAAATTTAAGTAAAACTTTCACTTTAATAAATATATGTATTCCACTACAATTAATTTAGTCTATTTAATTATTAGTATTATTTTTAGACTACAAGAATTCGGTGTAGCAGGTCCTGACCTTGTGCCCCACTACTAGAACTCTAGTCCATCAAGCTAGGCCCCTAGCGCATTAGTCTATTTAATTATTAGAAAGAAGATTTACATACAAAAAAATTGCAAGATTTTTAATGTATGGTGGATGCACAATTAAAAAACACCTCTTTAAAAACCAATATGAAAGCCCTCATAATTAGAAGGTTGGGAAATTTTTAATTTAGGTTTTCTCTCTTGATCTAAATATATTATTATTAAAGAGAACTATTTTCATTATTTAACAATCAATATTTTTTTCAATTTATTATTTCAAAAGTGGAATTTGTATATCTATGTTATTTTTTAATCTAAGTTTGATAGTTTAATTTAATGGAATGTATTCTAATTAGAAAATTTGCATGACTACTCTTATAACAACTTCTTAATTTGTTTTAGTTTCTATGGTGTAACAAGTTTTGATACATTAATTTAATCATCAAATAATCTTTTGTTTGTGTTTAATTTGTCAAAATCTTTTGTGTCAAGTTTGTCAAAATCTATAATGATCAATTTTCTAATAAAATCATAGATCACATTAAAAAAAAATCCAAAATCTTAAAATTATAGATTGTTTTTAATTTATTTATTAGATTTAATTTCAAATAATCAATAATAAACAATTCAAATTGTCATATACATTTGATTTTTAAATAATAATTAATTATTATTTGTGATTTTTTTTAATAAGTATTGATTGCTTAAAAATTTAAAATCAATTCTTAATATTATTAAACTAAATAAAATTTTCAATTCTTAATATTATTAAAATCAACGTGAACAATACCAAATTTTTTGAAAATGGACGGCGAAAAGATGGGGTTAAAAGGGGACTGTGGGCCCAGCCACTATTTTGAGGCACTGGCTATGCAGCAGAAGATTGCCCCTATGTAATATAGGCATCCCTAAGATACTTGCAGTCCTGTCTTCTACCGTTACCGCTCATAACAGAGGGTTAAATTTTTTGCACCATCTATGTAAATAATTTAATCTGATGTTAGAGAAAAGAGGAAACCATAAGAACACACAATTGGGTAATCAAATTTTTTATAAAAATTTAATCTGATACAAATCCCAAAACTATCGTATTGAGATAAAAATTTATTAATATTAGGTAAGGGCGCTGGGTAAAATTTTTTTTTTTATATAATTAAATTATTTTAAATAAAAATATTATTAGTATTATTATTTAACTTTTAATGATATTTATATTGATAAATAATAGAAACCTTTTAATAAATATTATTAGTTTTGAAATTATATATTTAATTTTTAATAATAGATTATATTTTTTCTTTCAAAATTTATTAAAATTTATTTTAATGATTATTATAGTGTAACATTTATATAATATATAATTTAGTGATTTTATGATACATGAAGGTAAATAATTTTTTTAATAAGATAAAAGTTAAATAACCACAATAAAATTAATATTATTAAACTAAATAAGAATTAAAATTTAAAGATAATTTTAACAATAGATATATATGTAAATAGTATTTTTCATTGTTTCAAATCCATTTTGCTCGAATGAAAACTCCGTGCTTGTTTCAAAAATATTATAGGTTGGTTTTTGCAAATTTTCTATAGGGAAGATTTTGGATGGATTAGCCTATCAAAAATTTGGTTTTGGAAATTGCCTATAGGAAAGATTTTGGATTTTCACTTCTACAAATACATTGATAACATTCAAGACAAAATAATTTAGGGTTACATGAATTTAGTTGAACACAGTCACTTTAATTACACAGGGGAATTCAAAGCATTATAAATGGATATCACAATATAATAATTTTGTTGATTATATTATATACAAATTATAATATTTCAGATTGAGATTGAATTTAACAAACATATAATTTTAAATTCAATTGCACGTGAAGTCTACTCTAAAATGCAAATGTATAATCATAAGGAAGAAAGAAGAAACAAGACTACAACAACTATCTCTAAGGTAAAAAAACTACAAATCAAAACTATTGGATACTCTTATATTCTTGCAAATCGCTTTAATTATATTCATTCAAACTCTGATATTACAAGCACAACACCCCCACAAAAGTATACTCTGCAAGGGGCTTACAATGCTAAGAACCACACATTTTATTTTATACAATTGCATTTATTCAAAGCATACGTAACAAGGCGCTCCAGATTTTCTGCACCCATCAACTATAAAGAGACAAATTCTTATCAATTGTTTTGAATCCACATATTGTATTTTATAAAATTGACACATTAAAACAATATATTACTATCGACGCAACCATTGCACCTCTGTTTTGATACAAGCGACAGTAAACAAAAAAAATAAACTGCCATCCAACAATGACTAGATGTCAATCAATCACATACTAGTGATATCGTAGACCAAATGTCAAAAAATATAAATAGGCCAATCCACCAATCAAGCTGCTCACTCCATAGGGATACAATACATAGACTCAAAGAAAACAAGTACGTGGGTCTGAAGAAAAAGGGGCAGTCCACCATCAAGTATGACGTGCATAGATATGAAGGAGGATCGCCAAAAAACTTGCAATGAATGAGATACGCCTCTACTCAAAACCCTAGTAAAAAGACCTCGATGACAACAATGTTGTGGCTGATGAATTCCAGCCAAAAACAGTATAGATGTCTACAAAGATAAAAACCAATGAATGGAAGAGATCCAATGCTATATAAAACTGCCAAACTGGAGAATCCACGTGGGCCCAATTGCAAATGAAGCCACCTCAAATGCAGGCCTTCACAAGAATAGAAACTGCCTTAAGCAATAAGAGTCGATCAAGGAATAAACAAATTGGTGCCAACCAAATTCAGGTCAATGCTAGAAGAAATCCAATCAAAATTGCATTGGAAATTCCCAAGGAAAATAATCATCACTAGAAATGAACCTGATAACACTAGCAAAAGGTGAATGATCACTAGCAATGAACCTGATAACACTAAAATGAATGGTTGAACCAAGGTAATATTTGCTTATGATGATCATTTTAAAATTATGCAGTAAGCAATATAGTAAGTCTAGAGAATGTTAGTCAATTCAGAGTGTAACATTTTTAAGTCTAGAAATCAAAGCTTTGTATATGTAATTTAAGTCGTTCAACTCATTCTCATGGGAACATCATATGCATGCCAATGAAAACTGCACTGCAAGAAATGAAGGATTCTAAAAATAATACATGTGCTGATCAAGGAGGCAACAAATAGACACTTCCACAAAAGGAGAGAAGATATATTCACCAAGAAATGGTGATGTATTGCTAAGATCGCAGCTTTGAAGAAATGTCATCCCAAAACATAATGAGCACCCAAAGATGCCGAGTCAAAACAAGTACAGAGAACAGTCCGGCAAAAAAATGGCAATGCATGCACCAAACCCACAAATTAAACAATAGATGCAGATCGATTACAAAAGAAAATTGATCACTCAACATAGGTCAATGAACATGGTGCTTACACCAAATGCTCACCTGCAATTCTAACTACTGTGTCCAATGATGAATTGTTGAGCCAAAAGATGTTTGCAAAGAACTACGATGATCAAGTGTCGACCAAGAACAAAGGCTTTCCAGCCAAAATATCCCCAGCTGATACAAATACATTGCACAAATCAGCAATAAAATGAAACCGATGTACTTCTGTCGTCAGAAAAATCAGCCCACAAAAGCTGTCCAAACAATAGGCCAATGAAGTGTATGAGATCTACAAGATGGATAGATCAGAGGGCTTAGGCTGACCAAAATGAGGAAATAGAAAGAAATAAAATCCCGACTCCAAGATTAAAGTCGTAGTCAATGAGGAAGGCTTTGGTTTGTGGGCCAGAGGGTCGCACAGCTAAGCAAAAAAACATCCTCAAATACTGATAATCTACGTACAAATCCTCAATCACCATACAAAATTGTTAGTTGAAAGTAATAAACCAAATAGATCAAGATCATTCATCAAAATATTCACTGCTGGTGAAAACTCTTAGAGAGGAAGGGAGTTGCAAAGAGTTGCTCTGATACCATGTAAATGTTGGGGTTTCCACCTAACCCAAGAACTCAATCTGCACACCACCTTCATACATAGGATACTATTCAACCAAAAAAGAAAATGTATTGAGGTGAGTGCAAATGTACAAGATCCTTGTTTATGAAGGCAAAGGCAAGATGAGAGCACCAAGGAGGTACGAGCGTAGAAGGTACTTCAACAACCCACCAACCCAAGTACAACTACCAATGCATTTAGGAAATATGAAAAGGCTATCTAAGTGGAACTTAAGCAAGAGTAAATAATAATTTATTCCAACTATTTCAAGGTTTTGTTTGTTAATTCATAATAAAAAAATTCATCCTCATTCTATGTCTTATTTAGTTTCATATTCAATGTATTTTGACATCATTAGAAGCTCTTTCAAAGATAACCTAAATTCGTTATCTATTAAATCACACAAAGAATCCCTTAGAGTTGCATATGTAATAGAAAATAACTTTTATTTCAAAAAATAACAAAGAAAAAATAATGCTTATATATTACTCTTACCATATATTTACCAAAAGATGTCATTAACCCATATTTTCCTCAAACTTAATTTCTACCAATTAGTTTGGATCAATCTTATAGATCCAGGTGGCTTATATTGAACTCCCAAAGAAGTAAATAAATGTTCATGGATTCGGTAAATAATTTTAAACCATTTACATTCCACAGAATAGTTGGTGTTAATTTCCCAATCTAATTCATTAGCCTTCATTCATAACATTAGGAATTTGATCCAACCACCTTATTTTAGTAGTTTGTCCTAAGCTAGCTAATGAAAATACTTAATTATACATGAAATAATATCTTTCACACATGCCACTTGGCCTTAAATTTCTATTGACTAGCTCGGATCTAAGGCTCCTAGACCAAACCCTTAAATTAGGGGGCTTTCATTTGGACCCATGATGTTAACAATCAAGCTTCATGATTCATATAAAAAAATTACAATAGCTAAGTAGTGACAATGTAATACGTTTGGTTCAAAAGCGTTGATCTAGTTGACTTTTTTTAATTGGAATTGGATATTTGGCCCCAATAGTCTAATAGATCCTAAAAATTAATGACAATACTTCTACAATAAATTCCAAATAAGCCAAAAATATGCAATATATTTGTACAAGATATGTGAATTTAAAAATATTACAATCAAATATGATCCCATTGAATATATAGAAATAGGGCGAGATGAGTTTAAGCTAGATGTGGACTCTAGCCTCCTCCATGAGTATAGGAAATCTGTCCATGATGTACATCATATTCATGGGGCAAGAGTGATAAACGTGTCATAGGATGCACATAAGTTAAGGGTCTCAAAAGGTGAGTAGACACGTCTTAGCCACATGAGGTGATATCAAAGGGTAAAATACCCTAGGTAAAGACTTAAATAATGTGAATAGGATTGTCCTAGGTACACCAAAATCTAATAAGTTTTATAATGTCATGATATTTACACTAACATTACCATTGAGTGTACACTATAAGTAGAAGTGACAAAACAATGACCAACCACAATTATTACTATAGAACCTTTAAGAGAATTTAATTAAAAGTGTTTTTCTCAAACAATCTTTAATCATACCCTTTCCCACCACTATGCACAGTAGGTGTGTTGACTAGGTTCAATAAAAGGTGGTTTGATTACACATATCTTTGACCGAACCTAGGGGGTTTAAAAATTGATTTTTTTTTACCATTTTGGCCCTAAAATTGGACCTATATACTTTTACCCTTTGATTTCCAATAAAATCTTGCACGAGAAATATAAAAATAATATACAAAGAAATATAGAGAATAATATTTTCACATGTTCCATTTGTTAACTTCCTTTTGTCTAATATAGGAGTCTGTAAGTCACAAAAATTATTAGTATTTATGTTATTTTTATAGATATTTATTGATGATTTAGTTGGTGTTCATCCTTGAAAAGATAAAGAACATACATACAAGGAGATATAAATGTCAAAGAACAAGATTTAGTTGGAAAAACATGATTTACAACCAAGCTAAAATAAATCCTAATAAAATAGGATCACATGCTATGTAGGAGCTAACCCTCCACACATGCAAAAGAAAAACCTAATGGAATTGAGATTTTTTGTCCCCAACAAAAAGTTTGAACATCTTGTATAGTCAATAGAAAAAAATAATCCAAGGTCATTGGTAGATATTAATCAAACTTGGATTGGTTGTTCAGTCATTGCTTGAAGGTACTTGGGTCCTTAACTCTATAAAATATATCTTTTGGTTTTGAGTCAAATCAATTTTGGATAGCTCAAGTAGGGTGAATAAAAGTAGATAATAAGGAAAACATTCTCAAAATGATGATTTGCATTAGAGTATAGGAAAATAAATACACTACATACAATTGAGAAATGCTAGAAATAGTAAGCAATGAACAATGTATTACAAGTTAACATTCCCCTCTTATTACATTAATCCTACAAATGTACCTCTAAAACAACTCAAATTTCACCTTGTCAAGAAACTTGGTGAGTATATCTATAATCTAAGATTTGGTTAGGTAGTACTAGAGCTAAATGTGGTGGTGCATGGCCTTATCGTAAATATAATGACACACAACCTCAATGTGTTTCATTCTCTCATGGGAAAATAGATTCTTGATAAGATTCAATACCCCTTGATTATCACAATAGAGAATTGGTGGCTATTCTTCAAGAATGTCCATATCAGCTAGAATACATGACATAGTCAAATCACCTCACAAGTAGCTCCTCATGTGGTGCGATATTTAGCCTCGATGGATGAGAGAGAAACAATAGCTTTATTCTTACTTATCCATGAAATAGGGATAGATTCAAGATGAAAAATATAGCCCAAAGTTCATTTCATATCATTAGTAGATCTAGTATAGTTTGAGTTAGCATATCCCTAAAAGAACTTATTGTTCTTCTTATATTTTATACCATAGTCAAGTGTACCTTAGACATATTGCAAAAAATATTCTCAGTTGCAATCCAATGACACTTCTTATAATCCTTCATAAACTTGGATAAATATATGACAACAAAGCATAAATATGCTCTAGTATATGTGACACATAAAAATGGAATCGGGTGACTAAGACCTAATCCCATTCTCATGTACACGTAGTGGAATACGAAAGACCCTAGGAAGATAGTTCACTTTGGATACTTCTTGTGAGAAAGAGAGAGCCATAGAATATCTCTTAGGGTTTCTATTCCTTTGCTATAAATGAAGAGTAGATGTGCAAAGTATGATCCAAAGTGTGATGGTTAATATTTGGAACAAGGGTCACACTATGTAAGTTAGACAGCCAATTAGCCAAACCAACCAAAACATTAAAAGGAGGATGAACCTTCAATATATCCAACCTTAATTATATTAAGAAGAGGGTTGAATGCTAATTGAGGTCCTATTTCCCCTTTTGATTGAGTTAAAATTGTGTAATTTTGAATTAGGTTTGGAACTTGCGAATACTAAGTCTATTAGAATGAAATGATGAAAACATAGTGCTGCATAAATAAAACAAAGCCACAAGCTAGGATTTGATCTACAGAAGAGGAGCAGAGTCTGCACCTCAAAATTAGGTAAAAAATGTTAGGGCCAGGGTGGAGCGCCCTAGTTCCTTTCTAGCACCTTGGTCCCTCTGTAGTTCCCTGGTCTTGAGATGGTTTCAGAAAATCTGTAAAAGGCCGTTCTCCTTGTCTCGATCTCCTATGTCCTTTCCAGCCTTGTATGGTCCTTGTATCTACAACTTACACACCAAAAGAAGGGGAAAATTGTGTTGTGGGTGGCTATATAGGGCTTTGCCTTAGTACAAACCCTTGTTTTGGTGGTTTCCACCTCCAAAAATAGCCGATAATGTATTGAAAATATGTGTGCAAGAATCTTGTGTGTATGCAAGATCCTAAATGAACAGGAAAGCAGATCTAGAGATCTACCCTACGCTTTGGAGAGAAAAACCGTAAATGAGTGTAAATGCTTCAAATCACAAATGAACTAGAGATCTAAAGCATGGATATCTAAAAATGAAACTCATGTAAAGACATGAAAATAACATGAAGCCATACCAAACCCTAAGGGAGAGGTACAAGCCAATCATTAGTTGGTGATCTCCTATTATTATTCAATATCTTCAAAGCTCCTAAGGGATGTTGAAAATTATTGATATAGACTTGGTGAATGATTGATTTTCTGTGAAAATTATTGATGTAGACTTGGTGAATGATTGATCTTAGGTCCTTCAAATGAGGAAAGGAAGGCTTTATTTAGGAGACCCTAGCTTTGTTTTGAGTCATAGGCCGACTTACAAATAATATTTTTCACCAATCTCTTGGATTTGAATATTAAAATACTGCCAAAACATGGTCCCAAAATTCAAGGAGAAAAAGTCAAGACCATGTTGGTCCAACATGGTCCGAACACATTGTCCAACCAACTTTTCAACAAATTTTTGGGGAAGCAAGATATTGTGATTTTAAAGAAAATTATAGGAGTTTGTGGAAATCTTCAACGTTTTGATATGAGAAATCGGGCCTTGAAGGTCAAAATATGACATAATTAGGGTATCTGGTGAAATGATTAATTGAAAGAATAAAATAAAAAGGGGCACACTTAGGGTAAAGGGCCGCATATTATGATGTGTAGAGATATGAAAGAAGGCCTTAAATTAAATTAAATTAATTAATTAAATGCTTAAGGGGGAAATAAAATGCAAGATGCAAACACACCAAGGTGGGTGCTAACCTAAGCATGGAATTGTACCACCCAACTAAGGGTGTACAATTTAGAATGCTATAGCATAATTCAAGTAAATGAAACTTGCAACAAGCTAACCATAAGAGTCACCTTAAATTGAGGTGAATATTAAAAGTGAGAGTAAACCTTACTCTATTGGAGCGGAAATAGGTTTACAATTATATATGAAAAGTTGTTCTAAGAGTGTTGTGGCATATTTCATCCAAAAGATTAAAATATGACAGTCCTTTTGCCATATCTCCAAGCCAAGACAATAATGAAATATCCCCAAATCTATCATGTCAAAAGATTTCTTCAAATCATTCTTGACAATATTAATGAAATTCTTTAAACTCCCTATGATCCTATGATCATCCAAGTATAAGACAAGAATGAGAATGTCTATCCCTACCTTCTCAATATATAAATTAAGGTCAAAGGGGTTACAAGTGAAACCATGCTACAAGACGTAACAATCTATTTTCATGTACCATGCTAAGGGGCTTGTTTAAGACTATAAAATGACTTAATCAGATGGAATACCTTGTGAGGATTATGTTCATCATTGAAGCCTTCAAGTTGGATTATGTAGACTTATTTTAGATCACAATTCAAGAAAGAACTCTTTACATCCATCTAGTGAAGCTTCCAACATTTCCATGTAGCTAATATACAAACAACTTTGATGGTTTTTGGGTTCATAGTTGGAGCAAACGTCTCCTCATAATCAATTCCCTCTGATTGAGCATATCCCTTTGAAACAAGTCATACTTTATATTTGTTGATGTATCCACCTACCTTGTATTTCTTTTCAAAACCCATTTGCATCCTATTGGTTTCTTTCTTGTAGGAAGAATGAGAAGATCCCATATTAAATTATTCATTACTCAATTTATATTACTTTATTCTAGTATAGCTTAATGAGGACCTCTTGAATAGTATTAGGTTTAGTACTATTCAAAACTAAACTCATCAATGCAAGATTCCCTTCATTTCTTTCATGACTTCCTGTCCTTACTCCTAAGGGAATATAGAAGATAACTAATGTGGGAGTCCCTAATGGTGGTTTGAACCCATTTTGGACATGGATGTTATTTTTCTCTGAAAAATGATTCTCCAAATTGCCAAGATCAACAAATAATTCTCCTTCTAGGTTATCTTATTTCTAAAAAGAGTCCTATATCACATCATCTCTATGAGATATGAGATAAACATATGGGAGGTGGATGGATCTTCCTTATGTGCCAAAGTGTCAAAAAATGACTCCTCATAGACCACATCTTGATTCTCATAAATATTAGGCATCTCTAGATCCATGAGACAATAGGATTTTGGGGTAATGTTCTACCCAAAACAATAAATTAGAGTGTCATAAAAGAAATATTCCTCCTTTTGTTAGTTTGGACATGCATATATGTAATACAACCAAATACATTGAGATAAGATTTTGTTTCTTTATAACCACTCCATACCTCTTCTGGTATCTTATTCTATAAAATATTGGTGGGAGATCTATTGAGAAAATATAAAACTGTCCAAAATATTTTCACCCAAAAGTAATCCTCCAGCTTGGTTGTGATAAACATGCACCGAGACATCTCCATGATAGTCCAATTGTGACTCTTTGTAATGACATTATGTTGCCGTGTATAGGGGAAGTCAATTTTTTTTTAATGCCATGACACTTAAATAATTCTACAAACTCCTTAAAGGTGAATTCACCATAGATTCGAGTATGAGAGAAGAAGAGACTTGCTTGTCTCATGTACAACTTGATGGTAGAAGTCCTAAAAGAATGAAAAATGATTCACTCTTCCTCATGAGAAAATACACCCATGTCTTGTAAGAGAGTTCATCCATAAATAACTAGAAGTAGTTATATCCTTGAAAGAAAGTAAGGAGTGGTTTGCATAGATCACTATACATAACCTCGAGACACTCCTTGGCATTGAATGTGCTTCATTTGAATGAATGCTAATGTTGTTTTCCTGAAAGACAACTAGAACATATAGGCAAGGAATGTGAAAGATGAGGAAGACTTCTTTCCATCTCCTTGGAACTAAGTTGATGGAGGGAGCAGGCAAAAAGATTTCTATATATATAATATCAAAGATAAGTACACTCAACCATAGAGGAACAAAGAGCAACTAAACAAGATGATACTATGCCAAGAAAAAATAATTGGTCCTTCATAAAATCTTAAGAAATAATCAAGACATCTCATGAAATGAGATAGGATTTGATACCATCTTGATTTAGAAATCCATGTTGAGCGTGTGATTCAATAGTTGACTAATAAACAATATAAGTGTTGTCAAACCTGGAACATAGAGTACCTTAGTGAGAGAACATCTTCACCTCCCCCACACCTCCCCAACGGAATGATGATAGTACCAATTCCTTATACAACATACTCCTTATCATATACTATCTAGATTAGATCACCACTAGTTTGAGTAACTAGAAGTATCAAACAACTCTCTATTGCTAGTCTTATGTTTGCTAGCACTAAAGTCAATTAACCAAACATATTTCAAGGGCTAAAAGGTTTGGGAGACAAGAACCATGTTTAGATTGACACAACAATGTGTTATATCTAGTATATCCTGATTAGATGCTTCACCTTATTGGGTTACAACATGTCTATTATTTCATCGATAAGGATGACCTCTACACTATCAAGAATGACTATGATTAGATGGGCCTTGCTTACTAGAATTGCCTTAGGTGAGGCCATTATACCAACAAGGATTAGTTTCATGCATGCTGGTATGGTTGATGTGGCCATCGATTATCCTTTAGAGGTTTTTCTATTGTGGTGACATTTGTGAGGTTCCCTTTTGAGAATTTGGATTGAATTGGGATCTAGAAACTAGTTCTTTGCCTTCAAAGTCATCTTCTAATAAGTTTATGACTTCTTCTTACTAAATAAAATTCCCCAATTATTCAAACAAAACCTTTTGCTTGGTAAAGTTCAATTTTGTAATAAATGTTTTGTAGTGAGAATGAAGAGCTCTCAACATGACCGGAATGAGAAATTCATCCTCTACATTCTCTTCAAGTGTGAGAAGCTCTGATCGAAACACTTTAACACACAAGACAAGAATTCCTCAACTTTATTTCCTTCTTCCATATTGAGTGTATGATTCTTGGATAAGACATGGAGGATCTTGGTTTGGTTCTTTGCCTCATATATGGTGGATAGGGCATCCCTGGCCTCCTTTGATGTTGTCATATCCTGAACATGTGGCTAAACCTCGTTGGAGACACTAAGTGTGATCAATATCAAGGCTTTGGAGTTGACTTGGTCAATATTTTTCCATTCATCTACATCATTTGGAAATTGTTTTACACCAATAAAAATTTCCCATAGCTCTTCAACATGAAGAATTGTGCACACATTTTTTCCCTTCAAACATTTGTGAATTTGAAAGAACTATCTTGGGAGCATACATGATAACACACAAAAAAAAAAAGTGCCACAAGAGAAAGCATATTATTATTAATGGTAAGTTGACACACATGCCTTATTTGGGCATACACATCCTTTCATGGATGGAAATTATATACACCTAAAAATTGTCTGAAGATATTTAATTAAATAAGCAATTATTAATTAATCCCCCTCCCTAATTTAATTGAATTCATTAGCAATTTGATTAAAATCTCCCTTTCATCTACTTATTAATAAATTTAAGGATTTATTTAATAGGTTCATTTCCATAGTCCCTTTTGATTAATTAATTCAAATTAATTAATCTTTCCCCCATTTTGTTCAATTCTTCTAATCCTCTAATTAATTAAAACAAATCAATTTATGAGTTGTTGAGAATTAATCAGTCTTTCCCTATTATTTGAATTTTTAAATTCAAATTACCCACATGCCTCCTAACTTCTAACCACCTAACCTAACCATCCCTCTAACCTAACCCATTCCACCTAACCTTGGGTTTAACTAACCCTATCCTATCTTGCACATTTTAACCTCCTTATCCTGACCTCTTATGGTGTGGATATTTTCTTCTTGAGACACATGACACTTTGGCCACATGTCTCCTCTCTTGGACACTTTCCCTTTTATGAGAAAAGCTCCTTAACACTTGTCACCACATAGATGACAAGTGTCTCTTCCTCCAACCTCTTCTCCAATCTTCTTCAATTACACTCTTGATATCTTCAAACTCAATCTTGACCGTTGAATCCTACCACCTCACCCCTGGCCTTGGAAATCCTATAAATATCCCTCATTTTGGAGCAATAAGGATCCCATCTCATTTAATCTTATGCATTGTTACTATAGGCATATCATTTGAGTATTGTTGTTTTAAGCAATTGGATCTTAGATTTAGTTTAATTTGATCATTTTCTAGCATAATTGTTGAATCATGTAGCTTAATCAATCTCTTTTCTAGCTTAATTGCATCATCATCCCAGCTTAATCATGCATACCATTATCTTAATTAGTCTCTTGGATCAATCTAGCATAATTAATCTCATCTTTGCATATCATTATCATTTCAAATCCTCCATCTAGGTGTAGTCAAGTCACTGGGATTGCTTATCCAGATCTGAGAGCAAATCCATACTCGCATCTCTTAGGAGGCGATAGGTTGCTTTGTCATGGTTCATCTTTGTTTGCTCAGTTTTTTGCTAACCATGCATGTAATGATCTATTGAGTGTTTTGTGTTACAGTTGCAGGTATCACACTTCATAGGCACGGCATTTTGGCGCCCACCGTGGGGCAGGAAATCTCATTTTTGGCCTCTCAAGCATCATCAAATCTTCATTTCTGGCCGGGTCAGAATCAAAATTAGAATCTCATATGAGTTCCTTTTTAGCTTCATACGAGTTCCTTTTCAGCTTTGTACGAGTTCCTTTGTGCACTCAGATGAGGATTCATTCTGACTCGTACAAGCTTTTAAGGATTCTGAATTGTCGTACGAGCTCTGTTTTGCACTTGTACGGTCACAAAAAGACACTTGTACGATCAGGTAAATAGTGTCATACAAAATTATGCTTCTGTCTTTCCAAATCGATTTGCATTTAAGGGGTTTTAGGCTTCAATTTGGTTATTACTAATGCTAACCTTGGTTTGTTTGTGAGTTTTTCGACAGCCTAAATGGTTTTTGTAGGACGATTGTCAAAGATTACACCTGTCAAAGCTTCATTTCATCCAAACATCATGACTACTAATGCATCTATTTTATAGGTTGCTTAGGAGGACTCAACCAAACTTTATATCTTCTTTAAATTTTCTAGGCACACTTGATTTTGCTAATGGAAATGAACAATCATGTATTATGTGTTTTGATGATAGGTGAGTATGCTCTCACCTTTCTTAGGTGATCAGAAAGCTAGACTCATCCTTTCCTTTCATTAGTGCATATCTTTAGCAGGCCTGCCCTCCCGAGGAGCTAATAACTTTAAGCCATTAAAGCCTGTGAGAGGGGAACGACCCAAGTTGAATGACTAATGCCAAGTACTCCAACCTACTATAAAGTAAATGTGATTTGATGAAAATCAAGTCAATGGTAGTGCTTGGGAATAGCTCTCCTCCATACCTTCGGGCATATCAAACCTTGGTTTTCAAGGTTGGGAGACCTCTTAATTGAGTTTATACCCAAACACGTTGAACGGATCCCTTACTAGTTCCGGTTAAATTAGAAGCTACCCGATTCACCTCCGAAAGGGTGATAATCTTTGTACAAGAGAGATAGTAACTCTCCCAAGACACTTGCCATATCGTGCCCCCATTAGCGTTTAGAGTCAGATAATACAATGTTGAGAATCCATTGCATGAGACTCAACGACCGTATTCTGATTAGCTATTGGGCATGTACCTAAGTTTGTAAGCAAAGGTTTTCTCTCTCAACTAGCTTCCTTAGGTAGCGTAATGTGTCTGAGGTCACTTATCATATCATGTGTTTTCTATGTCTTCATTCCTAAAACAAGAAAATCAAACATCTAAAACTAGAAAAGAAAAGCAAAACATCAAACTTCAATGATCAAAAATATATCCAAACAACATTTTTTTGCCTCTATTTTGCCTTGAGTCGTATGAGCTTGTGTTTGGTCGTACGAGCCTTCTTGTTTGTCGTATGGTTTAGAAATTTTTGTCATCTGAGGCCTCTGTTTTATCATTTTTCTTAGTGAGAATTGTCGTACGAGCTTGTGCTTTGTCATATGAGATTCTTGATTTGTCATATGGGGCTGTATGTATTGTCATCTGAAGCTGCTTAAACTAGTGTACGGATTTCTGTCTTTGTTGGTCTAGAGTTGTCTTCTTGCACATCTTTTTCAGGTCTGTCATATTTGCTCAGTCAATTTACAGTGATCATAAACACCTGATATCTATCATTTTATGCTTGGATTGTCTTATTGGTTTACTTGGTCAAGTTATCATCTATCAAATCGGACTCTAGAAATAGACACCTCAAGATTTTGAAGTATTCACATTCAACAAGTTCAAGATCTAAACATCTCAAAGTGCATCATCACCCTCTTTGATAAACTGATCACTCAAAACATAGTTTCTCATCAGGATCTATCATTCTTTATCACGAAACTACAATGTTTGGTTAGGACAACCTTGTCCCACATCATAGGATATATCGTTCCTATTGGAGTTGGTTTTTATCGAAATCATCATCATTGCACTCCTAAACCGAAGACAGAAAAACTTGCAAACTTTTAAATACTTGAACCATCTTTTCATGTCATGTCACTCTATCACATTTACATTGATAGTTGATCACTTATCAAAACAACTTTTAGACAATCTAATTCTAGCACAATATCTAACACGTGTATGCCCATTTTAACCAAAGCTCAGAGATGAAAAATCGCAGAGACAGAAATCGAAACATTGGAAATAACTGAAGATTATAGAACCATAGAACATGAAGATGAAATACAAGTTGAAGTAGAAATAACAAAACAACATGTTAGAGACATCAAAAAACATCCTCAATTCGATAAATTTATGCATAAATTATTGGAGGGAGAAAAAGAAAACTATTACCTAATGTTAGCAAAATCTGGTGCTACACTCCCCTAAGATTTTGATGTGAACAAATTGACACAAAAGAAAGGTGACCCTACCCTTAAAAATGAACAATATGAGGATATTTTTGGTCTCAAAATGAATGACATGTCAATCCCTAGTAACACCATAACTAATGAGGAAGCTTACATTCCCAAAAGGGATGAAGTAGAAATTCTAAATAACGTTCAATCCAATGAAGATACAAGAAGGGGTAGAGATGATACAAGAAGAGATCTAGATCCTCCTAGAATGCAAAATCGTGGTTATGCAAGAACAAATCATGTTGATAATCCTATCACAACTCTCACACAACAAATACAAACACTGAAAACACAAATTCAAGATATGTAGAGAGGAAATGTTAGAAGATACTAACTTCAAGAAATTTGTCCTTATCCATTCGATAGAAATCTAAACATGATACAATTTCCTATAGGTTGTGAAACTCCTAGATATGAAAAATATGATGGAAGCACTGACCCCCAAGATCATATATGAGAAGTTTGCACAATGAGTATGGAGTTTGCAAATGAGGATACCTACTTGATGAGATTATTTCCGAAAAGCTTAACTGGACTAGCTATGGAATGGTTCTCCAAACATCCACCTGGAATTAGATCATTCTCAGAATTGGTGGATAAGTTTGTTTCACAATACTCTTACAACATACAACATGAAGTAACAATGCTAGACCTATGTAATGCCAAACAAAAGAGTGCAGAACCTTTCATGACATTTTTACAACAATGGAGATGGTTAGCCTCACAATATCCTTGTACCGTGCCAGAGTATGAAAAAATGGACATATTCATCGACAACCTAAATTATCAAATGAGTTATCATCTAAAATTACAAGGAAATCAATGTTTCAAAAAGATGATTGGTAATGGAATCAAAATGGAGGAAGCCATGATAAAGAAAGGTGAGTTGAAGATATACAAAGACAGAGTTCATCCTCCTAACAACACTAAAAACAACCACAATGATAAGCCAAATTTTTAGAATAGAAATCGCAATGTCATCAATGATGGAATAGCGGATAACAACAATGTGAAACCAAAACAACCGGTTTTTAATTTATCCCATCACTCAGCAGTGGCTCAGCAACACAACTATCACCAAAATGCAACTATCAAAAATTTATTTCGAAGACAATTTACAAACATTGGTGAACCCCTTGGATCCGCATTAAAGACACTTATCACAAACAAATTGATTACTTTTCCAGAAGAAAGGAACTACGAACCTCAAGTAAAACCACTGTGGTGAAATGAAAACCATTATTGCGATTTGCATCGAAACAAGGGACATCACACATATAATTGTCAGTGGTTGAAACATGTCATCCAAGATTTGATTGATAATGGAGTAATAACGGTGGATGGACATACAACAAAAGAATCTCATATAGCTTTTAAAACTCCACTTCCAAATTATGAGAAGGGTGAATAATCAACAACAAATAATGGTAAGGGTAAAGCGAAGGTAAACTATGCTCACACATATGATAATGTGGGAAATGTGATTGTAGTTAAAAAAAAGAAAAATCAAGAACCTGCTCATGCTATCACAAGAAGAAAATCTACAGTTGTTTTTCTGGATCCTACAAAAAACACGTCATCCACTACAAAACAATACAATCTAGTGGATTAATTACAGAAAATGCCTGCACAAATATCCATCTTAGAAATTTTAAAGCTTTCACTTACACACAAAGAAATTCATAAATGAGCATTGATAGATACAACCGTGTCTAAAGATATGGATATAGATCAATTCCAAACCATGGTGGGACACCTCACGACCCCTCACTACTTATCATTCATCAAAGAAGATGACATGTCTTTGGAACATGCCCATAGTGCTCCCTTGCATATCGAAGTCATCATTCATAAGACCTGAGTTAAACTTGTCCTAATAGGTGGAGGAGATGGCTTAAACATTTTCTCTTTGAGCCTTGTTTGTGCTCTAGGTTATTTAGAAGATGTAGTCGATCCCCGAAAAAAGATCACCATGAAAGCCTATGATGAAGAAGAACGTTCCTCTAAAGGAATTGTGATGTTACCCATCAGAGTGGGACCTTTACAAAAAGACACAACATGCCAAGTTCTAGACTTGGACTTATCATACAACATACTCTTGGGAAGACCTTGGATACATGACATACAAGATGTTCCATCAACATACCATTAGTGCTTAAAGTTTCCCTACAATAGGCAGGAAATCATGATCTAAGCAGATTCAAATCCATTTCAGTATTGTAGTAATTTCAAACCAGCTCAAGAAGTTATTGTTCCTCATAATAGAGAGGAATCATCTTCAAACACACAATCTAAAGAAAAATCATTTGCCTCAATTTTTTCAAGTATGGAAAAACAAATGCAGCTAAGAGATCGAGGGAATGGGAATATTCAATATCACAATTACCTCTTTCTCCTAAATCCTTTGGAAAACCATCAAAATCTAAACAACAACTAATTGTGAAACATCTTCTGATATTTCATGGAGCATTTGTTAGTGCTAGGACCTTATCAAAGGAAATAGAAGACAAACATGTACTACAGTGGCTATACAAAGACGAAGAAGTTCAACAAAAGATCAACAATGTCAGTATACATACAGAAAAGTATGGAAAAGGATTTAACATCCTTAGAAAAATGGGATACACTAGAACAGGCCCTATAAGGAAAAGAAAAGAAGGTATATCAGAACCTATCCAACCTTACACTCAATAGGCTACAGACAAAACAAGCTTAGGATATGGACAAGTCACTCTACTAGAAGACACATCTTTTAGCCAATAACAAGAGGAATATGAAAACAAACAAGAACACCTAGCAATTGAAAAAGAAGAAACATCAGCTAAGCAACAAACACAAGCAAACATGAAATGAGAAAAGAATCAAGCTTCAAATAAACAGGAAAAAAAAACTAAAAGCACCTCTCAACCAACCTTAAATCTTAATCAAAACAAGAATGAACCTAGTACTAATCAAGGAGAGATCATAGCAAGCTTGACAAAACTTAATCTCAGTCCTAAAGAGGTTGAATATGAAAGAAGAAATGATATAGCAACAAAAGCTGAAGAAACAAATCAAACACTATATGAACAAATCTGTAGATTGCAGACTACAAGTGATACAAATTCTAATGAATGGGAATGAGATTCCTATCAATCTGAAGAATCAGTTGAAGAAAATTAGTTTGAATAATATGTAGGAGTCGATGTAGTTCACATGTATGCAGGGCAAATGTTAGGAACTAGTTCACTTGAATTAGAATCACATTTGGCTGACTTAGACTTAATCGAGGAAGATCAAGAGTTTCTTGTGCAAGGTCATTCTGATGAAAGTACCATTCTAGACATCGACATACATATTGAAAAATTTGGTACATCCATCATGATCCTTGATACTCTCGAAACATCTCAACCTGAGGACCCCCCACTTCTAATCAATTGTGAACTTATTGATTGGGAAAATGAAGGACATATTGCCATTGATACCTTTCCGAATGACCACACCATATATGTATATCTTAATGCAATTGAACCCACAAAAACTCTCACCAGGAATTTCAGCAAAGCATCTTCCAGTCAAGTGGGTGCCAAATCTCCTAGTCGCAAAAAGGAAAATAAAGAAAACAATATCAGGTCTAATGCTGAAAACCATTTCTTGGCAACATTAGATTAGGAAAAAGTAAAAAGAAAGGATGCATCTAATGGTGAAAACCTCCTCGAGGCGCCAGAAGATGGGAGATTTGACACTTTACCTACACACTATCAAGAAAGGTCATACATTTTGGTTGAACCAATAGAGGCAGTTAACATCGGGACAACAGAGCAACCAAAGATCCTACATCCAACAACTTCTCTGTCAGAAGAAGAAATGCAACAATATATGGAATTCTTCAAACGAAGGCAAATCAATTTTGCCTGGTCATATGCATACATGCCAGGGTTAGATCTAGAACTTATTATGCATCACTTAAATGTCAATCCAGGAACCAAACTAGTCAAACATAAATTAAGGAAAATGCATCCACATATCACTCTCCTGGTCAAAGCAGAACTAAAGAAATTATTGGATATAAGATTCATCAGACCCGGAGAATATCCTCAATGGGTATCCAACATCATTCCTGTTTCAAAACTAGATAAAAGCATTAGAATATGTATAGAATTTAGAGATCTTAATAACACATGTCCAAAGGATGACTTTTCGTTGCCTAACATTGACATCATTGTAGATTTAACTATTGGACACTCCATGTTTTCTCTAATGGATGGTTTCTTTGGATACAATCAGATTAAAATAGCACCTAAAGATTGAGAAAAGACAGCCTTCACATGCCCATGGGGTACTTTCTGCTAGAACGTCATGCCTTTTGGACTAAAGAATGAATGTGCTACATATCAAAGAGCTATGAAAACAATATTCCATGACATGTTGCATACATTCATGGAAAATTATGTGGATGACATCTTGGCAAAATCATACAACAGAGAAGACCATATAGGAATACTAGAAAAGATCTTTGACAGGTTAGAATAGTATAATCTATGATTCAATCCTAAGAAATGTGCCTTTGGTGTCACTTCAGGAAAGCTATTGGGATACATTGTTTCCGCTAGAGGTATCGAAGTAGATCCAGCTAAGGTAAAAGAAATCATGGAGATGGCATCTCCCAAGAATATAAGTCAACTAAGATCACTCCAAGGAAGACTCCAGTCAGTCAGAAGATTTTTTTCTCAACTGGTAGATAAATGTCAACCATTTACTCATCTATTAAACAAAAATGTTCATTTAAAGTGGGACCATCAATGTGAGGATGCATTCAACAAGATCAAGGCATATCTCATGCAACCACCTATCCTAATGTCACCAATTCCAGGAAAGTCGTTGTTACTCTATGTATCGACCACTAAAGTATCATTAGGAGTTCTACTTACACAATAGGATAATGAAGAAAAAGAACGAGCCATCTACTACATCAGTAGAACACTAGAGGGATACGAGTTCAACTATTCTCCAACAGAAAAAGCATGCTTGGCGGTAGTTTTTGCTTCTCAAAAATTAGGACACTATCTATTATCTCACTCAATCAAGTTGATAGCTAAAATTGATCCATTGAAGTATTTACTCAGCAAGGCAGCATTAACAAGATGATTAGCAAAATGGATCATGATCCTGAGTGAGTTTGATATTGAATATGTAGACAAAAAAGCTATTAAGGGACAAGTCATTGCAGACCAACTAGCCGAGGCACCACTTCAGGATAATCGTCCTTTGCAGATTGAATTTCCCGATGTTGATATCCTAACGGTCACCACAAAAACATGACAATTATACTTTGATGGTTCATATACACAACATGGATCAAGAGAAGGTATTCTATTCATCACACCACAAGGTCATACAATTCCAAAAGCATACAAATTAAGCTTTCAATGCACCAACAATACAACAGAATATGAAGCTTTGGTTACAGGTATCAAAATGGCTATAGAATGGAACATTACACAACTTCAAGTCTTTGAAGATTCTCATCTCATCATCAATCAAATCAATGACGATTATCAAATAAAGGACAAAAATTTAATGCCTTATAAAAAGATGGTTGATGATATCAATAAATACTTTGTAGAAATAACTTTTCACCATATTCCAAGAAATGACAACAAAGTAGTAGATGCCATGGCTACACTTGCTTCTCTCCTTTAGACACAAGAAAATCAACAACGTTATGAATTCCTGGTGGAAGAGTTGTTTTACCCTACTCATAATTGTCCTGATTACCAAACTATCTGTCACCTTGTTGGGCATGATTCCTCCCGCTATGGCCAAACTTACACATACCTAAAAGATAAGACCCTACCTCTCGATTTATCAAAAAATCAAAAGAGAAACTTTACTCGCCAATCCTCCCATTATACTCTCATCGCGGATACCCTATTTAAACGAGGTTTAGACTGTACTCTTTTAAGATGTCTCGAACAAGAAGAATCTGAGAAGGCCTTACATGAAGTCCATAATGACATTTGGGCGTGTGCACAAAGATGGTGGTCAGAAAAGTGGACACCACCCAAAAAAAAACTTGGAAAAGCAGGCAGCACGTACGCGGTTTTAAAATTTCAAATTCCTGCATACGCGCTTAGGTTTTTTCTTCCCGAGCCTAGAAAAGGTAGTGCGTACGCACTGAGTTTAGGAAACTGAGCGTGTACGCGCTACGACTAGGAAAATTAGTGCGTACGCACTGCTTATAGGAAAATGAGTGCGTACGCGCTAATAATCTTAGTAAAACTACGTACGCAGTGCCTGATAAAAAAAGTTTTAAAAAAAAACTGGGTCCTCATTTACTCGAAAAGTGCATTTTTTAGTTTTTTTTTTTCCCATTTTCTAACCTAAACTGCGAACGGGGTCCTAAATTTGTCCTCCAGGCTATGGATAAAGGTTAGTTTTTGTTTATTTTTCTCTTTCTTTCTAGTTTATGCAATTTGTTTTACATTTTGAATTTAATTTCATTAATTTTGATTAGGTTTTTTCATTTTTGTTTCAAAAACCAGATTCTTCTAATCCAGAACAAGAACAACCAAATGCACCTCCTGAAAACCCACAAGAACAACCAAATGCACCTCCTAAAAACACACAAGAACAACCCCCAATTCCTCCTTTTGACAGCACAACCGAAACACATGAAGAATTAATTAATCAGTTAGGTCAAAATACATCCAAAATCAATAGACTGATTGTAAAATTGAAAACTTCTGAGCTTGACCATCAATTCTATGCCAATGGGCTATTATACGATGGAGTTAAAAACAAAAATATTTCTAAACAACAAATATGTGCCCTTTTTGTTGACCCCAAAACTAGTCAGTCATTACCTCCTAATGCAAAGAGGTTTCCCATACATTGGTGTACCAATGTGCAGATGAAGAATCTTTTTTGGAAGAGGTGGTGGATGGTCTTTGATGATCCACCTTGCAATAATTATGAGGTGCCATTATATTTTTTGAGAAAAATATATTGTGAGTTTGTGCTCAATGTGCGCCCAAATTATTTTGACATGAGAGAGTTTCATGGTAGAGGTGGTGGCTCTGCCCAAGATAGACCTGGAGCCTGTAGGCGATTAGCCGTGGAGATTCGCCGCCCCCTAGCACCCAAACCCAAGGTGCATCAGGCTGTCCCATTAGAGCTGAAAGAGTCGATGGAGCTACAGACTCTTCAGGTGGCCACATAATTGATTGGTGCCATCATCTAGCATGGGACATCATTAGCACACCCTATTGTATTAGATGATGAGCCGTTAGAGGGCGACAAAGAGCCCATCGAGCATATGTGTGTCAGTTGCTCGGGGATATGCTCGGGGATAGATGATGCAGCCGGTGCAAATGGATACTCATATCATCTATGTATGATTTGCGGTTGTAGATGTCAGGCTCACACAGTTGAGGATGTTGCGCTGACAGATGAGTTTATGGACATGGTGTTTGCCCATGAGCCACAGACACAGGTGTGTTGATTAGAATTCATAACATTTTATTTATCAGTAGCTTTAATTTTGTAATTACATAAATGAATTTTCATTTATACATTGATTTAAATTGAGACAAATAATATGCATTTCAAGATGCAACAACGGTATCCCATACACCTCCCCCAGTTACCACAGCTGCAACTTTGACGCTTGAGGTATAAATTTTGTAACATTTTAAAATAGAATAGTACACTTTGAATTCAAAAAAATACAAGATATACTAACTATCTTTAATGCTTGGTCCAATTTCTGGTTTGTAGGTGTTGACAAGGGACGAAATGTCCCAGATTGATGACATCACATTGTCGGCGATCGATTTTGGCCTACAAGGCTATACGGTATCATATTTTGTACAACTCTTTTTATGTATTGTTTTGATGGAATATGTAAGTCATTTCAATTTAGATTTTTAAAATTATGTTTAATTTATTATCTGTACTAATATCTCATGTTAATTTTCTGTTTTTAGGGCACCCCCTTCGCACCTAGGGCTCATTCAAAGAAAAAGAATATCTCGAAGATGCCAAAACGTGTGAAGAAGGTAAGTGAACACATTTTTAGTTGTACAATTGTTTGAAAATGTTGAAATCAAGTATTAGTTGGGGTTTGTAGATTGATTAGTGTTTTTTGTCTATTTTACATGTACAATGGCCATTGAGCTTTGTGGATATGTTGAATGCGCCTGATTTGCCCGCGAATCAAGAGAGGGAAGAGGTATGTATCTCTACCTTATTTTCTTGATTTCATGATTATATGCACGTGTACATGTGAACTTGTGATATATTATAATCTTATATTTTTTTCATACAACAAATATCCATACCTATTTCGTCAATGGCGAACCCTCCTCCTTGCACTGGAGAAGCATATCAGGATCCGGTACACTTTTGTTTGATATGTAAAATTAATTGTTTTCAATCTTCAATACTTATCATTATATTAATTGTATTCAATCTTTGTACATTTTTTGTATAGGTAATAGCGACCGTTTCTACATCGATGGTGAGCCATCCTCAGTCCATTAGAGAAGCATCTGAGGCACAGGTACATCATTGTTCTCTATATTATAGCTTTTAAGTGTTTTTAATATATTTATGTTAGTACATTGTATTAATTGTACATTTAATCTACAATAGACTTGTTCGCAGTACGACCATAACGTGGATCCATTTAAGTATGTCTTCAAGAAAACTCCTAAGAGTGACAAGGAGAGGAGAGCGAAGACATTAGCTCCTGGATCAGCCGATGAGGTAATCTACATTTCAATTGCAAAGGAATTAAAGTTAAATGCATAGTTAAGATGTTAATTGTGAACTATTTTCTACAAAAGAATTCTAACTTGGCTTTTGAATTGTGGTTTTGTAGCCATCTACAGAGCCACGTACTGCGCCGAAGAGGCTTGATTTTGATGATCCACCAGAAGTTTAGGATCATATAGTGTTAGTTTTGGTCATAGAATGACCAATACATGTAGATATATTCTACATTTTTATTGTATATCGATTTGGACATGGCATATGCCACATTTTTGTAATACTTGTATTGACTTGGTAGACATGCCTTTTTTTATATATATAAATATCGATATTCGATCCAAAAAATGTGTAATGAGTTCATTATTTTGTATTTGTTGTATTTTGTGGTTGTCCTTTTATAAATTTAAATGAATGTTTGCATATGTAATCAACAATATGAATATAAACAACAAAAATATATGATATAAAGCATTGCAATCGTGGAATATGATTTGATAAAATTTCTAAAATGTTTAATTAACCCTACAAAACTCCTTGTATTCAGTTCATTATTATGTATTTGTTGTATTTGGTGGCTGCCCTTTTATAAATTTAAATGAATATTTGCATATGTAATTAACAATATGAATATAAACAACAAAAATCGACAATATGAATTTAAACAAGAATGTGTTTGGTGCGAGAGCACCCTCACGCTTGCAATGGTCAAATTTTGTTCCTCGTGTGCACAAACTGACATCGCGAGCACGTCTGGGTGGGCATGTTTATGCTAGGCATGCCCTTGTCATGCATCCCAAAGCACCAGAACGTCGAGAGTCATACCCTACTGGTGAGATCTCTCAAGTGCCCTGAGTCCAAAAAATTGTCAAAATTTGACGGACTGTTTCTTCAATTCCATGACACATACGGTCGATTTGTTTGATCTCATGGGGTTGCGTGAGGGTCCTCTACAATTTCCTATCTCGGTTTTTGATGACTTGGATCCATTTTCAATTAGTAGCATTGTTTCGCCTGCTCAAAAAACCGTCAGTTGCTTGCAAGGAAAAGTTGCAAGATTGGCTAGAATTGATTTTGTTCCTCGTGTGCACAAACCAACATCGTGAGCATGTCCAGGTGGACATTTTTATGCTAGGCATGCCCCTATCATGCATCCCAAAGCACCAGAACATCGAGAGTCATACCCTACCGGTGAGATCTCTCAAGTGCCCTGAGTCCAAAAAATTGTCAAAATTCGACGGACTATTTCTTCCAATCCACAACACATACGGTCGATCTGTTTGATCCCATGGGGTCGAGTGAGGGTCCTCTAAAATGGCCTATGTCATTTTTTGACGAATCGGAGCTATTTTCAATTAGTAGCATTTTTTCACCCGCTCAAAAAACTGTCAGTTGCTTGCAAGGAAAAGTTGCAAGATTGGCTAGAATTGATTCTGTTCCTCGTGTGCACAAAATGACATCGCGAGCATGTCCGGGTGGACATGTTTACACTAGGCATGCCCCTGTCGTGCATCCCAAAGCACCAGAACGTCGAGAGTCATACCCTACTAGTGAGATCTCTCAAGTGCCCTGAGTCCAAAAAAATGTCAAAATTTGATGGACTGTTTCTTCCAATCCACGACACATACGGTCAATCTATTTGATCTCATGGGGTCGAGTGAGGGTCCTCTACAATGGCTTATCTTGGTTTTTGATGAATCGGAGCCATTTTAAATTAGTAGCATTTTTTCGCCTGCTTAAAAAACTGCTAGTTGCTTGCAAGGAAAAGTTGCAAGATTGGCTAGAATTGATTCTGTTCCTTGTGTGCACAAACCAACATCGCGAGCGCGTATAGGTGGGCATGTTTACGCTAGGCATGCCCCTGTTGTGCATCCCAAAGCACCAGAACATCGAGAGTCATACCCTACTAACGCAATGTAGAAGTTGCTTGACAACTTTTTTGACAATTTTTTTGACAACAATGATAATTTTTGCTCAAATTGTATCTAGTCTCAATCTATCACCCCTATGACCCGATAATGACTCAAATAATTATCCATGATTATACAAGAAGCAAGAATGCTCATGATTGACCAAGGACACATCACATATACTCAAAACATAGTCACAAAACATTGACACACAAAATAGTCACAAAACATTGTCACATATTACTCAAAATTTGACTCTAAATATGATCAAATCAGCTCTTGGCTATTTGATTATACAAAAAATTGTCTTACAAATAATCTCATGGGCTTTTATACAAAATTTGGCATTACAATATATGCGATTCAGCTCATCGCCATTTTAATATACAAATCATCTCATGGGCTTTTATACAAAATTTGGCATTACAATATGTGTGATTCAGCTCATCGCCATTTTAATATACAAAATTTGGCATGTACATATGTACAAATCAGCTCATTGCCACTTAAATATACAAAATTATGCCCCTAAACATGTAAAAATCAGCTCATGGGCACTTATATATACAAAAAATGAATATAGAACAATTCGTTGATGATTTATACAAAATTCTCAAAATCATTCTACTCTGAACCGTAGAATCAATCAAGTGAGCCTTCAGGATCGACTCTAACCCGTATTGTGTCAAGTATTGCCTTGTGGTTAGATTCATGAACTTTCCATAAAATCTTGTTATGAGGTCTACCACGATACTTCATCAAATGAATATTTGTTGCAACAACAAGGTTAGAGAAATGAAGAATATGTCTGTGTGTTTCAAAGTCCTCGAACAACCAAATATCAAAATTCTTGATAGGGTATCTCCGAAGCCATGTTCCTGTCACGACAACAGACCCTATTGGGTACTCAATACCCTCTCCGTCAATGATTGTGGTTGTCAATTTTCTTTTAGGCTCAACACAACGACACAAATAGTAATATGTTCCTTCTTCATTGTTCTCTTCTGCAACAACTGCATACACATGACTTGCATTTTATAAAGTGTTAATTAATACCAAAAATAAAGTATGATGTACAACAAAATGAACCAAAAAGAATACTAGCAAAAAATTTAACTCAAAAAATCACCTAAATCCACTAGGTCGGATACATGGTCAAAATCGAATGATGTCTCCATCTGGCTCAATTGTAGTGCTTTGGGAATTTGATATGAATCAATGGGAACCAACGGTCTACAAGACCATTTGTCAACCCACTCTTGTGATTCACATTCTTCCCACAAACAATACATGCATGAAGAGCAAAAACATACCATCTGTCTCGTATAAATTACCAGTGAACTTGAATTTGAACTCATAAATGAGTGCATGTCACTCGATCCTGCAACTGTACAACAATCTAGATAGTTTTCAATGTTAGATTCAGTAATCAACCAAAAATATCTACGAACCAATGACGTACCTAGATTACCTGGACCCATCGTAGACTTACATCATCGCATAATTGTTTCTGCATCTACCAACTTGGCACCACCTTTGTACTTCAATTCTTCCCTGGCTAGGGCTCTTTTCACACATGTTCTACCATCGTGCTCTCCCTTACCATGTCTAGCCTCAGTGAGATTCCAAAAATATTGTACACCGCTTGTCACATGCATCCTTGTCAGCCAATAAAACATCCTTGCATTCTTGAATTGTGCGGTGCAATTATCTGACCATATTAAGTGTCAGTTGTATCATATGTTCCTTTCCCTTAAACTATCATAGAAAACTTTAAAGCATCCTTGTACAAACTCTGATGAATGAGTACAATCATCACTTATGTAGAAGTGACACTCTCTTACAACCTTTCTATCCTCCTCTGTGCTATCATCTGCATGCATGAATGGTGTGTGTACAAAAATAGAAACTTGTGTAGAGTGATAATAAATGGATTGCACTTCATTTTGAGGTTGTAGTGTATAATTTTAAATGAAATCAACGATAGAGACAATGGTGCCAAGAGGAAATGTGTCCTTACACAACTTGAATTGCTCATCTAACCATCGAGCTCTATGTGTATGCATTATGTACTCATAAACTAGTTTCTCTTGAAACATTTTCATAAATTGAGCTACACATATATTATTTTTCACTAGCTCACATCTCTTGAAATCTTTTCCATCTTTAACTCCATATGTGACTGTCTTGTATTTTCCAAAAGAAACTAGTTTCGTACCAATTTCATGTGTGCTCTCCAAATGTATGCATCTTGGTAAACATTGCAAACCACCACATATAGCACAAGAACCTTCCAAACAAGGCATCTTAAAATAAATGCAACCATCATGTCTATTACATGACACACTTGAAATAAATTCTCTTGCCGACTTAGGAGGTGCTTGTATATTACATTCCTGCAAAACATCGTTAGTGTGCAAAGTAGAACAAATATGATGAAAAATATCATAATGCATGGAAAATTCAATATGCATCCTACAATAACACATGGTGCGTACATGATTAATCTTAATATAAAAAGGTTTTGCCATTTCAAAAAATCTTTGAGAAATTTTTATTTGAGGAAACTTTTGAAGGAATCTTTCATAAAATTTAGTTTGAGTCATATCCAAATAGTGTTTCGCATGTGGCTCACAATTTTTAGACCCAATTCGCCTTCTAACAACATCTCTTTGGTTGGGCGATACTCTTGTGTTGTCATGCCAAAAATTTTCAATTAATGTTTTTAGTGCATCTACAACAACCTTGTCTTTGCGTGGTAGTCTACCCGAGAATGCCCAAAGAGAATTATTGTTAGGTTCCTCTATTTGTTCTCGCCTCTTTAATGCTTTACTTAATGTTGTTCTACTAATGTTCAATGACTTACTTGTTTTTCTTATCAAACGATCTTTTTTTATTTTCTTGCTCATTATGGTTGATGTAATGACACGTCAAGTAGCATTAGAATCTTTACTACGTGATTTTGAACCAATAGATTGATATGCATCAAATAGATTTCTAACAATAGTTCTTTCACTGTTACTTTCAGATGATCTTAGGCCTAGAATTTTCATTGTCTCTCTAAAATTCAAATTTTTAATCATTTGAACAATTAATTGAAATCTTGCAGTTTGATTTAAGTTTTTAAAATAGTTTTGCCATATTCTTTTAACCATTCTCCTACAAGTTCGTTCATTCATTTTATTGGGCATTGACTTCAATATATTCTCATCAATGTCAATTAGATACTTTGGTTTCCTACAAATGATTCTAGGAGGTGTTAACATCGGTGCATTATGTACATTCAATTCAACAAGTAGAGAAGGTATAATATGTTCATCATTTAATTGATTATTCAATGTAGTATCTTCTTCAATTGCATTAGGTTCAAACAGTAAATTATCAAATGTTTCTTCTTCAATTGCATTAGGTGCATTATATTCGTTTGGTAAATTGAATTGAGATGTTGAGGTTGACATACCTTCTTCTCCCATTGTTCTTGTGTCATGCAATTTCTTCATACACTGCCTTTGTCTTTCCTTTTGAGCCTCTCGTTGTTCCATCGTTCCTCGCTTGTTCTTTCCCATGGTTGAGATCGGTTGACCTAAATAGAATCATATTACATATATATGTAAAGAAAAGTTCAAAAATAAATAAATAACCATAAGTATGCATCTTATCACTATTTTTTGGAACCAAACTATTAAACAATCACAATTTAATCATTTGAAACCACATAAAAACAAAAAACTAATAAAAACAACAATTCAATCATTTGAAATCATGCAAGAAGCAAAAAATTCACTTACTTTTATGTATACAATGGTGATAGAAGTGCAGACACAGTTCAAGTGGGGCCTTCAACGACCTCAAAAACTTCTTTTGAGGCCGTTGAGGCTCTTGGGAAACTAAAACTATGTCTCTAAACCGTGTACGTGCTACATTGATAACCATGTACGCACTGCTAAGCCATAAAATCTTGGCAAGCCCAACGGTATTCTTGGCTGATAAGTAGCACGTACGCGCTACTAAGCCTAAAAATGTTATCCCAGGGGTATCAAATAATGGGAATAGTACCGCTTATGAGTAATAAGTACCACATATGCACTACTAAGCGTTAAAAAAGTTATGGAAGGGGTATGGAGGAAGGGAGAGGGAGAGAGGGAGAGAAGAGGGGGGGAAGGGAGAGAGAGGGAGAGGAGAGGGGAGAGGGAGAGAGAGGGAGAGAGAGAGAAGAAGAGGTGGGGTGGGAGAGGGAAGAGAGAGAAGAGGGGAGGTGGAGAGGGAGAGAGAGGGAGAGGATGAGGGAGAGTGAGGGAGAGAGAGGGAGAGAGAGAGGGAGAGAGGGAGAGGAGAGGGGGAGGAGAGGGAGAGAGGAGGGAGAGAGAGGGAGAGAGGGAGAGGAGAGGGGAGAGGGAGGGAGAGGGAGATGAGAGGGGAGAAGGGAGAGAGAGGGAGAGGAGGAGAGAACATGGGGGGAAGGGAGATGTAGAGGGAGGGAGAGAGGGAGAGAAGAGGGGGGGAGAGAGAAGAGAGAGAGAGAGAGAGAGAGAGGAGAGAGAGAGGAGAGAGAGAGAGAGAGAGAGGAGAGGGAGAGAGAGGGAGAGGAGAGGGGGGAGAGGGAGATAGGGAGAGAACATGGGGGGAAGGGAGAGGTAGAGGGAGGGAGGGAGGGAGGGAGGGAGAGAGAGAGAGAGAGAGAGGAGAGAGAGAGAGGGAGAGAGAGGAGAGAGAGAGAGAGAGAGAGAGAGAGGGGGGGGTGGGAGAGGGAGAGGAGAGGGGAGAGGGAGAGGGAGAGAGAGGGAGAGGAGAGGGGAGAGGGAGAGAGAGGGAGAGAGGGAGAGAACATGGGGGGAAGGGAGAGGTAGAGGGAGGGAAAGAGAGAGAGAGGGTGGGAGAGAGAGAGAGAGAGAGAGAGAGGAGAGAGAGAGAGAGAGAGAGAGAGAGAGAGAGAGAGAGAGGTGAGAGAGGGGAGAGAGAGGGAGAGGAGAGGGAGAGAGAGGGAGAGAGGGGAGAGAGGAGAGGAGAGGGAAGAGGGAGAGAGAGGGAGAGGAGAGGGGAGAGGGAGAGAGTAGAGAGAGAGAGAGATGAGAGATGAGAGAGAGAGAGAGAGAGAGAGAGAGAGAGAGAGAGGGGAGGGAGAGAGAGGGAGAGAACATGGGGGGAAGAGAGAGGTAGAGAGGTAGAGAGAGAGAGAGATGAGAGAGAGAGAGAGAGAGAGATGAGAGAGAGAGAGAGAGACGAGGAGGAGAGAGAGATGAGAGAGAGAAGAGAGAGGAGAGAGGAGAGAGAGAGAGAGGGGGGAGGACGAGAGGGCGAGGAGGGAGAGGAGAGGGGAGAGGGAGAGAGAGGGAGAGGAGAGGGGAGAGGGAGAGAGGGAGAGAGGGAGAGAACATGGGGGGAAGGGAGAGGTAGAGGGAGGGAGAGAGGGAGAGAAGAGGGGGGAGGGAAGGTAGAGAGAGAGAGAGAGAGAGAGAGAGAGAGAGAGAGAGAGAGAGAGAGAGAGAGAGAGAGAGAGAGAGAACATGGGGGGAAGGGAGAGGTAGAGGGAGGGAGAGAATACATGATAAAAATCCAAGAGGAAGTTGTAGATAAGAAATAAATTCACTTACTTCTATAGAAGTGTAGACACAGTTGCAGTGGGGTATGGAGGGAGAGAAGAAGAGAAAGAGGGATGGGGTATGGAGGAAGGGAGAGAGAGAGAGAGAGAGAGAGAGAGAGAGAGAGACCTTGTATGTGTTTGAGAGGGAGAGATGATACACTTACATGTGTATATATATGTTTAATATATTATATGTATATAAACATATTATATATACAATGTCATATTATACACATATTATATATTACATATATTATATGAATATACACATATTATAAATAGAATATAATATTATACAATAGCACATACACGCTGTTTATAGTAAAGATAGTGCGTACGCGTTGTTTAATGGGAAACACATGCGTACGCGCTTCTTACACTATAAATACCCCGTACACACTTTTTAAACCGTACGTACCCCATATGCACTTTTGACTTTTTAGGCTTGGAAATAGGCCTAGATGAAAAAGCTACGGATTGGAAGTTTGATTTCCCTCCATTTCTCTCATTTTTGATGTGTTTTATTTTATCAACTTGAACAACAATAACATATTATTATTGAATTTCTTTTACTAGTGTCTCCATAGTTTTCACAGACATAGGTGCACCATTTTTTGAATAACTTTTGATATACGTATCCAAATTTAAAAAACTTTATATATTATTGTAGTGCACTTGATTATTTACAATTTAAAAAAAAAAATTGTATTTTCGATTTGTTTAGTGCAACTTATGCTTCACGCACAAACAAGTACCGAATTTTCAGGATGTGCTCGATTGGAAAAATCATAAAAAAAAATACTCAACAAAAAATTACAAAAAAATACACATCTTCTAGTGCTTACTCTTAGCTATCTTTCTGCCAAAGGATTTGTCAAAATACTAAATCTAACTATGACTTTTTTGATGCGCACGTCAGACACTATGTTATGTTTTTCAGAAAAAAAATAGGGCCTGTTTTTCATGCGCGAAGGATTTGACCCCCTTAATCTTATCCAATTTTGAAAAAATTTAGTAGTTTAGAAACTAGATTCAGAGTACTACAATATTTGTTGTTTGATTATCTTCATATCTTGAGTGGATGACTTTCAAATTTTGCCTCTAATTTCAGGTTCACCTTATTTCAGAAAAAAAGTGTCCACTTATACCCCCCTTTTTGACCATCATCTTTGTGCACTTACCCGTTTGTGACACTCATTCAAGTGGTCTTACCCTTTCAAACAAACTCATACGCTTGGGCTATTATTGGCCAACTATGGAACGAGAATCTTTTCAGATAGCTAGAGCATGCAAACAATGTCAGATGCATGGGAATTTGATTCATGCACTAGCACAAGAACTTCATGCTTTGGTAACATCTTGGCCTTTCTGCCAATGGGGCCTTGATCTAGTAGGAAAGATAAATCCTCCTTCATCTAATGGTCACAAATTCATCCTTGCAGCTACAAAATATTTCACAAAATGGTTTGAGGCAGTACCTCTTACAAATAACATAGGAAAACAAATTGCTGCATTTATCTTGAACTACATCATCTGTCACTATGGAATACCAATGACCATTATCACTGATAATGGGTGACCTTTCAAGAATCAGGATGTACAAGAGCTATGTGAGAAATTCAAGATCCAACACAGATTTTCTACACCCTACTATGCACAAGGGAATGGGAAAGCAAAAGCATCAAACAAAACTATTTTAAAAATTCTCAAAAAGATAGTGAATGATGCTGGAAGAGATTGGCATATTCAATTGAGCCCTGCTTTATGGGCCTACTGTACCAATATTCACACACCAACAGGTGCCACACCTTTCTCTCTTGTCTATGGATCAAAAGCAATACTACCAATAGAAGTAGAGATACCTTCTCTACGGGTATCATTAAAAGGTCTTATCCCAGTATGAAGAACAACGAGTATCTAGATTGCAGGAGTTAGAATTGATCCATGAACAAAGACAAAATTCCTTTGATCATTTAAAGGTATATCAACAAAGAATGTGCCGAAGTAATAATTATAGGGTCAAACCATGAGTCTTTCAAGCTAGAGAACTAGTACTAAAGGAAAATCCACGCAACCAGTCAGATCGAGAAAAGAAAGGAAAGTTTGAACCAAACTGGTTAGGTCCGTTTGTGATCAAAATAGTATTTGGGTCAGGAGCATATCAGCTATCAACATAGGATGGAGATCAGCTCGACGAACCCATCAATAACATGCATCTGAAGAAATTTTATGTCTATAAAAGTAGAAAAATAAAAAATAGTGAAAAAGAAGAAAAATAAAAAACAGTGAAAAAGCAAAAAAAAATAAAAAACAGTGAAAAAAGTAGAAAAAATCCAAAACAATGAAAAAGCATAAAATAAAAAAAAGGTGAAAAAACAAAAAAATCCAAAAACAGTGAAAAAGCTGAAAATACAAAAAAAGTGAAAAAGAAGAAAATAAAATAAAAATCAAATATGAGAAAAAGTGCAATAAAAACAGATGGTGAAAACTTGGCAAACAAACGCTATCTGTCCGCTAGCTCTTCCATCTATTAGTTCATGCATCCTTCTGCTTACATTCATTCAGTGCTGTTCATATCCATAATAAAGCCTTGTACATACGCAGGCATCCCAGATGGCTCCTTGCAATGGTTTGGATCATTGGGTATATCATACTGAATTTGTTTCTAGGCTTGGGGCAAAATCCTGCTGGGGGCAAAAATTCTGATCATTTTGAGCTTAATAAAACAGGGAGAACGATAGTTAGACAACCCTTATCAAGGGAAAACTGAGACACATCCAATGTTCAACATGAGATCAAATTATCAACCATCAAGCTATCACAAAGTCAGTCTAAGCACATCACACACTTTTCAATGGATGATATCTTTTGGATAATGATTTTAACATGCTTGTTCAACTTTTCTATCTTGATTTTCGCTATCATGATTTTTGAGTAACTCCAGGAAGTCTCTGACTAGAGGAACAAGGAAGGAACATGATATTTTTCTTGTCTACTGTCTATAAATTAATCATTAATATGTGCAAATTTGTCTCAGGACATGATCTCGGAGTATCATCGAAGACATTTCCGATTTGCACATTGAAATGGTTAATACTGCATGTTTTACGCAAGCAAAACTCAGGTCATCTCGGTTCAATTATACCTCGATACTTGTGCTAACTTGCAATATCAAAATCCAAGAAAGTCATGCTCAGGTCATCATGGTTTAAATATACCATTGATGTTTGCACTCACTTCCCACATTTAAAAAAACTCAATGATGACAAAATGCAATAACCCGGTGACGGGTCCGGTCATAGCTTTGCATTTCATTTGCATTGGCATTTGCATTTAGCTTGCATTTAATTCTTGCATGGGATCCTGCATGCTCACTTTATCCAAGGTTAAATCTATCGCAGGAATCATCAAGGCATCATCATAAGTGTATACGCAATCAGAATGATAAATCATCTCTCTCCAGATATTATTGACTCAGCGAAAATCTTATACTCTGCCCTCAACAGAACCAAAATTAGCATATCTAAATTTTCCTTCAACTTGTATCAACAAACTGTTAGTTCTTTATCCAATCAACCTTATCAATTCTATCAATTGATCGCATCTAAATTGATCCTATCATGTCTTATACAGGATGTATCTTTCCTGAAACCAGATGTTCTGATCATGTCTTATACAGGATATATTGTTCCTGAAACCAAACGCTTTGATCATATTTGTCTTATACAGGAGGTGTCATTCCTGAAACTAGACTGAATCTTGATCTTATCAATCTAATCAATCAAGCTTTATCAATAATCAAAAACCACATTACCGTGATCGTAGAACTCGCATTTTCATTAACCACAATTGCAAAAATCAAATCATTTCTAACCGAGATATCAATTTTGCAAAAAGTCACACACTCTAAATGTCAATTATCTCAATTGATCTCCTGAGGGGGCATCATCATATCGCAATTTATCAATCAATGTCTGGGGCATCCTATCGAACCGATATCATCATCAAAATGAGATTATTCTTTGAATCAACGCGTTATCACACCTCACTTCAAAGAGGGGCAAAATATTTACACCTAAAAATGGTCTAAAGATATTTAATTAAATAAGCAATTATTTAATTAAGCCCCCTCCCTAATTTAATTGAATTCATTAGCAATTTGATTAAACTTTCCCTTTCATCTACTTATTAATAAATTTAAGGATTTATTTAATAGGTTCATTTTCATAGTCACCTTTGATTAATTAATTCAAATTAATTAATCTTCCCCGTATTTCAATAAATTCTTCTAATCCTCTAATTAATTAAAACAAATCAATTTATGAGTTGTTGAGAATTAATTAGTCTTTTCCTATTATTTGAATTTTTAAATTCAAATTACCCACATGCCGCTTAACTTCTAACCACCTAACCTAACCATCCCTCTAACCTAACCCATTCCACCTAACCTTGGGTTTAACTAACCCTATCCTATCTTGCACATTCTAACCTCCTTATCCTAACCTCCTATGGTGTGGATATTTTCTTCTTGAGACACACAACACTTTGGCCACATGTCTCCTCTCTTGGACACTTGCCCTTTTATGAACAAAGCTCCTTAACACTTGTCACCACATAGATGACAAGTGTCTCCTCCTCCAACCTCTTCTCCAATATCCTCCAATTTCACCCTTGATATCTTCAAACTGAATCTTGACCGTTGATTCCTGCCACCTCATCCTTGGCCTTGGAAATCCTATAAATATCCCTCATTTTAGAGCAATAACGATCCCATCTCATTTCATCTTATGTATTGTTACTATAGGCATATCATTTGAGTGTTGTTGTTTTAAGCAATTGGATCTTAGATTTAGTTTAATTTGATCATTTTCTAGCATAATTGTTGAATCATGTAGCTTAATCAATCTCTTTTCTAGCTTAATTGCATCATCATCCTAGCTTAATCATGCATATCATTAGATTAATTAGTCTCTTGGATCAATCTAGCATAATATATCTCATCTTTGCATATCATTATCATTTCAAATCCTCCGTCTAGGTGTAGTCAAGTCATTGGGATTTCTTATCCAGATCTAAGAGAAAATCCATACTCGCATCTCTTAGGAGGCGATAGGTTGCTTTATCATGGTTCATCTTTGTTTGCTCAATTTTTTTCTAACCATGCTTTTAATGATCTATTGAGTGTTTTGTGTTGCAGCTGCAGGTATCACACTTCACAGGCATGACATAAATACATATTGAGATGAGATTGATAGGCTCATGCAATGAGATGTGGGTGCTTATGTAGGCATTTTACCTTACCTTTGTCATCAACATCGTTTCCTTGTTCAAGAGATACATATATCTTTTTGGCTTGGAAACATAAGTCAAATAATAAATTCTCTAAAAGTATTTGATGAATCAAATCATCTAGTTGTAAGATTCTAGTATTCTGGAGAGCATCTAGCAAGACAAAGTAGAAGTGAGTGTTATCATGCACTGCATGTTGCTCTCCATGACTATTAACAACACTAATGGCATCGTCTAGCAATTGTGACATTCACTAGATCCTATAAATCTACCACTATTTCACTTACTCAAGTAACATGAAAAAATGATACCTTTTTTTTCCTTCTATGAGAATTGACAAGAGAGAAAACATCAATGCACTATAAAACAAGTGTAAATATAAACTTACAAGGAACAAATAAAATTCCAAAGTCATCCTATGTGTACATTTACTCACTTCTCCAACAAATGCAGACAATGAACTTGCATTGGATCAACCCTCCAATGCATACATTTCAAACATCTCCTTGTTTAAAAATATGATTGCAACATTGTGAGATTTTGCCAAGATCTAGGGCTCAATGAAAAATACAATAGAGAGACAAAATATTGATAGAAATAAACTGTATTCTATCAAGAGAAAATAATGATCAACTAGATCATCAAACGTTACATACAATGAATATGAGCCTGCTTATATAGGCAAGGCTATATGGATATGTGAGCACACAAACATGACATGTGGCTCAATAAGAAACAAGGGTAGGTAGGAAATAGGTGTGGGTAGGTAGGAGAAACAATATAATATTCCACATGAGGTGGATCACCCACTGAATGTGGAATGTAACAACAAGATATGTCCATAAAAGGTGGAAATTCTCCTACACACACTATCCCAATGTGGCACAAACACCCAAGTGTCTCATACCCAAACTACTATGAAATTTATTTCCTAAGTAAACTTAAGTAAGGTGTAATAATATCCAAGATGAATAATTATTTACACCAACACCCCCCCTTAAGTGCAACTTAGGGGAATGCACTTAAGTCTACAATGCAACTAAGCAATACAAGATGAGTCCCGGCTACTAGGCCATGTTAGGTACCCATGTACAAATGCAAATGCATGTAAACCAATGCAATGAAATCTCTCACAAAGCAGGGAAAGAGAGAATAACCCAATGGGAAAAAACTCTCCCTCAAAAGAGAGATGAAAACTAGATACAAAGAACTCTCATAGAAGTATGTGAAGGACAAAATCCCATGTGAGGAAAAAGTCCCCCCCATATGAGAGAAGAAGAAGAGGCACTAGGAAGCCCCCCTTTAATGTGGAATCTGCACCAATGATAGAAGCTCGATGATGAATGAAGAAACTGCTCCACGAATGTCGAACCACGTTTCTCCACTTAGGAAGAAACAAAACTAAAGGTGTATCCATGAAGTCTCCCCAATCTTGAAGGGAAGATGAAGCAAAAAGACTCATGATGAAATGAATCTCTGAAAACTGCTCAAGTGTCCCCATCTCGATCCTGAAAGTTACCTCCTCCAAAGGTGGTAACCTGTGCCACACTGCTGAAAAAGGCACTCCAAGATCTAGTGGAGAAGAATGTAGAACAATATCCAAAGACTCACATGTCTCCTCAAAAGATAAAGAGACCTCCTCCAAGTGTTGTACAAAAGTATCCACAATCATATCAACCTCTAAAGATTGATCATGTAGAGAATGCACAAGAGGGTCAGAGTGATCCCTCGCAAGAATTGAAGAAGGATCATCTTCATCAAAGAGAAGATGAATCTCATCAATGATGTCTCCCAATTCTATAATGTAGGACTCTAATGAATAATGATGAACAACAAATATCCTAATCGGTACTGAGAAGGGGGGTGAATCAGTACATACAAAAACTTCTCAACAAATTATCAAGTTAAAGCAATTCTAACCGTTTGTCTTCATCACTGAACTTAACCATGGCAATACTGGTTAAACACAGTAAGACTTCAGGAAGCTAAACCAGTAAAACTGAATACTTCAAATAACATTCAACACTTGATAATTGCTTTACTAATATACTCATGCATGTGTTGTATCAGTAATACCATAACAATTAACTTTGCATGCATATTCACCTAAACAAAGACTACTAAATCATCACATGAAAAGTGCACAACTCATGGCACACAAATTTTTCACGTGGAAACCCAAATGGGAAAAACCACGGTGGGATGAATACCCACAAGCTTGTTTTTGAACTCTTTTGAAGCTCACTTTGTTAGGAGCCTAGTCCGGTTAAATAATTTACAATAAGGTTATGTTAGGAACCGATCCTGTTAAAGATCACCCGGTTAAGGGATGGCTATATACCTTGTTAAAGGTTGAAACCCTGTTAAAGATTACCTTGCTACAGGATTTGAAGAACTCAATGATCTTGAGTCACCTGGTTAGAGGATTTGTAATAAGCCTGTTAAAGCTACCCGGTAAAGGAATTTTCCAACTGTTGAAATGGTTAGAAGACAACAGGTAAAGCTCTGATCTGATAACAACACTACATGCTAAGGTAGATCCTTTTCAATTCCTCTACTTTGCAATCACACTCTGCAGTTTTCCACTCACTGGTCTGGCAAGTATCTCATCACTCGGATACAAACATAATGTTTGCCAACACAAACAATAACAAACATCATCGACCTTATAGACAACAATTAGGTCGGTAGCATAAACCCTAAACCCTAAACATTTTAGGTTTACAATTACAAGCGGTCCAATCCTAACCATTCAAAACACTTTGCATAGAATGAAACAATCTCAAATGGATCACAAGTCATTCTGCATCATCCATTCTCCATCGCATATGGATATTAGTAACCCATCACGCTCTTTTCACATACCGCTAAGAAGAATATTCATTCTCGAGGTAGACATTTAATGCAATTGATCTTCACATGCAAGATCCTCAAGGAAATCCTTCACGTGCACAAAAAATGATGTGGCATCTTGATCTCATCCTTATCTCTTAGCTAACTCATCAAAGAATGTCACCGGTTGCATCACACAAGCTAGATTGCCAAACCGGAAACCCTGGAGCTAAGACTACCAACCGATAGTCACACTTAGTGAAATCCTGACGCCGGTCCACTTCATCTCTTCATACCAGTTCTCCAACTTGAACATTAATAACAACTTCTTCCAATCTTCATACTGGTTCACTTGCACTTATTGACATCAATGAAAACATACATTATCATCATATCATCATATCATAATATCATCATATCATCATATACCAAAAAGCTCCATAAATAAACTTGCAATGTCTGTCAAGTAGACATCCCAATCAACTGAAGCTAGAAGACATGAAATATCCTACTGCACTAAATCACAAGAAGGAAAAACTGTCGCACTAGCTACATCATCAGGTGAAATAGGTGGTGTGATATCAAGAGAAGATGATATGCAACGCTCAAGAATGGAGTCACATGTGAGAATCCCCAAGTTCAAGTGCCCAATGTTCTCCTCAAAATCTGAATCATCAACATAGGAAGAATCAACCTCATCAATAGGACCAAAATGTAAAAAAGAGTACAACCGAGATGCATGATCAACCACCCTGGTCGCAATGATAGCTCCACTCTCCAAGTCTCTAATGATAACTGAATCAAGTGTGAACTCCACAGTTTTCCTAGTTGCCCCATGTGTGATTTGATAGATGGAAAGAAGATTGTTTGTCAAGTGGGGTACACACAACATATCATTGAAGGAGTTATCCCCAATAGCAATAGATCCTTTCCCAATCACATCCATGTATGTATGATTGCCAATTAAAATCTACGGCATGTGGCAAGGCTCAAAAGTAGAAAACATAGACTACGAAGATGCCATATGATGAGAAGCCCTTGAATCTAGAAGCCATCTCCCTGAATCATGACTTGTAGTAGCACATGGAGCTTGTCTCTTTCCTTTATCCTTGGAAGAATCCGATGTAGACATTCTAGAAGGTAGGTTGATTTTGTTCTTCTCAAGAAGATTCTTCAACTCATCAATATCCTTCTTATAACAATGATGTTCATCATGTCCTGACTTCTTGCAATATCCACAAAAAAGATTGTCCTTATAAGTTATATGATTTCCTCTTAGGTGAGAATGGTGAATCACTTTGTTGTGGAGAGGAAGACTGTGCTCCATCTTGTTGTGGTTTTGACTTAGGTTGCTTTTGATTCTTTCCTTTTCCTTGATTTCTTTGATTCCCTTTATTAGCCACCAAATCTTGTGACTTTGAAGATTTGAGAATCCCCATTGTGGTCAACTTAGATTGCTCAAGTATCAACATCTCCGTGATTGAATAAAATGAGGGAGAAGTGTATGAGGAACCTTGAGCTAACCTATGGGTGTGAAAGCTAGATACAAAGACTTCATACTATGAAGGAAGCTTGTCCAATAAGTTGTAAACCAATTGAGCATCCTTTTTGTCAATTCCACAATCCTTTAGCTTTGCTCTTAGCTCATTTGCTTTTGTGACATAATCCTGGATTGTATCAAAATCCTTGGGATCCAAAGTTGTGAGTTCACTATCAAGCTTGTAGCCCTTAATATCATCAACTTGACTATAGAATTTCTGAAAAATATCCGAAGCCTCTTTAATTGTTGTACACTTATCAATGTGAAAAATAAGGTCATCTGATACATACTTTCTAAGAGTTCCAAGTGCCATAGAATTCTTAGTAAGCCATTCAATTTGAGCCTTAGGATCAGCCTTAGGATCAGGTGGTGTTGTAATAGTTTCATTTACATAATGAATGAGTCCTTTTTCCATTAGTTTACTCCATGCCTTAATCTTCCATGATGCATAATTATGAGGAGTTAAAAGTGGAAATTTAGGAGAACCCATAGCACCAAAATGAAAAAACACAAGATAGAGAGAGGCTCAATCACACAAGACACCCCCCCAAAATAATCAATCAAGAAACCCCCCCCCCCCCTAAAAAAATGGTGATTTGGCACTTTATACTTAGTGCGTATAGAATGGGCCACTTGTAAAACAAGGAAAAGTGGACTTCTACTTTCAATTTACAACTTCTCAAAATGATATATAAGAGACTTCAACAAATACTGCTAGTGATCTAATTTGAGATCCAAGCAAAAGGCAAGTACCAAATAGGCCAAAAATGACCAAATACTGAAAGTACAATTTCTACTAAAAATAAATGCAAACAATTGGCAAATTATGAAAGTAGACAAAAAATTATGCACTTTCAAAAAAAATGACACCTGAAAAGGAGCTCATATGACCCCAAACGAAGCCTTTGAAGTTGCAAAATCGATGATTAGACTGGTACATTCACAAAGATCTGAAATTTCTGAAAAACACATCCATAAAAATTAGAAAATTCTTCCACCACTGCGAAGTGCACAAAATTATAGCCCATTTAAAAAAAAATTGCACCAAAAAAGGAGCAAAAATGAGCAAGATATGGCCTTCCAAAGTTGAATTGCAAAATTGAAAAGCTCAATCAGAAGGGGTTAAAAAAAATTCAAAATACTGCTGATGTCAGAAAATGATAGGCTTAAAATTGACGCCCGTCTATTCGTAAAAGAAAAATTGCCTCCTTGCCCATTCGGTGTCCATACAGTATGGATTGGCTGACTGTGCAAGCTGATGTGGCGTTGCGTGGCAGTATGGATCGGATGATCGGGCAAATATTTGGCCACCAAATGGATGTCTGGAAGATTGTTGACAGTGTTGATGGGGCCTCTTAGACATTTCCACATGGCATAAAGGAGGACCTACATGGCAAAGGACGACAACCCGAGACCGGTGGGTGCTCTGCTAATGACAGTGGACTTGCAGGAGGCTAGTTGGTGGTGGTGGAAGGCCTGGTTGCGGTGGTGGTGGGTCGAGCTGCGGCAGTGGGAGCCACCAGAGCAGTGGGAGGACAACCAATGGTGAGGTGGCCCGATGGGAAGGAGCCCGACCAATCAGAGTGCAAGGTGCTGGTGGAGATCCAGCAGGGTCGCAAGATGACATGGGTGGCGGTCGCTGGGAGGTGGTCGCCGGATGTGGCAACAACGTTGTGAGGAGTATGATGGGGCCCCCAAAAAAACTGCAGATAGAGTATGGAGGTCACGGGAAATCCGTACAAATATAGCCAAACTGGCAAAAATTTTTCTCTCACCAAAATAGGTCGACTTTATAGCCAAAATTTATGGAAATGGCCTCTTAGACGCAATTGTGATGTCCAAATCACTATACGACACCCCCAAAAAATGAAGGTCCCCAAATCTGAAAATTGAAGCCTTCAAAATGTCTCTAAAAGACTAATCAATGAAGCCTTATAGGCTTTGATACCATGTGAGATTTTGCCAAGATCTAGGGCTCAATGAAAAATACAATAGAGAGACAAAATATTGATAGAAATAAACTGTATTCTATCAAGAGAAAATACTGATCAAATGGATCATCAAACGTTACGTACAATGAATATGAGATTGCTTATATAGGAAAGGCTATATGGATATGTGAGCACACAAACATGACATGTGGCTCAATAAGAAACAAGGGTAGGTAGGAAATAGGTGTGGGTAGGTAGGAGAAACAATATAATATTCCACATGAAGTGGATCACCCACTGAATGTGGAATGTAACAACAAGATAAGTCCACAAAAGGTGGAAATTATCCTACACACACTATCCCAATGTGGCACAAACACCCAAGTGTCTCATACCCAAACTACCATGAAATGCATTTCCTAAGTAAACTTAAGTAAGGTGTAATAATATCCAAGATGAATAATTATTGACACCAACAAACATCCATCACTCTCCATTTAGACCCTTAACAAAGATGACTCATAGTGCTATCTTCATTCATATCATAGGCTCTTAGGAGAAATATGTATCTACATGTGTCTACTACTTATTTAAACACCAATTATCCCAAAGTTATGCCCAAGTAGCCGCACTAGTACCAAATGAAAGTGGAGGAGAAATAAAAATTGAATGTGATGATTTGTATTAGAGTGCAAGAGAATAAATAGATATCTTGGCATGTTGGCATAACTGATGGAGATGATGATGTACCAGTAAAGGATGATGATGATATATTGATGGACTATTGGTGATGATATAATTGTGATATGATTCTTTATGATCAGTTATTTGTGCTGTCAATGATGGAAAACGAGTTTGTTTATGTTTGGTATGTCCTCTAAGTCTACCAGTTTTGCCTAACCGGTAATGAATTGAGGTGGACAGAAAAATTGCTATGTAACAGTTAACCGATAAGAAGCAACAACAAAGGAGATGGTTGGGGTAGAGATCCATGTTAAGTTAGGTGTTGCGATTTGGAATGTATGCTTATGATATTATAATGAGTCTATGATTGGAACCGCATCATGTTTGGAGAACCAGAAGTCATGTTTGTAATTGACTGTTGTATATTCAGTGTAGGGATTGAGAATCGGTGACAAGATCTTTGACCGATGATGTTTTATGGTTTGGCGGTGAATATTTTCATTTTCTTAACTTAGTGGTGACATGTCGGAATCCATGTGGAGTGATAAGATGCTGTTTGAGTGCATACAAAGAGTGTTTTTCTTGGGAAACAACAAAATTCTTAGCAGAATGTGATAAGGGTTTGACAACTTATCAGATCGATGTGCGGTGATGTGTTATGATCATTCAACAATTGTAATTGTCTTGAAATTTATTGTAATGATTTGTATGATGATCTGTAATGATTTACAATGATTTGATATGATCTATGATGTAAATTCATTGTAAGTTATGGGTATGTAATCAACCTAATTGTAAAGTGTATTTAGGTCAAGTTTGAGAAGGTTTATTGTGTCGGTGATTAGAGAAGAAGAGTGTGCCAAACTAGATTGAGATGTTTGCATGTGTGAAGTAGATTGGAGATGAAATGGATCTGTATTAGCAAGAAGAGAGTGCATTGATCAGATCATCTATCTGTTGTTCCCTAACAATTACAATAGTATTAAAATCCCTTAATCGGTTAGGTCCTAAAAGGTCTGACATTATAAACCCCTTCACCGGGTGGCTCATTAACTTTAGTTTAAATTATTTAACAAGGTTACTCCTAATAGGGTAGAGATCCTAATAGGGCTGAGGTTAAAATCCCTTCACCGGGTGACTCCTAATAGGGTTTGCTCTTAACTGGGAATTATTGTAAATCTCCTAACTGGGCTAGTCCTTTAACAAGGCGCATTCCAAAAGAGTGAAAATTTTATGGGTAGCAATTCCCACCGTGGTTTTTCCCATTTGGGTTTCCACGTGAAAAATCTCAGTGTTCATATGGTGGTTTTTTTTTTTATGCATGGATTTGATATCATTGCATTGCTTACTTATTGATGAACACATGAATGAGTAGTTTGGTAAATTTGCTTTAAGTGATTGATTGAGTAAGTTACCGGTACTGGCTATGAACTATTTTTGAGAAGTATTTGTAGATTGGTGAAATATTGTAGCTTATTGTTATTACTGATTCACCCCCCCTCTCAGTAATAACCGAATCCTCACAATAACAATTGGTATTAGAGCACTAGGTCTTCTTTGTGCAGAAGCTTAACTACTTGAGGAAAAGATCAAAAGATGATGAAGAAGGAGGGTCCCAAATTCACTAAGGATAGCTACATAATATGGAGTGATAGAATGAATATTTACATCAAAGGTATGGGTGCTCAGTTTTGGTAGCATGTTATTACTAAATATGTATCTCCTACTGGTTCTCTAACTGCAGATCAAATTTTAAGGAGCAACATGAAAACATTCAAGCATTGGAACCCATTGTAAGCACACTTTCTGATACTGATATATTGATGTCCATGGTTTAGAAACTGCTTTTGAAGTCTGGGGGAAGTTAGAATTAATCTATGGTGGTGATAAGCATGTTCAAAAGATTAAAGAAGAGAGCCTTAGAGGAAAGTTTGATAAAATCGGAATGATGGAAGGAGAAAATATTACTCAGTATCGATAGAGGATAAAAGAAGTTGTCAGTCGAATCAAAAGTGTTGGCAGTACTATAGAAGAAGACACTATGGTGAGTAAGATGCTTAGAACCCTATTGCCTACCTATGCCATTAGAGTGTCTACTATTCAAGAGTTGAGGTCAGTTAGTAATGATAAGGTTACTGTTGATTCTTTGATTGGTAAGCTCACTGCTTTTGAGTTGAATAGTTTTTATAATAGTGTACCTAAGACAAAATCTACTTTAAAAGCATCTAAATCTAGTGTACCAGTGAGAAAAGGGAAAGATGTTTGTCATAGTCATGAATGCAGGTCAAGTCATCATGGCAGTAGTAAATCTAATGTGGATGATGGAGATAATCTGATGGAATTTGAAGCTCTATTGGCAAAAAGACTTCCTAGAGGCACTGGTAAGTATAAATGCAAGCTTCCTCTTAGGTGTTTCTCTTGTAAAAAGATAGGACATATAGCTGCAAACTGTCCTAATAGTGATAAAAAAGAAAAAAATAGAAAATAGAAGGAAAAAGAAAAGAAACAGTTCTATGTTGCAGTTGGTGAAGGTGTCACTAATGAGGAATCTGAGGATGAAGACAATGAGGAAACTTTTTTGTTGCTGTTAAAGAAGATCTGTCTGATAAGAAGGCTTTAGCATCTCACATTGACAACAATGATGAATGGATTATTGACAGTGGTTGTTCACACCACATGACTGGCGATAAGAACAATTTTATTTCTCTTGAAGAATTTGATGGTGGTGTAGTAAGATTTGGCAACAATTCACCTTGTATGGTAAAAGGTAAAGGTTCTATCTCTTTGAATAGTAAAAGTAATGTTGATGATGCATATTGGGTTGAAGGTTTGAAACATAACTTGTTGAATGACAAAGGTTATCATCTTGAGTTTAAGAATGGAGTTTACGGGATCTTAAGATGCAAAGGAGAATTAATTGCTACTGGTAAAAAAACTAAAGGTAACTTATTCCATCTGAATGCTAGTGTAAATAGTTGTTTGGTTGCTAAGGTTGAAAATAGTTGGTTATGGCATAGAAGGTTTTGTCATGTGAACTTTGACAATGTGCTTAAGGTCAACAAGTCTACTATGGTGAGAGGTATGCCACAACTTGTTAAACCAGACAATGTGATGTGTAAAGAATGTCAATTGGGTAAGATGACTACATCTTCTTTTAAGACTAAATCTTTTCTTCTGAGCATATTCTAGATTTGGTGCACACTAACTTATGTGGTCCTATGAGGACTAGAAGCTTTTATGATGACAAGTATTTTATATTATTTATTGATGATTTTTCAAGGATGATGTGGGTTAATTTTCTGAAAGAAAAGTCAGAAGCTTTCATCAAGTTCAAGGCATTCAAGGCCTTAGTAGAAAAGGAAACCAGTAAGAATCTTAAGGGCCTAAGATCTGACTAGGGTGGAGTGTTTAAATCAGATGAGTTTGTGAGATATTGTGATGAAAATGGAATAAAGAGGCAATTATCTACTCCAAGGACACCTCAACAGAATGGAATTGCAGAAAGGAGAAACAAAACCATTTTTGAAGCAACAAGGACTATGCTAATACATGGAGATCTACCTAAGATGTTTTGGAGAGAAGAAGTCAACACTGCAGTATACACATTGAACCGGGTACTAGTGAAGAAAGGTAATGACAAGACACTCTATGAGTTATGGTATGGTAAAAATCCTAATGTTATTTATTTCAAAGTCTTTGGCAGTAGGTGTTTTATAAAAAGATATGAATATACTGGTAAATTTGACCCTAAAAGTGATGAAGGAACATTCCTTGGCTACTCTACTAAGAGAAAAGCTTTCAAGTGTTTTAACAAAAGGACAAAGAAGATTGTAGAGAGTGTGAATGTAAAAGTTGATGAGTTCTCTGATAAACCTAATGATACTAACAAATTTGATCCAGCAGATGATGAACAAAAACTTGTGATTATTGAACTAGAAGTGCATGAAGATGTCGAGTAGAACAGTACAGTGGAAGAAGGTCAGCCAATAGAAGATGAAGAAGATGAAGAAAAAGAAGAGGTTACTACACTAGAATAGGTTATATCTAGGTATGTAAGGTTAAACCATTCTGAAGATCAGATAATAGGTGACAAAAATGCTGGAGTGCAAACTAGAAGATAAATCAGAGAAAGCTCTTGTCTGATTTCCATATTTGAATTAAAGATAGTGAGAGAAGATCTTAAGGATGATGATTGGTTAAAGGAAATGAACAAAGAGCTTGATTAGATTGAGAAAAACAACACTTGGTCACTTTTTCCCAGACTTGATGATAAACATGTGATTGGTACAAGTGGGTATTTATAAACAAGCTAAATGAAGAAGGAGAAGTTGTTTGAAACTAGGCAAGACTAGTTTGCAAAGGGTATGCACAAGAAGAAAGTGAAGATTATGGAGAGACCTTTGCACCGATTGCTAGGCTTGAAGGTGTTAGGATGCTAATTGTATTTGTAGCATTTAAGGGGTTTAAAGTTTACCAAATGGATGTAAAGTCAATATTTTTGAATGACATTGTTGAAGAAGAGGTGTCTATTGAACAATCGGATGGGTTTGCATTGTCAGAAGATAAGGATATGGTATGCAATCTACATAAAGGATTATATGGATTAAAGAAAGAACCAAGGGTATGGTATGAAAGAGTTAATGCACATCTGATAAAGATAGGATTCCAGAGAACCAGTGAGGACAACAATATTTATTTGAGGACCGAAGGAGACAAGATGTTGATTGAAGAAGTATTTGTTGATGACATCATATTTGGAGGAAATGATGATGTGTATGAATTTTGTAGATGAGATGAAGGAATATTTTGAGATGTCTCTAATAGGTGAGATAAAAAATTTCATTGGTTTGCAGGTCCAACAGCTGGAAAGTGGAATTTTTATCAATCAGTCTAAGTATGCAAAGGAAATGTTAAAGACCTTTGGAATGGAAGACTGTAAACCATTTGGGACACCTATGGTTACATGTTGCATATTGTCAAAAGAAGATGATTCACCCTCATTGGATGAGAATGAATAGAGATCCATGATTGGGAAACTTAAATATGTTGTTCATAGTAGACCGGATATTGCTCATGCAGTTGGTTTAGTAGCAAGATTTCAAAAGAATCCTAAGGAGACACATATAACAACAATGAAGAGAATATTCAGATATCTTAGAGGGACAACTGATTATGGATTGTGGTATCCATACAAAGGAGAATTTTCTTTGTAGGTATTCATTGATGCTGATTGAGCAGAAAATTTAGATGACCAGAAGAGTTGAAGCATTCTTTCTAGGTGGTAGACTGGTATCTTGGACCAGTAAGAAACATAGTTGTATATCTTAGTCTATAGCAGAAGCAGAGTATGTGGCTGCATCCATGAATTGTACACAAGCTATATGGATGAGACATGTCTTGCAAGGATTCAAGGAGGATATGGCATAACCGGTGATCATACATTGTAATAACAATAGTGTTACTAACATTTCAAAGAACTAGGTACTACATGCTAGGACAAAACATATTGAATTGAAGTATCACTTTCTAAGAGAAAGAGTGCAGGAAAAGAATGGGAGATTGGAGAATGTGTCAAGTAAAGAGCAGTTGACATATATATTTACCAAACCATTGCCTAAGGCATTCTTTGAATATCTCAGAGGTAAGCTAGGGGTTATACCCCTTCCCAAGATCAACTAGGATGCTAGTGATGCATCAATCTAATCGAATTCTTGAATATCTTTCACTATGGATTGATGTGAAGAGGGCTACTCCATAGGGAGAGCAGCATAAATGAAGACAGAAGATGCCTTTGTACCTTTGGCATTGTTGTCAAAGAGGGAGAAGAACAATGATAGGGAGAAGTAATGCAAAGGAGGAGAAGATCAAGTAAAGCATAGATCAATACAACATGGCATGATGAGTTCCTGGTATTTTTCATTAGTTGATTGTTTTAGTTGTTGCATTCTTTTAGTGTTGCCATCAATGCCAAAGGGGGAGAATGTTGAAATGTTGGCATAACTGATGGAGATGGTGATGTACCCATAAATGATGATGATGATATATTGATGGACTATTGGTGATGATATATTGATGGACTGTTGGTGATGATATATTGATGGATTGTTGGTGATGATATAATTATGATATGATGCTTTATGATCAATTATTTGTGTTGTCATTGATGGAAACCATGTTTGTTTATGTTTGGTATGTCATCTAAGTCTACCTTTATTAATTAACCGGTAATGAATTGAGTTGGACAACAAAAATACTAAGTAGCAGTTAACTGACAAGCAGGAACAAAGACGAAGATGGTTGTGATAGAGATCGGTGTTGAGTCAGGTGTTGCGGTTTGGAATGTATGCTTATGACATTATAATGAGTCCATGATTGGAACCACATCATGTTTGGAGATTTGGAAGTCATGTTTGTAATTGACTGTTGTATATTCAATGTAGGGTTTGAGAACTGGTAACAAGATCTTTGACCAGTGATGTTTTATGGTTTGGCGGTGAATCTTTTCATGTTCTTAACTTAGTGGTGATGTGTCAGAATCTGTGTGAAGTGATAAGATGTTGTTTGAGTGTGCACAAAGAGTGATTTTCTTGGGAAACAATGAAGTGCCTAGTAGAATGTGATAAGGGTTTGACAACTTATTAGATTGATGTGTGGTGATGTGTTATGATCATTCAATGGTTGTAATTGTCTTGAAATTTATTGTAATGATCTGATATGATCTATGATGTAAATTCATTTTAAGTTATAGTTATGTAACTGACCTAATTGTAAAGTGTATTTAGGTCAAGTTTGAGAAGGTTTATTGCATCGATGATCAGAGAAGAAGAGTGTGCCGAACCAGATTGAGATGTCTGCATGTGTGAAATAGATTGGAGCTGAAATAGATCTGTACGAGCAAGAAGAGAGTGCATTGATCAGATCATCTATCTATTGTTCCCTAATAGTTACAATAGTATTAAAATGATAAAATCCCTTAACTGGGTAGGTCCTAATAGGCCTGACATTGTAAATCCCTTCACCAGGTGGCTCATTAACTTGAGTTTAAATCCTGTAACAAGGTTACTCCTCATAGGGTAGAGCTCCTAATAGGGCTGAGGTTAAAATCCCTTCACTGGGTGACTCCTATTAGGGTTTGCTCTTAACTAGGCATTATTGTAAAGCTCTTAACTAGGCTAGGCCTTTAATAGGGCGTATTTCGAAAGAGTGCAAATTTTGTGGGTACCATTTCCCGCTGTGGTTTTTCCCATTTGGGTTTCCACATGAAAAATCTCAGTGTTGATATGGTGGTTGATTTGTTTATGCGTGGATTTGATATCATGGCATTGCTTACTTATTGATGAACACATGAATGAGTAGTTTGGTAAATCTACTTTAAATGATTGATTGAGTAAGTTACCGGTACTGGTTGTGAACTATTTTTGAGAAGTATTTGCAGATTGATGAAAGATTGCAGCTTATTGTCATTATTGATTCACCCCCCCTCAGTAATAACTGGATCCTTACAATAACACGTCATACTATTGAGAAATGTAGAAATGATAAGGAACAAACAATGTTATAATGTATTATGCTAAAAAATCTTCTAGGAACCATTCTATATGGTAACACACATCGCATGAATGCATTGTATCAAATCTGATTTGAAAATGACAAGATTTGCTTTCTTTATAAGTATACGTGGATTGTAATTCTCATTACAATGCCAACATATCATACAACTTCTTCTGGATGTATTCTTCATTTACATCCAATAGTTAATAAATTAAATTCTTAGAAAGAAATTATACTCCCTTTACAAAATTCTACTAGAATTCTAATTCCTAACTTATCAATGAATTCATCATCAGTAATGAATTCATTCATCATTAACTCTAGGGTAGCTATGTTAAAGATTAGAAAATTTCTTCTCAAGTTGTGATAAGATATAAATCTACAAAAGGGCAAGCGTCAAGAGGGAAGACCACAATACATTTTGTTAAAGGAAAAGAACACTATTTGAAAAGGGCCAACTGGTAGAAACTACCCCTGAACACAATAGGGAAGAGTACAGGCAATCTGAATTAAATAGCAAATCACACACTACACCTGAACACAATAGGGAAGAGTAAAGGCAATCTGAATTAAATGACAAATCACACACTTCATTTTGAGTCTATCCCTAATTGAACAAGTTGCTAGCAAGAAGCAATCATTACACCATATGAGCTTAGCAAAATATCTTTAAACAACTTCAATCAATAATTAAATAAAAATATACAGAAGAGGAAAAGATTAGAGCATAAATTTTTGCATGAAGATTTAAATCCTCTTGCATAATTGCCCATAAATTCTTCCATTAATCTAGGTGATTGTTGACTTCAGTACAAAGAAGGGAAATTGATCAATAAAAATACTGGCCAAACAATTACGCTCCCCATAACTCTGGACAGAGCTCTACTAAAGTAGTGTTGTGCTTTCAGCCCTTTGAAACACCCTTCAACTATCTAAAAAATAACTACCTGAAAATCCTCTTCCACAGAAACTTTCTACACTCCACAGAAGCAGCCAACTTACAATCTAGTCAAATAGAAATAACCAGTAAAATGACAGCGTAGTCTATGGAAGCAAAGGCGGTGCCACATTTGTTCTAGCAAAGGAGGGTCTCCTCACATTCTTGATTTCCCATAGTGTCGTACAGAGGCCGATCCTTGGTCTCAGGAAGGCCCAACACAAACAGACCGCTTATAATTATTGCAATTCCAAATAGACCGAAGAAAATAGCTGTGTTGCTATGGCCTATCACAACAATTACTGGACTCACAATTGCCCCTGCATAGATGGCTTGTCTGAGCATTCACATGGCCGAGTTTCGAACACTCGATGGAAACAATTCCAAGCAATAAATCAGCAGCACGTCGAACCCTATAACTGCACTAAAAAATGCTCCTACTTCGGCAGCAATCTGTGCCCAATTCTTTCTATTTGCAGTTGAATTGGGTGCATCTCCTATTCTCATTGAGCACAACACACACAGAAAGCAGAACATACCACTCATTAGTGTTAACAGGATCATTGCCCTTCTGCGACCAGACTTAGCAACAGTAATAGTGGCTAAAATGGCCGCTGGAACCTCTGAGAGAGCGTTAAATGTGACACTCAGATACAAATCGAAGTCCAGACTTACTACTCCAAAGGGCATTCCGTAATAGATGAGTCCTATGCCATAGCCCACTGCCATTGTTGACATGAGCCTTGAGCGAGCCCACTTCGTTGTCCACAACAATGATAAAGAAGACTCTGTTCGACTCTCTGCAATGCAGTCTTCTATCTCTATATTTTCTGGTATTACTCTTCCGTTACTTTCTGCCATTTTTCTCAAACATTTTAGAGCCTCTGCGGAATTTCGACTGAGGAGTAGCCATCTGGGGGACTCCCAAACTAAAAGGAGCAGCAAAGAATATGCCAGAGGAGGTACGGAGATGTAGATGTATGTGCTTCTCCAGGAAAAAGAATTTCTGGTGAGGTAAGCAAGGGCTGGAAGTGAAAGGAATCCCAAGGTGAAGGAGAAATAACCAATAAAACCAATGAGACTTCTCCATTTGCGACCCACAAGCTCAGTAGAGAGAACCAGACAATAAGTTCCAATTGAGGATCTGCCGAAGCCTGTGAGAGCTCGAAGGAGAGAGTAGAACCAAATGTTCGGCGAAACAGATGTTAAACAGCCCGTCAGTGAAAGCATCACAGTGGAAAGCACAAGAGTTCGTTTACGACCCAGCCATGAATCTGCCAACGGTCCCATTATTATAGAACCTGCAAAAAAAAAAAAATCCACTTCTTAAGATTTTCAATAATCTTTTACAGTTACAGATCTTATTTTATTGACACCTATCTTGTTTGATGTTTAGGAAAAGATTTCCAATCCTTAATAAATAATTTAATAACTCACCCAGTAACGCTCCAGTAAAGAAAAACAGAGAAGGAAAGCCTGCTTGGATGGTGTTGGCGCACATAAGGTTCCACTCTGAGATGACAGATACCTCTTTCCCTCTCTCCCATTCCCACAATGTTGGATCCATCTCACATATCGATGACTGTGCATTGCATATCTCTGTTTCTGCTATTTGACTGCCATCAGTGCAGCGCCATGAAGGTTGGGCATCAGTAAAAATGGTGACAAAGATTTGCTGAGCATCGAATGCCCCAGCCAAGGCAACAACTACTACTTGGAACAACTCAGCTCGTCCAAAACCCCCAACATATGTTTCTATTATTTCGTCAACAGAAAGCATGTTCTTCTCAGCTTCTTGTTGCACTTGCCTTAGCTCACTGTTATCACTGCGCACCTGCTCTTTCGAGAGGGAAGGATCCATCACAGGCAATCTATGAAGCTCAAAAGCCTGTAAATGTATGAAATAAGGATAGCAAAGACAAAGGTCTCTCCAAGGCTGGTAAGGATTGTTTTATATAGGAAAGAATCTAGGAAACTATAGGATCTTGGCAATAGCTCTCATCGAAAATTTGTCTGATAGACAAGAATTTAGATCTTGGCACTAACTCTCAAGATCAACCTTCAAATTTAGATCCTGGAAATAACTCTCATGAGAAATTTCTTTCATAGATAAGATCATGAATCATAATAATTCTCCTGAAAAATTTCTTTCATAGACAAGATCATGAAATATCACATAAGCAATAGATAACTAATGGTGATACATAAAGGAGATCTCTCCTTCGATTTATAACAAATGCCAAAACAATCGATCAATAGTAAAACCTAAAAGTTATTTGATCAAAAGGTTCTCGAATCAAACCCAATTCACATGATGATTTTACTACGCTGAACAGTGAGCAAGAAATAGCTTCTTTCCAACTTCTCACATCATACTCTCCACTGGTCTCCATACGTTTTACTCGTGGGATTATATTCTGTCGCCACACACACAGCGAATTTGAAACCGACAGTTGATTAGGATAAATGATTATTATTGCTTCAAAAAAGCGGTTCCTCAATTTGGTAACGTTTGAGATTGATTAGGATGATTATTACTTTGAAAAAGGGTTCCTTAATTTGGTAATGTTTGAGATTTTTTTTTTAAATCATTGGTGCTAATGAAACTTGTCATAAAAAATGGTATTTCTACGATGCAAGTTTATTAAAGAGTATCTATAATTGTCAAAATATCACTTCTCTTACTTTTCTTTAAAAAATATCTTTTTAAATCTCCTTCTTCATTTGTCACTTAATTCTCTATTGAATGGAAATGGAGATGCAAGTTTCATGAAAAGAAGTGGTGGAGATTGAGTGGGAAAATATGGAAATCTAAAGCAAATGCTGATGCTCATATTTTAGTATGGACAGTCTTGCATCATATATTACTGATTGTGGATAAATTGATATTTATGGTTCATTTTATTGAATGTCTCTTTTTTATTTTGTAGAAAAATGAGAACTTAAAACTCTTATTCTATGACCGTTCTATGAGAAAAAAAAATGGAATGTTCTTTTTAGTATGTGTTCTTATATTTTTTATCACTCTTTGCGATGGAAAAGACTGTCTTGGGTGTGGGTCTTCATAATAATTTTATATTTGATTTGTTAAACTTGTTGTTTTACTCAATAGATGGAAAAATGGGTGTTTATTATTGTTTTCAAACCATTTAGTCCAGCAAGAGTTAGAAATTCGAACTCTTACATCAAATTATTTCTCATTATTCTCAATTACACAAGGACAGTGAGGAACATATTAAGTGCATAAATTATTTGGATAGTATTAAACTTAAAGTTCTCCAGCACCACAACAAAGAATTTATGTGCTCCAATTGGCTTCATAGTTTGTTCAAGTTGAAATTAAATTTGTTACTATTAGCCTTATAAGGTCTTCTTTATTTGGCACTTCTCATAGAATTTATTCTAAATGTATTTGAGTTATTATGTAATAATGCAATGTTGTTGTGGATTTCAGTCCTTCTTATAGTCTTTTGAATAGTTTATTTAGTTTTTGAGTGTCTTATTGTTTAGTTTAGGTTTCTATTCTATGTCTCATTCATATTTTTTGATTGACCTTCATCATTTTATTTATTATTTATTTATTAATGCATTATTCAATACAAAAAAAACAAGTTTTAATAAATAACTATAATTAAAACTTCTTTGATAGAAAAGATCAATCGCCAAATTTCATCCCTTTTTGAGAACCTCCTTGAAAATATTATTTTATTGTATGTTTTTTTATTTTGATGTATGCAATATAACTTTGATTTGACAATGGATAAAAATAATTTAAAATTAATAATAATAAATAAATATCTCATGTGTGGGTGGACACTAACCATATAACTTCATGTTTAAGTATTAGTCACCCTAGATGTGGTGATTAAGAAAACATGAAGAATTTATTGAAGTTTGTGTCAAGGAAAGTTAGATCCCATCATCGCACATAGTAAATATATATATATATATTTTTGATTTTGACAAGTTAACACTCAAAGACATGGAAGTTAATTTACATTCTACCCGAGATAAGGTGATAATGCCTATAAAATGAGTCAAAAATTTATTTCACATTATTTGAGGAAGGAGAAACCCAACTCCTTATATTTTCCACATGTCACATTTCACTTGGTGTGAATGATGAGAAAGAATCAATATAAGAGATGCCATAGAGAATGGAGGGGAGAAATCTTCATTCCTTGGCATTCTTCTCTTCTAATTATCATCCATATTTTTTCAGAGAGAGAGAGAGAGAGAGAGAGAGAGAGAGAGAGAGAGAGAGAGAGAGAGAGGGTTTCTTGCCATGATCGGAAAGTGAAGCTCTTTACTTTGCACTGCCAAAAAGGAGGGAACACACTTGAATTCCATTGTTAGATCATTCAAAATAGAGATAGGCTCTTCTAGGTGTGGTGGTTGTCATCTCCTCATGCATACAAGTCTATGCTAACATTGTCAATTAGTAGAATAATGATATAATTAATACATCAGTTATGAGCATTTTTTTAAAATCAAATTAACACAAATTTAATACCTATACTCTCTTTAGAAATTATTGTTGTAGCAACTCCCTTATACAAATCCACTTTTAGGAAAACACCACTAGTTGACAATTAGATTAAATTTATTGTAATGAGACTTCTAGAACTTGTAGTCTTCCTCTTTCCCCAAGTAATATCTAAGATAAAACAAATTGTATATGCTTTGATTTGCCTTAATTTTTTGGTTGATCTTCTTTATTGTCATGTCTAGAACATGGATCTATCTAAAAATTATTTAAAATTTGAACTTTGCTAATTAAAAATATTGATGAATGACAATAAGGATAATTATAACATAAGTTAGTGAATCTTGATGTAGCTGAAATATGCTAGTGTGGGCATTGATTAAGCTATGATAGGCATTATTTTAATGAAGTTGTGTCTTCAAAGTTTATAATTATCCATATAGGGAAACCATATAGATTTTATACACTTACAATAATAAATCTTAAGAAAAATCCAATAATTAAATCCTTCTCATGACCCTAATGCCAAATTTAAGGAACCCTCTATTTTGTTAATCTTATGCTTAACAAACACAAAGTTAAGTCATTGAGATTTACCATAGCAAAATAACATATGTGAACAATCATGAAATATACAATAGTTATCGTGATTAACTGAATTACTTTTCCCTCAAAGTATTGCGATATATCTTTGGTTTATATTTATAAAATTGTATTGAAGTTTCAAGGTCTTATTAACTAGTGAATGATAAATTAACAATAATCTTTAACAAAATAGAGATTATATTTATAACTACATAGTTAATTGTTGATTACATGTTTAATAATTTGTGTGTGTATATATATATGCATATCATTTGTGTACCCACAAGCATGAAATTATTTGTCATTATTTTCAATTACACAAGGACACCGAGGAACATATTAAGTGAAAAAATTATTTGGATAGTATTAAACTTGAAGTTCTCTAACACCATAACAAAGAGTTTATATGCTCCAGTTGGCCTCATAGTTTGTTCAAGTTCAAATTAAAGTTGTTACTATTAGCCTTATAATGCCGTCTTTATTTGGTCCTTTTGATGGATTTTATTCTAAATGTATTTGAGTTATTATGTAATGATGCAATGTTGTGGATTTCAGTCCTTCTTATAGTCTTTTGAATATCTGTTATCTAGTTTGCTTATATTTTTAGTGTCTTATTGTTTAGTTTAGGTCTCTATTCTATGTCTCATTTGTAGTTTTTGATTGCCCTTCATAAATTTAATTATTATTTATTTATTAATGCATTATTCAATACAAAAATAACAAGTTTTAATAAATAACTTTAATAAAACTTCCTTGATAGAAAAGATCAATCACCAAATTTCATCCCTTTGTCAAAACCTCCTTGGAAATTTTATTTTATTTTATGTTTTTCCTATTTTGATCTATGCAATATAACTTTGATTTGACAATGGATAATTTTTTTTTTAAATTAACAATAAAAATAAATAAATATCTCATGTGTGGGTGGACACTAACCATGTAACTTCATGTTTAAGTATTAGTCACCCTAGATGTGGTGATTAAGAAAAAATGAAGAATTTATTGAAGGTTGTGTCAATGAAAGATCCCAGGATCGCACATAGTAAATAATTTTTATTTTTTTTTGACAAGTTAACACTCAAGACATGGAAATTAATTCACATTCTAACTAAGATAAGATGATAATGCCTATAAAATGAGACAAAAAATTCTTCCACATTATTAGAGGAAGGAGAAACCCAACTCCTTATATTTTCCACATGTCACATTTCACTTGGTGTGAATGATGAGAAATAATCAATATAAGAGATGTGATAGACAATGGAGGGGAGAAATCTTCATTCCCTAGCATTCATTCTCTTCTAATAATCATCCATCTTTATTCAGAGAGAGAGAGAGAGAGAGAGAGAGAGAGAGAGAGAGAGAGAGAGAGAGAGAGAGAGAGAGAGAGAGAGAGAGAGAGAGAGAGAGAGAGAGAGAGAGAGAGAGAGAGAGAGAGAGAGAGAGAGAGAGAGAGAGAGAGAGAGAGAGAGAGAGAGAGAGAGAGAGTCTTCTAGGTGTGGTGGTTGTCATCTCCTCATGCATACAAGTCTATGTTAACATTGTCAATTAGTAGGATAATGATATAATTAGTACATCATTTATGAGCCCTTTTTTTTTTTTATCAAATTAACACAACTTTAATACCTATACTCACAAGTCTTTAGAAATTGTTGTTGTAGCAGCTCCCTTATACGAATCCACTTTTAGCAAAACATCACTAGTTGACAATTAGATGCAATTTATAGTAATGAGACTACTAGAACTTGTAGTTTTCGTCTTTCCCCTAGTAATATATAAGATGAAATAAATTGTATATGGTTTGATTTTCCTTAGTTTTTTGGTTGATCTTCTTTATTGTCATGTCTAGAACATGGATCAATCTAAAAATTATTTAATATTTGAACTTTGCTAATTAAATTTTTTTGATGAATGAAAATAGGGATAATTATAACATAAGTAAGTGAATCTTGATGGAGCTGAAATATGCTAGTGTGGGTATTGATTAAGCTATGATAGGCATCATTTTAATGAAGTGGTGTCTTCAAAGTTTATAATTATCCATATAGGGAAATTTTGTATACTTACAATAACAAATCTTAAGAAAAGTCCAATAATTAAATCCTTTCTAAAGAGAGTATAGGTATTAAAGTTGTGTTAATTTGATTAAAAAAAAATGCTCATAACTGATGTACTAATTATATCATTATCCTAGTAATTGAAAATGTTAGCATAGACTTGTATGCATGAGGAGATGACAACCACTACACCTAGAAGAGCCTATCTCTATTTTGAATGATCTAACAATGGAATTCAAGTGTGTTCCCTCCTTTTTGGCAATGCAAAGTAAAAAGCCTCTCTCTCTCTCTCTCTCTCTCTCTCTCTCTCTGAAAAAAGATGGACGATTATTAGAAGAGAAGAATGCCAAGGAACGAGGATTTCCTCCCCTCCCCTCCATTCTCTATGGCATATCTTATATTGATTCTTTCTCATCATTCACACCAAGTGAAATGTGACATGTGGAAAATATAAGGAGTTGGGTTTCTCCTTCCTCTAATAATGTGAAAGAAATTTTTGACTCATTTTATAGGCATTATCACCCTATCTTGGATAGAATGTTAATTAACTTCCACGTCTTGAGTGTTAACTTCTCAGAATAAAAAAAAAAAAAATCTTTACTATGTGCGATGATGGGATCTAACTTTCCTTGACACAAAATTCAATAAATTCTTCATTTTTTCATAATCACCACATCTAGGGTGAGTAATACTTAAACATGAAGTTACATGGTTAGTGTCCACCCACAAATGAGATATTTATTTATTTTTTATTATTAATTTTAAATTATTTTATCCATTGTCAAATCAAAGTTATATTGCATGCATCGAAATAAAAAAACATACAATAAAATAAAGTTTTCAAGGAGGTTCTCACAAAGGGATGAAATTTGGCGATTGATCTTTTCTATCATGGAAGTTTTAATTATAGTTATTTATTAAAACTTGTTTTTTTTGTATTGAATAATGCATTAATGAATAAATAATAAATAAAATGATGAAGGTCAATCAAAAAATATGAATGAGACATAGAATAGAAACCTAAACTAAACAATAAGACACTCAAAAACTAAATAAACTATTCAAAAGACTATAAGAAGGACTGAAATCCACAACAACATTGCATTATTACATAATAACTCAAATACATTTAGAATAAATTCTATGAGAAGTGCCAAATAAAGAAGACCTTATAAGGCTAATAGTAACAAATTTAATTTCAACTTGAACAAACTATGAAGCCAATTGGAGCACATAAATTCTTTGTTGTGGTGCTGGAGAACTTCAAATTTAATACTATCCAAATAATTTATGCACTTAATATTTTCGTCGGTGTCCTTGTGTAATTGAAAATAATGAGAAATAATTTGATTTAAGAGTTCAAATTTCTATCTCTTGCTGGACTAAATGGTTTCAAAACAATAATAAACACCCATTTTTCCATGTATTGAGTAAAACAACAAGTTTAACAAATCAAATATAAATTATTATGAAGACCCACACCCAAGACAGTCTTTTCCATCTCAACGAATGATAAAAAATATAAGAACACAAACTAAAAAGAACATTCCATTTTTTTTTCCCCATAGAACGGTCATAGAATAAGTGTTTTAAGTTCTCATTTTTCTACAAAAAAGAGGCATTCGACAAAATGAACCACAAATATCAATTTATCCACAATCAGTAATATATGATGCAAGACTGTCCATGCTAAAATATGAGCATTAGCATTTGCTTTAGATTTCCATATTTTCCCACTCAATCTCTACCACTTATGAACATTAGCATTTGCTTTAGATTTCCATATTTTCCCACTCAATCTCCACCACTTCTTTTCATGAAACTTGCATCTCCATTTTCATTCAATAGAAAATTAAGTGACAAATGAAGAAGAAGATTTAAAAAGATATTTTTTAAAGAAAAATAAGAGAAGTGATATTTTGACAATTATAGATACTCTTTAATAAACTTGCATCGTAGAAATACCATTTTTTATGACAAGTTTCATTAGCACCAATGATTTCACAAAATCCTTCAATCCCTTAATAGATTGCTAGAGATCACTCAAATGAGCAACTCAAAAGAGGAAAAAAAAATCTCAAATATTACCAAATTAAGGAACCCTTTTTCAAAGTAATAATCATCCTAATCAATCTCAAACATTACCAAATTGAGGAACCGCTTTTTTGAAGCTATAATAATCATTTATCCTAATCAACTGTCGGTTTCAAATTCGCTGTGTGTGTGGCGACAGAATATAATCCCACGAGTAAAACGTATGGAGACCAGTGGAGAGTACGATGTGAGAAGTTGGAAAGAAGCTAATTCTTGTTCACTGTTCAGCGTAGTAAAATCATCATGTGAATTGGACCTTTTGATCGAATAACTTTTAGGTTTTACTATTGATCGATTGTTTTGGCACTTGTTATAAATCAAAGGAAAGATCTCCTTTATGTATCACCACTAGTTAGTTATTGCTTATGTGATATTTCATGATCTTGTCTATGAAAGAAATTTTTCATGAGAGTTATTATGATTCATGATCTTATCTATGAAAGAAATTTCTCATGAGAGTTATTTCCAGGATCTAAATTTGAAGGTTGATCATGAGAGTTAGTGCCAAGATCTAAATTCTTGTCTATCAGACAAATTTTCGATGAGAGCTATTGCCAAGATCTTATAGTTTCCTAGATTCTTTCCTATATAAAACAATCCTTACCAGCCTTGGAGAGACCTTTGTCTTTGCTATCCTTATTTCATACATTTACAGGCTTTTGAGCTTCATAGATTGCCTGTGATGGATCCTTCCCTCTTGAAAGAGCAGGTGCGCAGTGATAACAGTGAGCTAAGGCAAGTGCAACAAGAAGCTGAGAAGAACATGCTTTCTGTTGACGAAATAATAGAAACATATGTTGGGGGTTTTGGACGAGCTGAGTTGTTCCAAGTAGTGGTTGTTGCCTTGGCTGGGGCATTCGATGCTCAGCAAATCTTTGTCACCATTTTTACTGATGCCCAACCTTCATGGCGCTGCACTGATGGCAGTCAAATAGCAGAAACAGAGATATGCAATGCACAGTCATCGATATGTGAGATGGATCCAACATTGTGGGAATGGGAGAGAGGGAAAGAGGTATCTGTCATCTCAGAGTGGAACCTTATGTGCGCCAACACCATCCAAGCAGGCTTTCCTTCTCTGTTTTTCTTTACTGGAGCGTTACTGGGTGAGTTATTAAATTATTTATTAAGGATTGGAAAGCTTTTCTTAAACATCGAACAAGATGAGTGTCAATAAAATAAATAGGATGTTTAACTGTAAAAGATTATTGAAAATCTTAAAAAAAGTGTGAAAGGGTTGTAATTTAATTGATTTGGTATAATTGATTGTATCTGTTTAGTCCAAAAAGGATTTGTATACTTAATCAAAATATTGTAATCTGTGCCACATCTATATTTGCATATTTAAAAAGAAGTTTTTCTCAGGTTCTATAATAATGGGACCGCTGGCAGATTCATGGCGAGGTCGTAAACGAACTCTTGTGCTTTCCAATTTGATGGTTTCACTGACGGGCTTTTTAACATCTGTTTCGCCCAACATTTGGTTTTACTCTCTCCTTCGAGCTCTCACAGGCTTCGGCAGATCCTCCATTGGAACTTATTGTCTGGTTCTCTCTACTGAGCTTGTGGGTCGCAAATGGAGAAGTCTCATTGGTTTTATTGGTTATTTCTCCTTTACCTTGGGATTCCTTTCACTTCCAGCCCTTGCTTACCTCACCAGAAATTCTTTTTCCTGGAGAAGCACATACATCTACATCTCCATACCTCCTCTGGTATATTCTTTGCTGCTCCTTTTCGTTTGGGAATCCCCCAGGTGGCTACTCCTCAGACGAAATTCTGCAGAGGCTCTAAAATGTTTAAGAAAAATGGCAGAAAGTAATGGAAGAGTATTACCAGAAAATATAGAGATAGAAGACTTTATTGCAGAGAGTCGAACAGAGTCTTCTTTATCATTGTTGTGGACAACGAAGTGGGCTCGCTCAAGGCTCATGTCAACAATGGCAGTGGGCTCTGGCATATGACTCATCTATTACGGAATGCCCTTTGGAGTAGTAAGTCTGGACTTCGATTTGTATCTGAGTGTCACATTTAACGCTCTCTCAGAGGTTCCAGCGGCCATTTTAGCCACTATTATTGTTGCTATGTCTGGTCGCAGAAGGGCAATGATCCTGTTAACCCTAATGAGTGGTATGTTCTGCTTTCTGTATGTGTTGTGTTCAATGGGAATTCGAGATACACCCAATTCAACTGCAAATAGAAAGAATTGGGCACAGATTGCTGCTGAAGTAGGAGCATTTTTTAGTACAGTTATAGGGTTCAACGTGTTGCTGATTTATTGCTTGGAATTGTTTCCATCGAGTGTTCGAAACTCGGCCATGTGAATGCTCAGACAAGCCATCTATGCAGGGGCAATTGTGAGTCCAGTAATTGTTGTGATAGGCCATAGCAACACAGCTATTTCCTTCGCTCTATTTGGAATCGCAATAATTATATGCGGTCTGTTTGTGTTGGGCCTTCCTGAGACCAAGGATCGGCCTCTGTACGACACTCTGGGAAATCAAGAATGTCAGGAGACCCTCCTTTACTAGAACAAATGTGGCACCACCTTTGCTTCCATAGACTACGCTGTCATTTTACTGGTTATTTCTATTTGACTAGATTGTAAGTTGGCTGGTTCTGTGGAGTGTAGAAAGTTTTTTGTAGGAGAGGATTTTCAGGTAGTTTTTTTTTAGATAGTTGAATGGTGTTTCAAAGGGCTGAAAGTACAACACTACTATGGGGAGCGTAATTGTTTGGCCAGCATTTTTATTGATCGATTTCCCTTCTTTGTATTGAAGTCAACAATCACTTGGATTAATGGAAGAGTTAATGGGCTTTAATGCAAGAGGATTTAAATCTTCATGCAAAAATTTGTGCTTTAATCTTTTGCTCTTCTGTATATTTTTATCCAATTATTGATTGAAGCTGTTTAAAGATATTTTGCTAAGCTCATGGTGTAAGGATTGCTTCTTGCTAGTAACTTGTGTAATTAGGGATAGAATCAAAATGAAGTGTGTGATTTGTCATTGAATTCAGATTGCCTTTATTCTTCCCTATTGTGTTCAGGTGTATTTCAAATAGTGTTCTATTCCTTTAACAAAATGAATTGTGGTCTTCCCTCTTGATGCTTGCCCTTTGGTAGATTTATATCTTAACACAACTTGAGAAGAACTTTTCTAATGTTTGATAGTGCTACCCTAGAATTTGTGAAGGATATTTTACATGTCTATGGGTTGGGCACTAGAGCATTAATGATGACTGATGAATTCATTGATAAGTTAGGAATTAGAATTCTAATAGAGTTTTGTAAAGGGAGTATAATTTTTTTTCTTTGTAAGAATTTGAAGGATTGATTTTTGGATGTAAATGAAGAATACATTCAGAAGGAGTTGTATGAGTTGTATGATATGTTGGCTTTGCAATGAGACTTAAAATTGACAAATATCTATAAAGAAAGCAAATCTTGTCATTTTCAAACAAGATTTGATACAATGCATTCATGTAATCTGTGTTATCATATAGAATGGTGTCTAGAAGTGTTTTTTAGCATAATACATTATAACTGTTTGTTCCTTATCATTTCTATATTTCTCAACAATATGTAGTCTATTTATTCTCCTACACTATAATACAAATAATCACATTACATTTTTATTTCTCCTCCACTCTCATTTGGTATCAGAGCAACTACTTGGGCATGACTTTAGGATGATTGGTGCTTAAATAAGTAGTAGACACATGTAGATGCATATTTCTCCTAAGAGCCTATGATATGAATAAAGATAGCACTTTGAGTCGTCTCTGTTAAGGGTCTAAATGGAGAATGATGGATGTTGCAATCTTCAAAATGTTTCAAATGTATGCATTGGAGGGTTGATCCAATATAAGTCCATTGCCTACATTTGTTGGAGAAGTGAGTAGATCTACACATAGGAAGACTTTGGAATTTTCTTTGTTCCTTGTAAGTTTACATTTACACTTGTTTAATAGTGCACCAATGTTTCCTCTCCTATCAATTCTCATAGAAGGCAAATACAGGTATTAATTTTTCATGCTACTTGAGTGAGTAAAATAGTGGTAGATTTATAAGATCTAGTGAATGTCAAACTTTCTAGACAACGCCATTAGTGTTGTCAATTGTCATGGAGACCAACATGTTGTGCATGATAACACTGGCTTCTACTTTGTCTTGCTAGATGCTCTCTAGAATACTAGAATCTTACAACTAGATGATTTGATTCATCATGGACTTTTGGAGCATTTCTTGTTTGACTTATGTTGCCAAGCTAAAAAAATATATGTATCTCTTGAACAGGGCTATGATGTTGAGGATGAAGGTAAGGTAGAATGCTCACATAAGCACCCACATCTCACTACATGAGCCTATCAAGCTCATCTCAATATTTATTATCATCCATGAAAGGATGTGTATGCCCAAATAAGGCATGTGTGTCAACATACCATTAATAATAATACTCTTTCCCTTGTGGCATATTTTTCTTTTTGTGTTATCATGTATGCTCCCAAGATAGTTCTTTCAAATGCACAAATGCTTAAAGAGGAAAAATGTGTGCACAATTCTTCATATTGAAGAGCTACATGGGAGATTTTTATTGGTGTAGTACAATGTCCAAATGATGTAGATGAATGGAAAAATATTGATTGGGTCAATGCCAAAGCCTTGATGTTGATCACACTTAGTGTGTCCAATGAGGTTTAGCCACATGTTCGGGATTTGACAACATCAAAGGAGGCTTGGGATGCCCTCTCCACCATATAAGAGGCAAAGAACCAAACCAAGGTCCTCCATCTCTAATCAAATAATCATACACTCAATATCCAAGCTAAAAAGAAAGTTGAGGAATTCTTGTCTCGTGTGTTAGTGTTTTGAGTAGAGCTTCTCACACTTGAAGAGAATGTAGAGGACAAATTTCTCATCTTGGTCATGTTGAGAGCTCTTCATTCTCACTTCAAAACATTTATCACAAAGTTGAACTTTGCCAATTAAAAGGTTTTGTTTCAAGATTTGGGGAATTTTATTTAGTAAGAAGAAGCCATCTAGTTATTAGAAGATGACTTTGAAGACATGGAACTAGTTTCTAGACCCTAATGCAATCCAAAGTCTCAAAAGGGGACCTCACAAAAGTCACCACAACAAAAAAACCTCTAAAGGATAATCGATGGTGTCACGTATACCATACGAACATGCATGAAACTGATCATTGTTGGTATAATGGTCTTACCCACTTAGGCAATTCTAGTAAGGAATTCCTATCTAAGCACTCAATCTTGATAGTTTAGAGGTCAACATTATCGATGAAGGCATAGACTTGATGTTGTAACCCAACAGGGTGAGGAATATAATGAGGATATACTAGATACATTACATTATGGTGTCAATTTGAACATGGGTCTTGTCTCCCAAACCTTTGAGCCATTAAAGATGTTTGGCTAATTGACTCTAGTGCTAGCAAACAGAAGACTGGCAATAGCGAATTATTTGATACTTATAGTTACTTAAACTAGTGGTGATCTTAAATCTAGATAGTATATGATAAGGAGTATGTTGTATAAGGAATTGGTACTATCACCATTCCTCTGGCGAGGTGGGGGGGGTGAAGATGTTCTCTCACTAAGGTACTCTATGTTCCAGGTTTGACAACACATATCTTGTTTATTAGGAAAATATTGAGTCACAAGCTTATGGTGGAGTTCTAGATTAGGATGGTATCAAATTATATCTCATCTCATGAGATGGCTTGATCATTTCTCAATATTTTATGAAGGATCAAATATTTTTGCTTGACATAGTCTCATCTTGTTTAGTTTATCTTTGTGCCTCTATGGTTGAGTGTACTTCTCTTTGACATTATATATATGTAAATATCTTTGCTTGCTCCCTCCATCAGCTCATTCCCAAGGAGATGGTAAGAATTCTTCCTCATCTTTCACTTTCCTTTCCTATATGTTTTAGATGTCTTTCAGGAAAACAACATCAAAATTCATTTAAGTGCCAAGGAGTGTCTTGAGGTTATGTATGGTGATCTATGTAGACCACTCCTTACTTTCTTTCAAGGATGTAAGTACTTCTAGTTGTTTATGGATGAAATCTCTTGCAAGACATGGGTGTATTTTCTCATGAGGAAGAGTGAAGCGTTTTTCATGTTTTCGGGACTTCTACTATCAATTTTTACATGAGACAAGCAAGTATCTTCTTCTCTCCTACTCAAATCTATGGGGAATACACCTCTAAGGAGTTTTTAGAGTTATTTAAGTGTTGTCATTACAAAGAGTCACAATTGGACTATCATGGAGATGGCTTGGTGCATGTTTGTCACAACCAAGTTGGAGGACTAGTTTTGGGCAAAAACACTTTGAACAATTTTATATTTTTTCAATATATTTCCCACCAATATTTTACAGAATAAGATACCAAAAGAGGTATGGAGTGGTTATAAAGAAGCAATCTCTCATCTTAGTGTATTTGGCTGTATTGCATATATGCATGTCCAAACTAACAAAGGGAAGAATATTGCTTTTATGACACTCCAATGTATTGTTTTGGGGTACAACATTACCCCAAAATCCTATTGTCTCATGGATCTAGAGATGCCTAATATTTATGAGAGTCAAGATGTGGTCTATGATGAGTCATCTTTTGACTCTTTGGTACATAAGGAAGATCCATTCACCTCCCATATGTTTATCTCACAATCAGATGATGTGATACATGTATCCTTTTAGAAATAAGATCACCTACAAGGAGAATTATTTGTTGATCTTGGGAATTTGGAGAATCATTCTTTTGAGAAAAAATAACATCCATGTCAAAAATGGGTTCAAACCACCATTAGGGACTCTGACATTAGTTCTCTTCTAGATTCCCTTAGCAATAAGGACAAGAAGTCATGAAAGAAATGAGGTGAATCTTGCATTGATGAGTTTAGTTTTAAATAGCACTAAACTTGATACTATTCGAGAGTTCCTCAGTAAGCTACACTAGAAGAAAGTAATGTAAATTGAGTATGACTCTCTAATGAATAATTTAATATGGGATCTTCTCAATCTTCCTACAAGAAAGAAAACCATACGATGCAAATGAATTTTCAAAAGAAATACAAGGTATATGGATGCATCAACAAATATAAAGTATGACTTGTTGCAAAGGAATATGCTCAATAAGAGGTAATTGATTATGAGGAGAGATTTTCTCCAACTGTGAACCCAAAAACTGTTAGAGTTATTTGTACATTAGCTATATGGAAAGGATGGAAGCTTCATTAGATGTATGTAAAGGGTTCTTTCTTGAATTGTGATCTAAAAGAAGTCTACATGATCCAACTTGAAGGATTCAATGATGAACATAATCCTCACAAGGTATTCCATTTGATTAAGTCATTTTATGGTCTTAAACAAGCCCCTTAGCATGGTACATGAAAATAGAAGGTTACGTCTTGTAGCATGGTTTCACTTGTAAGCCCTCTGACCTTAATTTGTATATTGTGAAGGTAGGGATAGAGATTGTCATTCTTGTCTTGTACTTGGATGATCATAGGATCACAGGGAGTTTAGACAATTCTATGAATATTGTCAAGAATGATTTTAATAAATCCTTTGACATGATAGATTTGGGTATGTTTCATTATTGTCTTGGCTTGGAGATATGGTAGAAGGACTATCATACTTTAATCTTCTGGATGAAATATGCCACAACACTCTTGGAACAACTTTTCATATCTAATTGAAAACCTATTTCCACTTCAATAGAGTAAGGTTTACTCTCACTTCCAAGATTCACCTCAAGTTGAGGTGAATCTCTATCGTTAGCTTGTTGAGAGTTTCATTTACTTGAATTATACTAGAGCATATTTATGCTTTGTTGTCATATATGTATCCAAGTATATGAAGGAGTCTAAGAAGTGTCATTAGATTGCAACTAAGCATATTTTACAATATGTCTAAGCTAAATTTGAGTATGGTATAAAATGTAAGAAGAATAATACGTTATTTTAGGGATACGCCGACTTAAACTATACTAGATCTACTAATGATATGAAATGAACTTTGGGCTATATTTTTTTTTCTTGAATCTAGCCCTATTTCATGGATACATAAGAATCAAGCTATTGTTTCTCTCTCATCCATCGAGGCTGAATATTGTACTACATGAGGAGATATGTGTGAGGTGATTTGATTATGTTATGTATTATAGCTGATATGGACATTCTTGAAGAATAGCCACCAATTCTCTATTGCGATAATTAGGGGGTATTGAATCTTATCAAGAATCTATTTTCCCATGAGAGAATGAAAAATATTCAGGTTTTGTGTCATTATATTTAAGAGAAGGTCATGCATCACCACATTCATCTCTAGTACTACCTAACCAAATCTTGGATTATAGATATACTCACCAAGTTTCTTGACAAGGTGAAATTCGAGTTGTTTCAGGGGCACATTTGTAGGATCAATGTAATAAGGGGGGGATGTTAACTTGTAATGCATTGTCCATTGCTTACTATTTCTAAAATTTCTTAATTGTATGTAATGTGTTTATTTTCCTGCACTCTAATCCAAATCATTGTTTTGAGAATTTTTTCCTTATTCTTTACTTTCATTCACCCTACTTGAGCTCTCCAAAATTGATTTGACTCAAAACCAAAAGATATATTTTATAGAGTTATGAACCCAAGTGCTCTCAAGCAATGACTAAACAACCAATCTAAGTTTGATTAATCTCTACTAACGACCTTGGATTATTTTTTTCTAATGACTATATAAGATGTTCAAACTTTTTGTTAGGGACAAAAAAATTCAATTCCATCAGGTTTTTCTTTTGCATGTGTGGAGGGTTAGCTCCTACATAGTGTGTGGTTCTATTTTATTAGGATTTATTTTAGCTTGGTTGTAATCATGTTTTTCCAACTAAATCTTAGTATTTTCCTTTTCTATCTCCCTATATGTATGTTCTTTTTCTTTTCAAGGATGAACACCAACTAAATCATCAATAAATATCTATAAAAATAACATACATATTAATATATTTTTCTGTTTTATAGACTCCTTTATTAGACAAAATGAAGTTAACAAATGGAACATGTGAAAATATTATTCTCTATATTTCTTTGTATATTTTTTTACTATTTCTCTGGCATGAGTTTATTTAAAATCATAGGGTAAAAGTATATAAGTCCAATTTTAGGGCCAAATGGAAAATACCAAAATAAATCATGTTTTAAACCCCTTAGGTTTGATCAAAGATAGATGTAATCAAACCACCTTTTATTGAACCTAGTCAACACCTTTGGTGCATAATGGTGGGAAAGGTATGATTAAAGATTGTTTGAGCAAAACACCATTAATTAAATTCTCTTAGAGGTTTTATAGTAATAGATGTGGTTGGTCATTTTTTTGTCACTTCTACTTATAGTGTACACTCAATGCCAATGTTAGTGTAAATATCGTGACATTATTAAACTTATTATATTTTGGTGTACCTAGGAAAATCCTATTCACATTATTTAAGTCTTTACTTAGGGTATTTTACCCTTTTATCCCACCTCATGTGGCTAAGACACATCTACTCACCTTTTGAGACCCTTAACTCATGTACATCCTATGACATGTTTATCACATGTGTCCCATGAATATGATATACATCATGGACAAATTTCCTATACTCATAGAGGAGGCTAGAGTCCACATCTAGCTTAAACTCATCTCACCCTGTTTTCTATATATTCAATGGGACAATATTTGATTGTAAGATTTTTTAAATTCACATATCTTGTACATATATATTACATATTTTTGGCTTATTTGGAATCTATTGTAGAAGTCTTGTCATTAATTTGTAGGATCTATTAGACTATTAGGGCCAAATATCCAATTCCAATAAGAAAAATTCAATTAGATCAAGGCTTTTGAACCAAATATATGGCATTGTCACTACTTAGCTATTGTAATTTTTTGTATACGATTCATGAAGCTTGATTTCTAACATCATGGGTTCAAATGAAAGCCCCCTAATTTAGGAGTTTGATCTAGAAGCCTTAGATCCAATCTAGTCAGTAGAAATTTAAGGTCAAGTAGCATGTGTGAAAGATATTCTTTCATGTATAATTAAGTATTTTCATTAGTTATCTTAGGACAAACTGCTAAAATAAGGTAGTTGGATCAAATTCCTAATGTTATGAATGAAGGCTAATGAATTAGATTGGGAATTTTAAACCAATTATCTTGTGGAATATAACTGTTCTAAAATTATTTACTTCTTTGGGAGTTCAATATAAGCCACGTTGATCTATAAGATTGATCGAAACTAATTGGTAGAAATTAAGTTTGAGGAAAATATGGGTTAATGACATCTTTTTGTAAATATTATGGTAAGAGTAATATATAAGCATTATTTTTTCTTATTTTTTGAAATAAAAGTTATTTTCTATTACATATGCAACTCTAAGGGATTCATTGTGTGATTTAATAGACAACGAGTTTAGGTTATCTTTGAAAGAGCTTCTAATTATGTCAAAATACATTGAATATGAAACTACATAAGATATAGAATGAGGAGGAATTTTTTTTATTATTTTAAGTTCTAAATGAGCAAAGAAAGATATATAATTAATACAAAAAAATAGAAAGCCAATAACATAAATGCAAAACACAAGTTTAACGTGGTTCACCACTAAGTGGCTACATCCACCAGAAATGCACGAAGTTCTTCTATTAATCAATATATAACACAATACAATATGATACAATACTATCAAGCATGGACTGTATTTATAATCGTATAGAGCCTTCAAGCGAAGAGTCTCTAGAAGACGAATGGTCGTGACCGTTCGGCTTGACATCCCAACAATCTCCCACTTGAAGCTCAACCGCCACAACCATGCTCTCAACATTCCTTGCATTTCCAATTCTTCACAACGCAATCAGGCACATCAAAGATTTCAATTTTGCCAAATTTTACTCACAGACACTGTAGATAAGCCTTTTCCAAGTCAAATCGGAGTTAAATATATCATCTCCTCCTAGAAAGACTCAAGCACAAATCCACTTTTAGAGGTTAAAAAAAAACTCCATCACAATCACCTACTCTTGTGCTCCTCTTCTTTGCAATTCCCCATTCCATGGACCAATAAGTTGTTTCTATTTCTGGAACACTAAGATTCCCCACAATGTGCAAAACATTATTTTGTAAAACTTTGAGCCAGGTAGCCCCTTTGCTCATTCAAAATCTCGAGCCTCAGAAACAGACCTCCCGCAAATGTATTAACACTAGTTAAAGCACATACATAGGTTTCAACCTCGAGATGACCAGAGACAATAGTGTAGAGGATGAACTCGCATGTGTTTATGGTGGATGTAGCCACTTAGTGGTGAACCACGCTAAACTTATGTTTTGTGTTTATGTTGTTGGCTTTCTGCTGTTTTGTATTAATTATATATCTTTATTTGCTCGTTTACAACTTACAATTATGAGTTACCAAGCAAAATCTTGAAATTATTGGAGTAAATTACTATTTACTCTTGCTTAAGTTCCACTTAGATAGCCTTTTCATATTTCCTAAATACATTGGTAATTGTAGTTGGGTTGTTGCAAGTACCTTCTACTCTCACACCTCCTTGATGCTCTCATCTTGCCTTTGCTTTCATGAACAAGGATCTTGTACATTTGTACTCACTTCAATACATTTTTTTTTGGTTGAATAGCATCTTGAAGGTTGCTTCTTTCCTATGTATGAAGGTGGTGTGCAGATTGAGTTCTTGGGCTAGGTGGAAACCCCAGCATTTACATGGTATCAGATTAACTCTTTGCAACTCCCTTGCTTTCTGAGAGATTTCACCAGCAGTGAATATTTTGATGTCCTCAATGGTCTTGATCTGTTTGGTTTATTACTTTCAGCCAACAATTTTGTATGGTGATTAAGGATTTGTATGCAGATTATCAGTATTTGAGGACCTTTTTTCGCTTCGGTGTGCGAACCTATGGCCCACGAGGCCAAGCTTTCCTCATTGACTGCGACTTTAATCTTGGAGTCGGGATTTTATTTCTTTCTATTTCCTCATTTTGGTCAGCCTAAGCCCTCTGATCTATCCATCTTGTAGATCTCATACACTTCATTGGCCTATTGTTTGGACAGCTTTTGTGGGCTGATTTCTCTGACGACAGAAGTTCATCGGTTTCATTTTATTGCTGAGTTGTGCAATGTATTTGTATCAGTTGGGGATATTTTGGCTGGAAAGCCTTTGTTCTTGGTCGACACTTGATCATCGTAGTTCTTTGCAAACATCTTTTGACTCAACAATTCATCGTTGGACACAATCGTTACAATTGCAGGTGAGCATTTGGTGTAAGCACCATGCTCATTGACCTATGTTGAGTGATCAATTTTCTTTTGTAATCGATCTGCATCCATTGTTTAATTTGTGGGTTTGGTGCATGCGTTACCATTTTTTTGCCGGACTGTTCTCTGTAGTTGTTTTGACTCCACGCATCTTTGGGTGCTCATCATATTTTGGGGTGACATTTCTTCAGATCTGCGATCTTAGCAATACATCATCATTTCTTGGTAAGTATATCTTCTCTCTTTTTGTGGAAGTGTCTATTTGTTGCCTCCTTGATCAACACATGCATTATTTTAGAATCCTTCATTTTTTGCAGTACAGTTTTCATAGGTGTTGGAAGTGGAAACACTCTGAGAGGGGGGGGGGGAATCAGAGTGCTACAAATTTTAACAAGAGATACTTTTATGAATTTGACAATTTTGATTCACAATATGCACAGATGACTGAGACTTAACACCTTGATGTAATACTTTAATGAAGCATGAAATATACAATAGAATCAACTGAAACACTTGATTCAGACTTTCCAGAAAATAAAAATGGTATTGAATCTTTTACACAAACATGAAACATCTAAATGAGTACTTCAAAGATTGCATTACATAAATTCAACAAAACAGAGTATGAAATGAAGAGAGCTAAAGATATGACGTATCAGAGCATAAACCAGTAAAACAAAATGAGACAAGACAATGCACATAACACCATAGTTTTCATGAGTGGAAAACCCTCCTGGGGTAGAAAAACCACTCGGTAAGATCTCTTATATTATTTCAAAGAGCACCAACTCAGTTCACAAGTTATAGAAACCACAAGGCCTCAAAGAGCACCAACCCCTCTTCTTATCCAATAAACATTTCAACTCGAGCTATAGCCACTGGTGATTTTATGCATGCACTTAAATCTTGTAGTCACAAAACCATCAGGGATTGGAGCGAGAATATTTTACTAGTCTGTACAAATGATTCTTTCTAAAATTTTGCAACAATATTCTTCAAGGATTTGAATCATAATAACATACTTTTAAATGAATTCAACACTATCAGAGAGAAAAATTCAATCTCTGAACAAAATAGTTTCAAACATTAAAGCCTCATGTACTCTGCAACAAAACAGAGTATTGATTCTCAAAACCCTCGACTATCTCTAATAATCTTCAGCACTTTCTTTTCTTTTTAACAAATGCTATGTCTTTCACTTTATTCACACTCCTCTCTCTGTTTTTCCTCCCATAAACTGTTCTGTATAAAACTGTTTTATACCCAAAAAACACAAAACGTTCTTCCAGAATAACCCTCGTATAGGGTTACCAAAATCTTACAGGAAATGCAAACTGAAAAACAAATAACCGTTTTAACTGTGCAACGGAAAGGGAAAAACTGAAGATGCTTGATTTCCCAATCATGAAAAACAAAAATAAAGCATGGACAGTTTCCTTATTTTCATTTTGCATAACTGAAAAACCTGATTCGAAAAAAAATCTGAATCTTTTAAACATATGATCAAGAATAATACCTGTGAAACGCAACCTTATTGATAACTGAAAACAAACTAACCAGAAAACCATTAAGCTCCCGGTTAAGACCATTTTTGCTTCATTCTTTTTAACTGAACAAACTGATTCGAGCTCCTTAGCTATAGCGGCGGCTGCATCTCTCATGGCGTTAGGGTTTGAGACGGACTCCAAACAAGTTCAAAAACAAAATGAAACATAAAACGTCTTCCAAAAACTTTTAACCTGTCGGTCATAGAGTGTATTCTGAGGAATATGCCATTAGTCCGTAGACAGATTAAATCAAAGATGCCAATTAATTAATGCAAAGACAGTGTTATTCACTTATCCGTGTCACCAGCATGGCTCGAGAGTAAGATGCTTTAAGCATATAACACGTCAGCAAAATCAATGTGTCCGTGTCACTAGACTGGCCCATGAGAAAGACTTTTTAAATATATATAACCACATGCTTATTAAAATACGAAACTTAAACAACACAACTTCCCTTTTTTTACTTTCTTGTCATCGAGGACAAAAGTATCAAAGAGCAACAAACTCCCCCTTTGTCCTTGATGGCAAAAAAAGAAAAAAAACTTAAACCATCATTGCCATGAAATATGTCGTCAATTGAAAGGACCAAAATCAATGTAAGGAATTCCACTGTCAACAAATGCAATATATACGATCAACACTGAACCTTGTCATATGCAAACCTGTAAGGAAAACAACATCCTCTGAACTTGTAATATGCAATTCTATAAAGAATAAATACTGTCAGAATAATGAACTCCCAATCTGATCTGTATCAACCAAGAATACCAAACTGTAATACCCAAATAAAAATGCCTATGCCACTGTAATATCACTGTAATATCAACTGTAACCACTGTAATATCAACTAAAATACCAAAAATGCCAATGCCAATGAAATGCCAAGTCTGTAAAGTCTGTAATGCCAATCAAAAATGAAATACCAATGACACTGTCAAAAATGAAATACCAATGTCACTGTCAAAAATGAAATACCAATGTCACTGTTCACTGTTGCACTGTTGTTACTGTGAAATGCCAATATGTGTTCACTGTTGCACTGTTGTCACTGTGAAATGCCAATATGAATACCTATGTCACTCACTTGTTGTTACTGTGAAATGCCAATATGTGTTCACTGTTGTCACTGTGAAATGCCAATATGAATACCTATGTCACTCACTGATGAAATGCCAATGCCAATATGAATACCTATGTCACTCACTGATGAAATGCCAATATCTCCCCCTTTTTTTTTACTTTTTTTTTTTAAAACACAAGGACAAAATGAAAGAAAATCAACAGAGCAACACTCCCCCTCAAAGTATGCTTTAGGTGGAGACAAGAGCAGATTGAGAAAACACTCCCAATCTATTCCTTAACCGTTCAAAGACTTCTTTAGACAAAGCTTTTGTAAAAATATCCGCTACTTGTGCCTGAGAAGGTACATATAAAACTTGAAATTCATTAGCCAACACTTGTTCTCGTAGAAATAGCAACTTAATAGCAACATGTTTAGTGCGAGAATGCATCACAGGATTCTTTGAAAGACTGATGGCACTAGTATTATCACAGAAGATGGAGATGGGTTTGTCAACTGTAATACCCATATCAGCAAGTTGATGAGACATCCAGATTAATTGCGTACAACAAGTTGTTGCTGCAATATATTCAGATTCTGCAGTTGATAAAGTAACACATTCTTGCTTTTTGCTATGCCAGGCAACAAGGCGATCTCCTAGGAAGAATGCTGCACCACTGGTGCTTTTTCTATCATCTATATAGCCAGCCCAGTCAGCATCCGTAAAACCAACAAGAGTAAAATCGTTATTTCGTGAATACCACAAGCCAAAGTCTAAAGTACCTTGAATATACTTGAATATCCTTTTTATAGCAATCAAATGAGATTGTTTGGGAGCAGACTGAAAACGTGAAACCAAGCAAACTGCATGCATCAAATCAGGCCTAGATGCAGTTAAATAAAGTAGGCTGCCAACCATTGATCTATACTCAGATTGATTTACCTCAGGGGAGTCATCTGACTTGGTCAATTTACAACCAATCTCCATTGGAGTGCTAACAGGTTTACAATCTGTCATATTGAACTTTTTAAGCATCTCTTTTGCATATTTGGTTTGTGAGAGAAAAATGCCTTGTTCAAGCTGCATTACTTGAAGCCCAAGAAAGAAGGTTAATTCACCTAACATGGACATTTCAAATTCAGATTCCATGAGTTTTGAAAACTTTTTGGATACAGCATCATTATAACAGCCAAATATAATGTCATCCACATAGACTTCAACAACCAATGTATCATTACCTTCAATTTTAACATACAGGTTACTATCAACACCACCTCTAGTATATCCATTTGTTGTAAGATGGGCATCTAACCTGGAGTACCAAGCTCTTGGAGCTTGTTTAAGGCCATAAAGAGCCTTTTTCAACTTGTATACATGATCAGGTTTATCTGCAGAGATAAACCCTTCTGGTTGTTCCATATATACCTCTTCATCAAGATAACCATTAAGGAATGCAGTTTTAACATCCATTTGATACACTTTAAAGTTTTTATAACATGAATATGCCAGAAATATTCGGATTGACTCTAGCTTAGCAACAGGTGCAAATGTTTCACCAAAATCTATACCTTCTTGCTGTGCATAGCCTTTACACACAAAGCGTGCTTTATTCCTAACAACTTTGCCAGATTCATCAAGTTTATTTCTAAAAATCCATTTACCCCCTATAACATTTTTATCATCTGGTCTAGGCACAAGTTCCCAAGTTTTATTCTTTTCTATTTGACTGATTTCATCTTGCATAGCATGCAGCCAACAATCATCAACAAGAGCTTCAGAAACAAACTTAGGTTCAGAATCAGTTACCAGACAGTAATACTCAGCCATTTGAGCTTGTTCACCAGTTTTTGCTCTTCTCCTAGTCAGGATTCCAGCATCCATTTCACCAATAACCTGACTTTGATGATGTCTTTTAGTAATGATTCTAGAAGGTTTATGTAAAGGAATTTCAGTTTTAGGACTTGGTGGAGGACTCTTTTCATTTGAAATTTCTACTTCAGCAGATTTAGGAACTTGTTCCACTCTTATTGAAATATCCTCTTCAACATCCTGCATATCATCACTTAGAAGAAATTGCTCATCAAATCTTACATTAATAGTTTAACAATCTTGTTCAATCTATTATTGAAACATCTATAAGCTTTGCTATGAGTAGAGTATCCAAGAAAGATACCCTCATCAGTCTTAGCATCAAAACTACCTAGATTTTCTTCATCTCTTTTTATATAACATTTGCAACCAAAAATTTTGAAGTATTTAATTGATGCAGCTTTACCATACCAAAGTTCATAAGGAGTAAAAGTGGATTTTACCCTGATTTGCACACGATTCAAAATTTAAACTGCCCTGTGAACAACTTCTTTCCAATATTTGTCAGGTAGATTTGCTTCATTCAGCATTGTGCGAGCCATCTCTTTAACTGTTCTATTTTTTCTTTCAACCACCCCATTCTGTTGAGGTGTTCGGGTAGCAGCATATTGTCTTTTAATGCCATGTTTCTCACAATAATCTATAAACTCTTGTGATGTAAACTCACCACCTTTGTCTGATCTTAAACACTTGAGCTTTAAATCAGTTTCACGTTCAACCATTTTCCTGAAAATTTTAAATCTGACAAATGCTTCAGATTTATGTTTGAGAAAAGTAACCCATATCATTCTTGTATAATCATCCACAAAAAGCATGAAGTATTTTTCACCGTTGATGGATTGTGTCCTGGTTGGACCACATAAATCTGTGTGAACAAGTTGTAATGGTCTAGTAGAAGAGTGTTCTTTAGACTTAAAAGTTGTTTTTGTTTGTTTACCTTTAAGACACTCTTTGCACACAGAGTTTTCAGGTTTACTCAAGATAGGTAAGCCTCTAACATTCTGATTCTTGCTGATTCGAACCAGATTATCAAAGTTCACATGTCCCAAACGTTTGTGCCACAACCAATTTTCCTCAACTTGACCCATAAGACACATTCCTTCATTGATTTCATAGTTTGTGGAGTCAAGCAGGTTGTAAACATTGCCAATTGTTCTCAACCCAGCAACTACAGTTTTACCAGACTTAGTTTTTATAGTACAACCATGAGAAGTGAAGGACACATTATAACCACTATCACAAATCTGACTAACACTAAGTAGGTTGTGTTTCAATCCTTCAACAAAATACACATCATGTATTGGAGTATCATCATTCAGTAATAATGTACCCTTACCTCTGACGAAAGCTCCTGAATTATCACCAAATCTTACAGAACCTCTGTCAAAGTCTTCAAAATGAATAAATTTATTTTTGTCTCCTGTCATATGATGTGAACAACCACTGTCCAACACCCACAGTGACTTCTTACTAGAAAAGAATGTAGATTGCACTATCATAGAATGTTCAACACTAGGGACAAACTTTGGTCTCCATACCTTATGAATATTTGCCTTTGATTTGCATTGAGAAGAAGTATGTCCAAAGGTGTTACACTTAATACACTTCACGGTGTTTGGAAAACCATAGGTTTGATTGTATCCAATCATAGAAGTTTTATGTTGTAAAAATCTGCAAGTGTTAACCTTATGACCAAACTTGTTGCAGTAAAAACAGTAACCATGAAAGAATCCAAACCTAAAAGGTGTCATTCTGTTATAAGCCTGAAATTGATTTCTATTTGAAGGTTTAGTAATCTATTTTGCTGATTTAGCACTTTCAAAGCCTACACCTGTCATATTCTTGCATAGTTTTTGTTTGTTTAAAATTTCATTTAAATGCAAAGTACTTTCATACTGCTCAATCTGCTTATGCAAAGAATTAGTTTGCTGTTCCAAAGTATTAACTTTCAACTCACTATCAGCAAGTAAAACTTTTAAATCTTCAACTATTTGCTTTGAATCTTTCAATTCAATTTGCAAAATTTGAATTTCACTTTCATGAGAAACTACAAGCTTCTTTAGTCTTTTGATTTCCTTAAGAGCACAAAGCAATTCTCCTTCAAGATCAATTTCACCTTGTTCTAAGTCATCAGAATTATCTTCTGATATGTTCATTATATCTTTCTTTGAGGAAGTTTCTATTTCAGCCATAAACAAAGTTTCATCACCTTCACAAGGTGAGTCATCTGAATCATTTTCAGAATCTTCTTTTATAAAAAGACTCTTCTTTTTCTGAAATGGATTGAATTTCTTTTTAGGGTTCCATTTTTTCTTTTTAAAAACTTTTTCTGATTTTTCTTCTTCACTGTTTTGATCACTCAAGGGACATTTAGCAGCAAAGTGTCCGACTTTACCGCAATTAAAGCATTTGAAGGGTAGTTTTCCCTTATATTTCTTTTTTAATTTTCTTACTAGCAGGGCTTCTATAGCATCTGAAAGATCAGACTCACTATCTGGTTCCTCTTTCTTTTCTACCTTAAAAGCAGTTTCTTTAGAATTGGATGAATTACTACCAATTCTCATTTCATAAGCTGTTAGAATGCTTTGAAGACTGTCAAGAGACATAGTAGAAAAACTTTTCTTTTCTTCTAAGGTGGAAACCTTAGTTTCATATTTAGGAAGTAATGTTCTAATGACTTTTCTGACAACATCTTTTTCATCAACATTTTCACCAAGACCCCTTCTAGAATTCACAACTTCATCAATTCTAAGAAAATAGTTTGCAATAGTCTCATCTTCTTTCATTCTCAATGACTCAAACTGATTCTTGAGTGTGAGAATTTTAGATTCCTTGACCTTTGCATCACCTTGATAAATGGTTTCTAGCTTACTCCATATTTCATTAGCAGATGCACAATGCATAACTTTTACAAACACATCCTTGGTGAGACCACATAACAGAGCATGCTTAGCTCTAGCATTTAACTCATATTGAGTTTTAGGATCAGGATCTGAAGGTATAGATGTAGGAACAATATATTTTGTAGTAACAATGTTCCACACATTTACATCAACTGAAATCAAGTATGTTTCCATTCTGATTTTCCAGAACACATAATCTGTGCCATCAAAAAGAGGAGCTCTTGATAAAGATGCACCTTCTTGAGAATGAGCCATAAAAAAAAACTTCCAAGTGACCAGGAACAATCCCTACGACAGACCTATATGAGGGACCCTATGCTCTGATACCACTTGTTGGAAGTGGAAACACTCTGAGAGGGGGGGGGCGGGTGAATCAGAGTGTTACAAATTTTAACAAGAGATACTTTTATGAACTTGACAATTTTGATTCACAATATGCACAGATGACTGAGACTTAACACCTTGATGTAATACTTTAATGAAGCATGAAATATACAATAGAATCAACTGAAACACTTGATTCAGACTTTTCAGAAAATAAAAATGGTATTGAATCTTTTACACAAACATGAAACATCTAAATGAGTACTTCAAAGATTGCATTACATAAATTCAACAAAACAGAGTATGAAATGAAGAGAGCTAAAGATATAACGTATCAGAGCATAAACCAGTAAAACAAAATGAGACAAGACAATGCACATAACACCATAGTTTTCATGAGTGGAAAACCCTCCTGGGGTAGAAAAACCACTCGGTAAGATCCCTTATATTATTTCAAAGAGCACCAACTCAGTTCACAAGTTATAGAAACCACAAGGCCTCAAGGAGCACCAACCCCTCTTCTTATCCAATAAACATTTCAACTCGAGCTACAGCCACTGGTGATTTTATGCATGCACTTAAATCTTGCAGTCACAAAACCATCAGGGATTGGAGCGAGAATATTTTACCAGTCTGTACAAATGATTCTTTCTAAAATTTTGCAACAATATTCTTCAAGGATTTGAATCATAATAACATACTTTTAAATGAATTCAACACTATCAGAGAGAAAAATTCAAAATCTGAACAAAATAGTTTCAAACATTAAAGCCTCATGTACTCTGCAACAAAACAGAGTATTGATTCTCAAAACCCTCGACTATCTCTAATAATCTTTAGCACTTTCTTTTCTTTTTAACAAATGCTATGTCTTTCACTTTATTCACACTCCTCTCTCTGTTTTTCCTCCCGTAAACTGTTCTGTATAAAACTATTTTATACCCCAAAAACACAAAACGTTCTTCCAGAATAACCCTCGTATAGGGTTACCAAAATCTTACAGGAAATGCAAACTGAAAAACAAATAACCGTTTTAACTGTGCAACGGAAAGGGAAAAACTGAAGATGCTTGATTTCCCAATCATGAAAAACAAAAATAAAGCATGGACAGTTTCCTTATTTTCATTTTGCATAACTGAAAAACCTGATTCGAAAAAAAATCTGAATCTTTTAAACATATGATCAAGAATAATACCTGTGAAACGCAACCTTATTGATAACTGAAAACAAACTAACCAGAAAACCATTAAGCTCCCGGTTAAGACCATTTTTGCTTCATTCTTTTTAACTGAACAAACTGATTCGAGCTCCTTAGCTACAGCGGCGGCTGCATCTCTCATGGCGTTAGGGTTTGAGACGGACTCCAAACAAGTTCAAAAACAAAATGAAACATAAAACGTCTTCCAAAAACTTTTAACCTGTCGGTCACAGAGTGTATTATGAGGAATATGCCATTAGTCCGTAGACAGATTAAATCAAAGATGCCAATTAATTAATGCAAAGACAGTGTTATTCACTTATCCGTGTCACCAGCATGGCTCGAGAGTAAGATGCTTTAAGCATATAACACGTCAGCAAAATCAATGTGTCCGTGTCACTAGACTGGCCCATGAGAAAGACTTTTTAAATATATATAACCACATGCTTATTAAAATATGAAACTTAAACAACACAACTTCCCTTTTTTTACTTTCTTGTCATCGAGGACAGAAGTATCAAAGAGCAACAATAGGTACATATATGATGTTCTCATGAGTATGAGTCGAACGATTTAAATAATACATACAAAGCTTTGATTTCTAGACTTAAGAAAGTTAAAACACTCTGAATTGATTAACATTCTCTAGACTTAATATATTACTTAATACGTTATTACTTTAGCTTTCGTTCAACCATTCGTTAGTAATCATTCACCTTTTGCCAGAGCACAGTACTGTTTGGTACCATTGACTGCAGGTTTTACCTATTTTGTCAGGCGAACTTATGAGCTTGGCTCTGTGGCCAAGTGATTCGAGTTCTTCATGGACTATGATTTAGCTGTGCATCGACCAGATGATTATTTTCCTTGGGAGTTTCCACTGCAAGTTTGATTGGATTTCTTCTAGCATTGACTTGAATTTGGTTGGCACCAATTTGTTTACTCCTTGATCGACTCTTATTGCTTAAGGCAGTTTCTATTCTTGCGAGGGCCTTCATTTGAGGTGGCTTCATTTGCAATTGGGCCCACGTGGATTCTCCAGTTTGGCAGTTTTATATAGCATTGGCTCTCTTCCATTCATTGGGTTTTATCTTTGTAGACATCTATACTATTTTTGGCTGGAATTCATCAGCCACAACATTCTTGTCATCGAGGTCTTTTGACCGAGTAGAGGCGTATCTCATTCATTGCAAGTTTTTTGGCTATCCTCCTTCATTTCTATGCACCTCATACTTGGTGGTGGACTGCCCCTTTTTCTGCAGATCCACGGTACTTTTTTTCTTTGAGTCTATGTATTGTATCCCTCTGGAGTGAGCAGCTTGATTGGTGGATTGGCCTATATATATATATTTTGACTTTTGGTCTACAATATCACTAGTCTGTGGGAGATTGACATCTAGTAATTGTTGGATGGCAGCTTACTTTTATTGTTTACTAGCATTTGCATAAAAAAAGAGGTGCAATGGTTGCACTGAATATATTGTTCTAATAGGTCAATTTTATAAAATACAATGTGTGGATTCAAAACAATTGATAATAATTTGGCTGTTGACAGTTGATGGGTGCAGAAGATCTGTAGCATCTTGTTAGGAATACTTTCAATAAATATAATTGTACAAAATAAAATGTGTGGTTGTTAGCATTGTAAGTCCTTTGGTGAGCATACTTTTGTGGATGTATTGTGCTTGTAATATCAGAATTTAAATGAATATCATTAAAGCCATTAAGAATATAAAAGTATCCAATAGTTTTGGTTTGTAGTTTTTTTATCTTAGAGATAGTTATTGTAGGTTTGTTTCTTCTTTCTTCCTTATGATTGTACATTTGCATTTTAGAATAGACTTTATGTGCAATTGAATTTAAAATTATATGTTTGTTAAATTCAATCTCAATCGGAAATATTATGATTTGTATATAATATAATCAACAAAATTATTATATTATGATATCCACTGATAATGCTTTCAGTTCCTCTGTGTAATTAAAGTGGCCCTGTTCAACTAAATTCATGTTACCCTAAATAATTTTGTCTTGAATGTTATCAATGTATTTGTAGAAGTGAAATGACAACAATAGACCAAAACATAAAAATATTAATAACGAGGTTACCATACAACTTATTAGCTTACAGAGAAAACTAAAAGAAATGTAATATCAGAATCATGGAACCCTAAATCTTATTACTATGAGGAAATATTGTTGAAGTGGAAACCCCAGCTTATTCTAATTACTTACATAGATGGTACAAAAATTTTAACCCTCTTATATGAGCAGCAACGGTAGAAGACAAGACTGCAAGTATCTTAGGGATGCCTATATTACATAGGGGCAATCTTCTGTTGCATAGCCAGTGACTCAAATTAGTGGTTGGGCCCACAATCCCCCTTTAACCCCATCTTTTAGCCGCCCATTTTTTAAATTATGAAAGTAATTCTGTCCGTTTTCAAAAATTTTGGTATTGTTCCCGTTGACGGTTTGCAACGATTTAATTACCCTCCATATTTTAAATCCCACATGCACTTGTTAAGCAAGGGGATTAGAAGCCTATAAAGTAGTGCACAAGCACTTTGCTTTTCATTCAACATTTGTAACAATATTAAGAAAAAAAAAAGTTATAACTAAAGATGCGATGTTTTCTTTTGTTTTTGGTGAATGAGTTTTATTTTATTTTATAGGATTTTAATGTTATTTATTTATTTATTTTTTAACTTTAATGATTTTGATAAGTTTTAACAAGAAGTTATTAATAGTTAATATTATAAAAATCAATTTTAGTTTTAAATTTTAATATATAAAATAATATTATTAATAATAAGTTAAGATTTGTGCAAGGGGTTGAGCTTAACTGGTTAAAACACTGGGTTCTTATTGTGGAGACCCAAGTTCAATTCCCAATAGGGACATCTAAAGTGAAATTCTAAGTTGTGACTCTTGGCCTTCCAAAGGATGCGGAAGGTCTTGGGGTCAATCTAATCACACATAATAATAATAATAATAATTCAAAGATATGTAATGGGGATGGGGCCCCCTATTGTGGCCCCACTGGTTCATAGCTCCAGTCAAAAGCTATTCAGGCTTTGGCCAATTACCTATTAAAAAAAAAAAAAGTTAAGATTTGTAGCGTCGTAAATTGTACGCACTTGCTAAGGTGGTACAATTTCACACCTAGTTTAGCATCCGCCTTGGCGCATTTTGCATTTTGCATTGCATTTCCCCTTTAGCACTTAATTAATTAAATTAATTAGGTCTAAGGTTCTATTTTATCATCTCCCATATCATAAAGTTGGGCCCTTTCATTAAAGTGTGCCCCTTTCATTTTATTCCTCCAATACATCATTTAATCAAAAACCCTAATTAGGTCCTATTTTGAACTTGGGGGCTTGATTTCGGAGGTCAAAACATCTCGAAATCAACTGTAACTTCAGGATTCGCTCTAAAATCATCATATCCGACGGCCCTGAAAATTTGGTGAAAAGTTGTCGGGACCATGGCGCTTGGAGTGCACACGGTCCCGAACATTTTTCCCGAAATTTTAGGAGCGCAATCCAATCATAAAATAAAGCTTAACCCCAAGAAATTGGCAGGACATTCAATCTCTAGGTTGGCCAAAAGTTGAAATTAAGACCTAGGGTTTCATATATAAGAGCTCTCTTTCTTCATTTGAAAGGATCCAGATTTTTTGGTTTCAGGGGACCTTCTATGCAGCGAAAGAGCAGATCTTTGAAGACTTCAACAACATTCAACATCCATCCATCAAGCATTCATCAATTTCATTCATCCATTTAGGGCTTTGAAGGCATTGAAGAGCAATAAGGGATCACCGACTGAAGATTGGCTTGTACCCCTCCCTTGGGGTTGGGTATGATTTCATGTTGTTTTCATGTCTTTGCATAAGCCTCATTATGTCACTTGTATTCATGCTTTAGATCTCTTTACATCTTGATTTGGAGCATTTACATTATCATTTGCAAGCAATTAGGGTTTACTTTCTGGGTTGCTCTAGTTTGCTTACTTGCATTTTAGGATCTTGCATATACACAAGGTCTGCACACACTACTTTTACAATACAACTTGGCTATTCATGGAGGTGGAAATCACCAAAGCGGGGGTTTGACTAAGGCAAAACCCTATATAGCCGCCCACCATACCTTTTCAGATATAAGTGCAGGTTTCGGGATTCAGATGACGCCGCAAGTTGCAAATCCGACGGAAGCAGACTGAGATGGGACAACACACCAAATTGCAGAGCAAAAGACCAAGACAGGGGCATGGGGCGCCCTGGTCCCTGGGATAGGGGTGCTGGGTGCCTTGGTCCTTCTGTCAGACAACAGTTTCAACATTTTTCTGACAGCTTTTCAGGTTGCAAAATAGTAGTTTCAGGAGCAGAATCAGGACAGTGGTGCCCGCGCCCCCGTCCTGAACATTTCCACTCAGATTTTAACTCCGGGTACACATCTGCATTCTTATCTTGTCCTTGTGTTTACAGCTTTCCATTGTTTAATCTCAATTCTGCAATCTTGTTACTAGTTCATACTTACACTTTAGGGTTAATAGTTGGACTTGCATCATTCTATCTATCATTTGCAACAAAGGAATAGAAATCCTAATAGGTAGCTCGTGGCTCTCTCTTCCACAAAAAGAAGTAGCCAATTGTGTGATACCTCTAGGCTCTTTCGTATTCCACAAGTGTGTGATTGAAAGTGAGATTAGGGCATGTTTGCTTAGTGTCACTTTTTCCCCCACACAAGATTTTAATTGTTTAAGTATTTATTAATAGAAAGGAATTTTATTAAATTTAAGATTTTTTTTTTATGATTTTGATCATTTTTAACAATAAGTTATTAATAATATCTCTCACAATGTTGATGCTCCTTCTGTTGGTTTTCTTTCTCAAGATGATGGTGGTCTTTCGCTGGCTTGGCATAATAAGGCAGCGTAGGTGGAAGAGGGTTGGATTACTATTAAGGGTAAGAAAGCTAAGCTCTCTAAACCCTCTTTTTATATGACCCTTTTCTCCCACAAGAGTAGTGTTAAATGTAAATCTTGATGGCTTTTGGTTGGGGAGCTTTGGCTGGAACTTTTTTGGTCTCTCTCTGGTGTTGTTTGGGTTACGGGAGACTATTTTTAAACAATAAGGAAATCCATGATTGTGATGATAACATTGAAGATTATGATAGACTCCTAAGAACTCAAGCAAGGAATCATCAATAGAAAAAGGTGTCAAAAGAGGTGAATAAGAGTTAGAATCAATCAATTGAGAATGCATTAGAGAAAGAGATTTAGAAGAAAAGAGGAAATTCACATTGAGAGATGGTTTCTTAGAAGCTTTGGTGGGCTTAGAGTGATTATATCAAAGTCCAAAAGATTTCTCACGAATATGATTCTCTAAAGGAACTTTTATCCCTTGATCATGCACACCACAACTATTGTCAATATATCCAATTTTAGCTAGGATGTGGAAACTAGGATCATAAATGGATCTTATTTCCATAAGGTATGGCGAAGCCTCATAAATGTCTCAATGTCATAAGTAAATGAAGTGTTCGATTTTCAAGCAACCATAAGATTGTTACTAAGTTGCTTAGACAAAGTAGCTTGTTTTTCAGAGTTTTTCATATCATCATCCTTTTTAGTCTTAAGCTCTTTTGGGGGTATTTTGTATTCTCCTATAAAAGAAGGTGTAAAATCTATGGACCCCCAACCATCATCTAAGAGTACCTCTTCACATGAGGATGTTGGAATCAAGGGAACACTGAGAGGGGGGTTGAATCAGTGTTCAACAAAATTGACTTTAATAACCTGATCATGCAACCACATTATGTAAATGAAGTAAAGTAAATGTAGAAACACAAAGCCAATATCATCAACACCATAACACCAAGATTTTTACATGGAAACCCGGTTAAGGGAAAAACCATGGTGGGATTGAGACCCACAATATTATAATATAATGGTCTAAAGTATAATAATATTATGAGAGGCGAATGCACATGCATTCAGGTACATTGCCTAGAGCTTATTTCTCAATTACAAAAGAGGGCTACAACTCGGAGGAAGGCTCACTACCTTACAAGTGATTACAAATAAGACAAGAATGTCTAAACTAGATAGTAGAATCTGCAAATGCCAAAAATAAGTTTTGGTTAAGCTCAAAAGGTCTTTTTCCATAATTTTGTCTCTCTGCTTTGTTCTGCTCTGCTCTGTCACATACCAAAGCACAACTCTCTCAACTGCACAAGTGAAACTGTGCACAATCTCTCATACAATCTTTCTCTAACATGAGCAACACCCCAAATGATCATATCAGTTGGACTAATATATTTGCATCATCAAATTAGATCAATTCCATGTCGGCCTAAAAATTGCATAACACAACACAAAATGTGTAATCCAAGTCGGGTTAAAATCATCCAAAAACAAGATGTTCACATGCTTCCAATATGCCATCTCATTAACCTTGAACACATAAACAACCATCAAAATTACTCTGCATGATCCACACAACAAATATTTACATGCTACTAGACAAAAACACTATTATACCAGAAAAATGGTCTACCAGATCTTCTAACCAACACAAAACTTAACACCCGAGTTTACAATCATGGAATAAGGTGAAATACATATCCAAAATAAATTTCTCAGATTTTCAAATAGAAATACTTAACCAAAATAATCTGATGACCACTAAACTACACACTCTGCCAGATACACTATTCTTCTTATCGGACCTCACTGAACCTCAATCAATCTTCCGGAATGAAGGAATCATGAGTTGTAGATTGGATATTTGACTCACCCGATGCCAGTTGCCATCAATGACAACAACTGATCATCAATGCAATGTCTCATGCGAACAATCTCTCTCTTTGGTATTGATGGCAATACTTAGTAAAAAATGACTAATTATCGATATCAAAACCAAAATCAAACTTTCAAACTCAAAAGAATTAAAGAATCAAGAGTCTCCCCCTAAGATCAACATTTTTCACTCATCTATTCTTCCCTTTTGACATCAATGAAAAAGGTAGAGTTCCAGAAAACAAAAATGCTATTTACACATGCACACACAATCCTTATACATTCATAAAAAATTGAAGATACCAACATAAGAGTTCTTTAATGAGTCCAAGTGACTGTCCCAAACTTTCTGCAGTTTCTCCAATATAGTTATGAACCCACTAACCAAGTAAGCTTGTGCCTCTGTTGTCTTTACATCATTCAGATCACTACTACCCAGAGCACCTTGGGCATCTTTGAAAGCACTCTGCATAATGCCCATCATAGGAGTAATGAGACTCCTAACTTCACTAACTATCCCAATAATTTTCACCCGATCATGGTTCAGGCTCTTTATTTTCTCAATTAGATATGTTACCTAATTCTCATGACTACTAAGTGATGTTGTCTAGAAATCAATTGACTAAGATATTCGTTCAAGCTCATTCTCATGCAATTTAGACTTCTACTCAATATCTGCAGTGAACTTGTTCAAAGATAGACATGACTTGTAAAAATTCCCACTTGTGGATAATGCATCTTGCATTCTCTTTACACATTCTCCTAATTGGGCTTTATCTTTGACAATCATTCTTTTCAGATTTCAAAGCCTTTTTGCATTAAATTCATTTAAGATTTTTTTTTCAACTGACCTTTCAAAAGACTCAAAATGTTTGTCAATAGAATTATTTTAACTCTTTAATCTCCCAAATGGAGTATCTGAAGTATCCTTTTGAAATGAGGGAATCAAGTTCTCAAGAACAGCGGTTGCCAAGTTTGGCAACATATTATCCTTGGCATGGAACTTCAAAAGATCTTTGCTTTCTTTGGCTTGTGCAAAAGATGAAAGTTGTAGCTTCTGAATTGGGGACAAAGAATCTAGGTTGATAAGGCCTTGAATGAATTCTAGATCATCAATGATTGTCTTTCCCTTTACTTCCTTTGCAACATCTGATGCTTCAGCCTTGATTTTAACCTTGACATCCACTTTTTTTTTCTACATTCTCCTCAGTGAATGAAGGGTCAACTACAATAGCTAGAGGATTCTCAACCTTGTCCTTTCCTTCCTCAGCTTTTCCTAAGTCCTCTAATCCAACTTCTTCTTGCACACTCACTTCTGCATGCTTAGAAGTGTCATCTTCTATCTTCTTGGCTTCTAGATTAACTTGACATGTCATGTCCTATTATTTCAGATAATGTTCTTCCTTCCCTTTAGCCTTGTTTACCTCATATTGATTGTCTAGCAAAAAATTTGTCAAAATCTATTCAGTCTCCTTAGCAACTTCATCAATCTTCCCCAACATGATTTTGTTTACCCTGTGTTTTCTTCTGAATTCATTCTTTGTTAGTTTCACAATCTATCTATTTCCTCTATAGTAATGACCAAACATAAGTTAGCCAACACATATTCCTTCAGTCTCTCATCTTCCTTACTATTTTTTGTCTTCTGACATCTAAAATGTCATACAAGCTTTTGGGTATGACAAAAATTAGTTCAATCAATGCTTTACTATACACATCAAGATATTCTATAGTAGCCTCTTCTAGTGTTCTATTACCAAAGTCATCAAAATTGTTATACCACTCAGATAGTGGTTTCAAATTGTCATTTTTAACAAATTCATTTACAATCTGCTCTAGTGTCATAGGAGGAACAACAGTAAATTCTCCTAGCCTCATCAAAATAAGATGCTTTAGGTTTCTTACTAGATCTTGTTTTATCGATAAGCTTCTCCTTTGAGATCTTGGTAATTTTAGGAGTTTTATCCTTCACTTCCTTCATGGTTTCATCAAATTCAGTTTCTTCTTCATCCACAATCACAAATTTGACTGTCTTCCTCTTCTTCTCACCATCAGATGGCTTAATTGAAGATTTAGGTTGTCTTGTTGACTTTGCGGGACCAGAGGACAGAGCTGTGCTTCTCACTTGCCTTGGCTTAGGCTTAGATACTTCCAGTTTTGCTTCCTTTTTTCATAGAGCTCTCCTTAGAGAGAATATTTTCTTCTCTAGCTTTTTAGAAAACTTCCTTCGTTATTCCCATACTCTCTACAAAATCCTCTGCCTCTTTCTGAACCTTCTTTTGAATTACTAGTTTCTGAAACTGTTGATGAAGTTTTAAAATTTTCTCCTTGTATGTTCTGAATCTTTCCTCATTAGGATCCACCAGTTTGATCAACATATGATGTGCATATAGTTCCAAGATCTGTTCTTCAACCTCATAGCCCATAGGCATGATCTGTATAGTTTAGGGCTCTACAGCTTCCATCAAACATTCATCACTATCTAGCATGAACCAGATAGTATCTTGATATTTTTCTACAACATACTTATGGGTATCATTTCCCTATCATGCATTTTCTTCTGAAAGTTCTTGAAATAACCCCATAAATTCTTTCTTTGGACCTTAGAATCACCAGAATTGTATAGATGTTCCCGGATTTTAACTCCTATAGATCTATAAAATTCCCATTCCACCGGACCTGTTGGGGCTCCAAAAGGAGTTTGCAATTCAAGAGGAAGAAACCAAGTTGATTCTTTAGATTATCTATGGAGAAGCCAACTCCAACTATCAATATCTTTAAGAACTTGGACCAACATATGACAAGGATTCTACTAATCCCTCTACACTTTGGGTCATGCAAGACCCAAGAGGATGATCCCTTGGTGAATCTATAATCTCTACGTCATACTCACAATTTTCACCAAAACTAAGAAGATAATCTCATATAAAGGCTCAACAAAGAGGGAGAATGCTCAAGAATGGTGAGTTCTTCAGTGATCCTCAACCTATTGGAGCATGAGATGGTTAAAACATGAAATAACATGCAAAAATTAAAATGTATTCTGATAATCAATAATTGTGTAACAAGTATAGAAGAAATGAGTACAAGCTGACTGTAAAGACTTAAAACAAGTTGTGACCAGTGCCTTATTCCATTGGGGAGTCAAGTTCATGAAATATAAGGTGAATTACAATAGAATTTATTTGATAGAATATTGATCTAAGAATATATTGCCTTATAAAACATCTCAACTATGATCCAAGCCCAAACTACTTAGTAAAATCCCTACATAAACCCTACCACTCTACAACTTTGTTCAAGTATTTAATTGATCCCTTGGATCAAAGCATAAACACCATCACATACATCACAACAATTCACTGAAAGAAAGAAACCCTTAATTCACTTTCATTCAAAAGATAATAGAATCATACATTGGAGAGAAATAAAATTGAATTCTATTTCATCTATTCAAATGCTATATCTATCATAAAACAATATACAATTGAGTCCTTCAAAACCTGCATAAAATATGGCATGAGACTCATTCTATTTTGCTCTTTGAAACTTTTACAATTTTCTCCTTTTCACCTAAAACCTGCTACATGGGACCTATGAATCTAACTTAACAAGACTCAGTACAGGAATCAATTTTGGAACCCTGTCTCTTGTCCTTGAATTCCCTTTTATAGAAAATAAAGGAGAAAACAAGCTATGGGCTAGAAGAGACACCTATCATTCAAAAGTGACTGGTTACCCATAACTCTGTTACAAAATATTCCCCTTAAGGAATGTCATAACCAACACCAAATATTTGTATCTGATTCATCTTGACACTTTATGCACTTTATCTATTTTTGTTGTTGTCAATGAAGATCTGAGATGCACCCACCTTGTTTTTGCTCACGTTCAAAAATTAATTGTCGCAAAGAAAAAAAACCACCTGCCAAGCTATTACATCTAATAGTTAACTAACTAACTATTTACAATCCTTATCCCTCCTTTTAGTAAGTATTTCTCCATCCACCATGTTCTTCATCTGATGGCTATTGGAAATTCATAATCTCATCAGCTTTTTCTCTGTATGGAGTATAATTAACTACTATTTGATTCACCTTTCTTTCAAAAGATTCAAAGAATGTTCTTGTACATATTATCTTGTCCATGTTGTCCTCCAACATGCCAGTATCTAGCTCCTCACAAATCAAGTCCACTTGAATGTTGATGACTATTTTTGCCTCTTCTTTCCAAAATTGTAAAGTTTTAATTTCACCACTCTCATCTTCAATACCTAGAAGAAGTCTTTCATTCAATACTGGTAGCATCTGAGCTTCCTGAATTGACTTTACCAACAAATAGGTTGGTTGAAGTGTGGGTGGCCTCTCAACATGGTATTTGGAAGCCATTGACATTATTCTAAGTTCATTTCCCCTTTATAAACACTTTGTAAAGAATGGAATTGTCACTTCCTTATCTCTGTCAAAAATTTGAATAGCATTAAACAATAAATAATATAAAGAGTGAATATTATTTAATCTATTGTCCACCTTCTCATCCAAATGAGTCAGCACTAAGCTAACTATCTCCTTTTTCTTAATGGAATATTGATCTTCTGACTCCTTTAACTTATTTTCCAACTCATTTACTTTCTCAAAAATTTGGGCTCTTGTTGGGTCAGTTGATTTAGTGGGTTTAGGCTCTTCATCAACATATTACACTAATGGTGTGCTTGGAACATCAGTCTCACTGTCGAATTGAACTGTTGCATCTACATGTGACATGGGTGGAGACCTAGACGTTGATGGGATTGATGTAGTTGTGGGAGTTGAAGAAGATGCTCCTATATGTCTCTGCTCAAGAAGTTGAATCTTAGTTTTCAACTCCACACACCTTTGTTGAACTACATTATAATCATTGAAAAGCTTTTCAAACCTCTTCGTTAGCTCCACTTTTTCTTTAGCCTTCCTCTTTGAAGTTTCATTGGCCAATATCGCCACATCAATAACTAACTTTAAGGCCTCAACATTTTATGTATCAAAGGCTCTTTTTATAATGAGGCTTCCCCTCAAGTTTGGATTTATATCACTGATATTAGGCCTCCTAGGCCACTATTATAGTGCCCATATTGTCAAGGTTGCATAATCATCTACAAATTTTGACCCTTTCAGTGCCAACGTTGCTTCTTCCTTTGAAATGAATTGTTGATCTTTTGATTTTCTGATTGCATCAAAACCCACCGCATCAACTATATCCCACTCTAGCAAAATTAAGACTTTGACTTGATTTATGATCATCTTGCCTTGATCTGCAGTAATTCTTTTAAATTCTTCCATCATTTCATTTTTGACCTCCTCTTGAATTTCTTGATCAAATCAGTCTGGCCCGTGGGCCTTTCTCTTAGTGCTTCTTCTCTTGTATTCTTCTATCTTCGCTTTTCATACAAATTGTAGGAGGGCTAGGGTTCTTACAAAGGCTTCATCTTTGAGAAATCTATCCATGCCTCCTTCTTGGAATCTCTAAAGGCTCTACACTAAATATACAAATGAGCGAGGTCCAATTATAAAGGGTGGCATAGGAGGAATACCAATCTACATCTCTACATTTGTCACTATAATGGTATCCTCCTCTTTTTTCTCTTCCATGTCCCGCTCTTGCCTTTGTTCTTCAACCTTCCTTGGAAAGGCACATGAGGTGTTGATGTACCTTTTTCTGATTCTTCAAGATCAATGATCTTTACCCCTTTAAAAGGTTTTACTTGTGTTTTTAGGGGTGGCTCTGTCTTCATTATTTTTTGTCCCTTTCTTCTCACTAGCCTTCCACTATCACTGCTACTATCCTCTTTACTACTTGTTTCTTCTCTTAACCTTTATATTATAACACCGCGCTTTGGACGGGGCACATAGCTTGGTCTACCTTCTTCTATCCCATCTGTTATGTGAGGTGGAAGAGATGGTGGACCCGGTTGTTTCATTCTCATCTTATGAATTAGGGTTGATTCTTCTTGTGTGATGGGTGTACGCTACTTCATACTTCTTCTCTCAACTTGTCGACCATGAATTTCCTCAAATTTGGTTCTCTTTTCTTTAATGCAAGAATTATTTCATCAAAATTGTTCGTAAAAAAATCTAATTTGGCACAAAATGGAGTGAAGTTTTCTGCTGGATCACAGTTGGGATCCATTTTCTGTACTGTAGCCCATAGCTTCCTAAAAGATATCCATTTATCCTTCCTCCAATTTTGATTCATGAAATCAAATTCATTTCTTATTATATCCTTGGGGAAATTATGCTCATGGGGCAATGGGCTTCCTTTATTCTTTCCCTAAAAACATTGTAAAACCCCTCTAGGTCACTATGTCTGACTATACTAATTCCTAGATGATATGATGCAAAAATCTTTTCAAAATGCACCTATTCCCATTTTATAATTACAAAGTATGGAATGACAATATATTAGGGAAAATAGTCCCTTTGCCTCTACCCTTCAACTCCTTATCATGTATACAACCTATTTGCCACCATACTTCAACAAAAACTAACCTCATAGGAACATTAAAAGGTAATAAATGTGGTTGGCCAAGGAAACATAAACTTTGATAACTGCACTAACAGGATAAGGGATAATTTCCCCCCAGTTGTGCCCAATTTTCAAAATCGGTAGCCTTTCCTTTGGTTGTACAAAATCATGCAGTTGTGTGGGATTCCTTGGTGGATTCACTCTTAATCTTTTCCTTAGAAGCAAAACTATTATCAATCCTGCCAAAACTTACTTCCTACCTATCCCAAGATATGTCCATACTCCAAAGTTGCACCCACACCTCAATATTGTCAACCGTTCTCTTGAGATTCATGGTACCCTTAAAATAATTTGTATTTCTATATAAAAACATGTGAATTAACAACGAATACCAATAGAAATGAGTGCTAAACACACCATTCTTAATATCTTGCAACCCCTCATGAATCTTATCTTTGAGGTATGGGGCAAAGTCAAAAACCACTCTAAAATCAAGATGCTTAATTTGTATAGCCATATACATAAAATCGGGTGGAGTGACTGCAATAGGGTTGAACACTAAAATCTAGCATAGAGAGAAGAAAGTGGCCTGCAAATATTTGGCAAAAGCATGAATAGGAAAAAGCTCTTTTGAACTAGGGTTAATATGATAAGTTGTATCCCCTGCCTTTGCCAAATGAGCTAGAAGGAGGCTAGCTCTGATAAAACCCTTTATTCTGTATTATTCTACCTTTAATTCATTCAAATCTATCTGAACCAAGGTAGCAGAAGGTTCATAAAAATAAAAAATAACTTTAAATTCCTCCCTCTTGATTGTCAACAAAATTTCTCCCTCATTTTCGCTTGTAACTCTAGAAAAAGGGTCATATCTGTCTCCAACAACTTTGAGGAGGTTGACATCCATGAATACATTGGGCACCAGTAACCTACCCAAGTCATATTCCTAGGAACTTGAGAACGGGGATTGCAAATTTGTCTGTCCATACCACAACTTAAACAATTCCACCCCAATCATTGGCACCCTAGCATCTGCCATGTTATATGCCTTATTAGTTAACCCTTCTCCTAGGGTTTTTCCTTTTACAAGTCTCTGCTCCTGATATTTATCATTTGTCGATGGCTTCAATTGATCAAGAAAATCATCAAATAATTTTTTCTTTAGATACTCTATCTGTCCAGAGTGGTTTCATAGGGGAGCCATCCTATTTGACTATGAATTTTAACAATTACCCACGAAAGGAAAGCAGAAACTAGGGCTTAGCATGAAATTATGAAATTCAACATAGAAGAGTGCAAATTCTCACCCCTTTATACCAAATTTCAAAACCCTAGAGAAATTCATAGCTTTTCATTATAATTTCATATAATTCGCACTTTCAACAACTCTAAAAACTAAAAAGAAGGATTTAGCAACTTATGGATTCGTATGCACAAGATGAAACCCAATTATACACTGGAAGAACTCGTATCAATCTTCTTCTACTAAGGAATCACCTTTTGATCACCTTTGAATCATGGTGTAAATTAGAAATGGCTCTGAAAATACTTTTATTACTTTTCTAGAGTGAAGCATCACCATTTTGTTCGCCATTACTGCTCACGTGAGTGAAGAAATGACTCAAAATTGCATTTGAATTAAGTTTAAATCTCTATCGTTGACTAATTCCTTTCTAGAAAATCACACGAACAACAGTGGTCCATCTAACATTGACCATCACATATGGCAAGCAGGCCCATCAAAGGTATGATGCGGTACCTCCAACTTTCCCTCCACCTCGTCTAGGTTAGCCGCCCCCACCTTCCAGCTTTCCTTGGCTTGCCCTGGACACATGACATCATGTCACGATGTCGCAATCCATAACCTTCAAGCATCTTGAACCACAAGTTTGTGAGAACTGTTAGATCTATTTAAGCTTTATCTCCCAGCCACGATGTCCGCCTTCTTTATCCAATTAATGATCGAGAATCTTCTTTACCCAAATTAAAAGATCTACATCCATTGGAATACTTGTAGATAGTAGGAACTTTTAGTAACTTAACCATTAAACAAAGACATCAGGAAAAATATTAATGCTGGACTTAAGAATAATCATGTGCCTGATGAAATATTAAAAGGGGGTCCACCTAGGAAAAATTAAAATGTAGACTGAGGAAAATATAAGGGACCGTCGAACAAATTAATGCTTAGGAAATAAAATGGCCCAGCCAATGTTACTACAACCCTTAGAATTTAGTAAAAAAGGTAACAAAGAATTATAACAGGCTTAAGGATTTTTAAGCAAGACTTAATCGGAAGTACATAAAACCCTAAACCCTAAGAATGAGGGTAAGAATAGAGAATATTAAACACTCAAAATGACCAAAATTTTGACTAAGGCATGAAACATTTTTGCACAGTTATTTTGAGGTCTATCAGTGGCTTGCATTGGGGTTGATCATTACTCAGGAATGATGTGAGAATATAGAATCTCAGGGTGGAGCAGACCATTGCAGTGTAGACTAAAAAGGAAGTTACTTGGATAGGGCCACTCAAACAGAAAAAGGAAACTACTCTAGTTATATGCATGACCTAATCTAATTCTCATGGAAAATAGATACTTTAAGAAAATTAGAGCTTCAAGAATTGTCCATGAATAGGCAATTCAAGAGTATCAACATTTATATCTTGGAGAAATATGAGTCTTCTCCCAACTTACTCTAGATTAGATATGGGCCAATCCAAATGGCATCAAAATTTTAATGTTATTCTTTATCTTCTATCCTGACATTTCACATCAGAACCAAATCATCAACCTGAAAGTTTCTTACAGTTGTTCTTTTATCATACAAGTTCTTTACTTGTGTCTGCAATTTTGCATTTCTGGCATTAGCTTCTCTTCTAGTTTCATCTAACTTTATCAGAGCTTCAACCCTCAATTGCATATCATCATCATAAGTTCGGAAAAATGTATACATCTTCATCAGATTATTTTGGGGCAACCTTGCATGTATACCACACACCAAGTCAAAAGTAACACATCCTATTGCCTTTTTAACTATTACCTTGTCTGCCCAAACCACCAACTTTATCTTTGAATCCCAAGCATTCTTATTTTTCTCCAGGATTGTTTTAATGATTTTCATCAAGCTCTTATTACTTGATTCAACTTGTCCATTTCTCTGTGGGTGGTAAGGTGATGAGTATGAGATCTGGATACAATACTTGCTGCAAAAATCTTCATATTCTTCTGACCTAAAACTCATGGCATTTTTAGAAACTACTCTTTCCAAACATCCAAATCTGGTCAATATATTATCTGTGAGAAAATCAATCACCATCTTACTTGTTTCTCTTCTAGTTGGTATAGTTTCAACCCACTTGGTAAAATAATCCATGGCCACTAATATCCAAGAGTGATTGCTAGTGAATTTACACACTATTTCTCCGATAAAGTCTATACCCCATTGTTGAAATGGAGCCTGCACATTTATGGTTTCAATGGCAAATTTCCTGAAAATTTCAACTTTCCTAAAAACCTCTGGCATGGATCACATTTTCTAACTAACTGATGTCAATCCTTGAATATTGTTGGCCACCAAAACCCATCTCTCAATATTTTATGTGCAGTTGTTTTGGCCATATAGAGTCCTCCACAAACCCCACTATGCATCTCTATCAGTAATTTTTGAGATTGATCTTGGTTCACACATTTTAACATGACACCATCATTGCCTCTCCACCAGAGTTTGACATTTACAATAACATATTTTATGGCATGTAACTTCAATTTCCTCTTTCTATTGTCACTCATGCCTTCAAGACATTTCATCTTTTGTAAGTAGCATATTATGTCCACATACCATACAAGCTTTGTGCTCTTTTTCTCGTATCATTTATCTAATTGGCATCCAAGTTTCTTTGAGCCATTAATTTGGCCAATCCTTTTCCTCTCACTAACTTAGTGATCTGGATGTTAATATTGAATTCTTTGATCTTGTTGATCCATCTACATCTCCTCTCAGATACTTCCACATTGTGTAAAGATGTCTTTGACTGCAACACTTGTTACTACTGATGATATGTACTTAAAATCTTTTATTACTGAACTGGTTCATACAACCTGTGGCCTTGATAAGAGACATTTACACCCTATCTGGCTTTGACTCGCAAAACCTAGTAGACCCAATTTTGACTCGAATAGGTAAGTTATAGGGCAAGCTACTCGATTGTGATACATTTCCACGAGTTGCCCAAGTACCCATCAAGTTTCCAATTTGTGCATTAATCTTTTCAGAATTATAAAAGGCTTTTGGCTCAGGACAAGTACCATGTAGATGATGCTATAGTTTTGTTGTTACACATATGCAACCACTATTTCTCCCATCAGATAACTCCTAAAATCCCTCATTGCCTTTACTAGTGCATAAGCCCATTTTTCATTTATGTCATACTTCAACTCTATAGCTTGCAAATATTTATTGAAAAATGTTATGGGTTGTTCAAAACCCTTTGAATTCTTTTGTAGAAAGACTCCAACAATGTAGGAAATGATGCAAACAAAAATATTTGCCATAGGTTTTCCATAATTAGGTGTCCTCAAAATAGGTGCATTTTTAATAGCTTGCTTTATTTCTTGGAATGCTTTGGTTGGCTCTCCTTCCCACTCTAACTTTGCACCCTTCTCTAACAACTTAGAAATAGGTCTATTGATTTCTACAAAGTTAGTAACAAACCTTCAGAGGAAATTAGTTTGCCCAAAGAAAGATTGGATACCTTACACTGTGTTGGGTTGAGGGACTTTATCAATTATTGCTACCCTTTCTGGGTCAGTTCTCACACCATCTTTGGAAACAATGTGACCCAGTAGTCTACCCCCAGTCACCCTAAAAGTACATTTCTTTTGGTTCAAAGATATTCCATTCTCAACAACCCTATTAAAGATTTTTTCAAGATGATCATAATGATCACCTTCCTTCTTAGAATAAACTATTGGATCATCTTGATATACAACTAAAAATATATTTATAATGTCAGAAAATGCAACATCCATAGCTCTTTGGAATGTCGCTCTCATGTTTGTCAACTCAAATGGAATTCTTACATAAACATAAGTCCCCCAAGGCATAGTAAATGTTGTCTTGAACTACTCTGATTCTTTAAACATTACCTGGTTGTAACCTAAAAACCCATCCATCATAGACATGAGCCCACACCCTGTGACCCTCTGCAACATTGCTTTCATATTAGGCAATGGATAGTTGTCTTTCAATGAAAATATATTCAGATTTATAAAATCAACACACAGTCTAATATCTCCCTTCTTCTTTCTCACAGGTACCAGGTTAGACACCCATGATGAATGTCTAATAGGCTTAATGATTCCAGCATCCCTTAGCTTAACCAATTCTTCTTGCATCTTGGGCACTAAGGTTAGATTAATTGGCCTTTTCTTTTGTCAGAAAGGCTTAGCACCTTCCTTCAAAGGGATTTCATGTTGAAACAAGTCTTCCCTATAAGATATTAAGTCATCATATGACCAAGCAAAGACATGCCTATATTTTCTTAACAAATCAATCAACTTTTTCCTTACTTTGGGTGACATCTTCTTTCTAATGTACAACATTTTTGGGGATCCTTCTATTCCAAGGTTAATCTCTTCTAAATACTTAGGGTGTGGAGTAGTAATAGAAATCTTCTCCTTACCCTGATTATCAAACACCATTTCTAATACAACCAAGCCTTTGGGAATCTTATTTGTCTTTAATTGAATTACCTCATTCCCAAAGACTATTTCCTTTCCATCCTTTGTTTGTACAAAGGCACCAAAATCAATATCCTAACCCTCATACTATTCCAAACAAGTTAGGAACCTCAAAATATCATCATCATCATTGAAAACTTGCCAAGTTTCAATGTTGTTAGGGACTGAAGGCCTAGTTTGAACCTCAACTTTTGAGATTTCTCCAAAAGTTATATCTTTTGGCCTTAAAGCTATATTGGCCATCAAGTCTGCCATCCTATTATGGCTTCTTTCTTTCCAGTCTATACTAAATGCATCAAAATTCTCAATCTCATCCCACACAACATTCTTGTACTACTTTAACCTTTTACTTTTTGATGCATACTTTGACCTGATTTGGGATATGACTAATTTGGAATCTCCAGTGACTTTGAGACTCCTTATCCCATTTTTTAAAACTAATCTCAAACCTAATAGTAATACCTCATATTCTGCCACATTATTTGTACATGCAAAAGAAAGAGTAAAAGAAAACTTAAAAGTTTTTCCATTAGTTGAGATGAATAATACACCTACATCGAAGCCTTGTTTAGAGTTGCCTCCATCAAAATACATTGTTCATAAGTTATTAGCAGTTGATCACTTCTCTACTTCCTTTTCAAGTGGTGCAGGTTGTTCTCTCTCTTCTCTCGGGGAATCTTCAATATTGAATGCATTAATGCCTGTATCTATAAAAACATTTCATGTCTTCATCAGAGTCTTTTTCACACACCATCAGATATGGCACCCTTGAATCTCTTTCAATTTTTACATTCTTACCATCGATGAAAAAGGTTGCATAAGATAAACCACATTGCAAGATTCCCCCTATAGAAGCACCCCACTTTGTTAACAACAACATCCCATAATGAGGTGGCATATCTACAAGTAGGAAGCTCATGGTTAAATCATTCTTTAGGAAGGCTGCAAGTTTATAAGGAAGTGCCCTTATAGTACCTATCATAGGTACCTCTCTTGAATCTATAGCACAACATATGCCCTAAGGGGTATCTACATTTAAATCCATTGCTTTCATTATCCTCATGGGAATGACATTGTTTGGGGCTCTAGAATCAATCATACAATTCTTTAGCACCCCTCTATTTATGATAACACTCAAAAAGAAGGGATCCACATTCTCTAGGCTTTCATCTACTGTATCTTAAAGATAAATTTGGGGAATTTGAGAAACCATCCCCTCTAGATCTTTATCCTTTATCTCAATCATACTCACTTGTTCCTTTATATCATGGGAAACACTTTTGTGTTCCATCTTAGCATAATAAGAAATAACCCTGACCCAGGCCATAACTTTCTCCTTATGTTCATCTATTCTTAACATTTATTGAAATGGAACTTTGACTGTAATATGAGAAAGCAACTAAAGCATATCAATATGTGTATAATCTAGAAATCCAAGAGACATACCTGATTTATCTTCATGTTTCTTTATCTTCTTGCTTTCAATATTTTGTTTCTACTTTATGTCCTCTCCAATAGGCACAAGAGGCTTTTCATCTATCTTTGTCTTCACTTTAGGTGAAGCAATTTCCTCATTGGGCTTTACAATTTCAGCCTTCTTAGCCCACTCTTTTTCTTGACCTCCTTGATCTTGACTGAATCCTTTCTTGGTTTGTGTTCTTTGACCTCCTTACCTTTATTTTTCAGTTCTTTGATAAATAGGTCAGAAGGCTTGTCTCGATCTTCACCAATTGTTATGTTTCTCAATTGATATGTTACTTTTTACTTGAGCCACCATAGCAGTTGTTATTTTGGGAATCTCTTGATCTGAAGGTCTTCTTAAGGAAACAACATCTTCTCCTTAATCAGCGTTACACACTTGATCATCAACACATAAATCATCATAAAATAAAAGTTGCTGGTGATATGGTTCATTCCTTTTCCTTTGATGATCCACATCAAAGTCCCGAGTCTCAATATCAGAAAAGTAATCTGCTCCTCCTAGGTAAGAAGTAGTCATGAGACAATCAACCTTGTCATCCTCAAAATTTTCTTCTTCTTGCACTTCATCCTTAGCATAAATAAATTGTGCAACAACACAATACTCAGATGAATGAGGTGATTGACAAACAACACACTAGGGTGTATCCTGAACAAAATTCACTGTGTGTTTTTGTAATGGATCAAGAGTCTGTTGCTCTTGTTTATGGTAAAAAATGAAATAACAATATTGAAAGACTAAATAGATTCAACTGATAGACTTGAAAAGCACTAAGAAGCGGGGGCGGGGGGTGAATCAGTGACTCCAAAACAAACACTACTTTAAACACTGACCGATAGATAAATTTAACCAAGCAATTAAATAAAATGCATGCTATCCAAAATGAAATAACAACATCTACATAAAGTAGAACATCCACCATAACACAAGTATTTATACATGGAAAAACCAAATAGGTAAAAACCACGATGAGATGAACTCACAAGTTAACTATCTGCAGTAATAGAAAATTGAGCGGTTAAGATCTTACAAAGAGCTCTGCTAGGAGCGAATCTTGTTAGAGATTCCAAGCTTGATTAGAAGCTTATACCCTGTTAAGAGTAACCTCGCTGGAGGATTTGAGAATCCAAACTAATGGATCACCTTGTCAGAGTATTTGTACAATGAATCTTGTTAGAGCTTACCCGTTTAAGGGATTTGTATTCGCTGTAATGATTAGAAAACAACAAAAGTAGCTTGATCTGTTCTGAGTAGCACAAGACTTGCTTGATCAGATCCTTCTAAGTACATTCAATACTACTCTGTATCTTAACACTTATCACTTCTCAACAAAAACTTTTTCACTCTTTTCACATAACAACTCTCTATATCTCAACAACATAAAAAATGATTCTCTACAAAGTCTTTAAATAGACACACAAACCTTATGTGGGCCATAGGAACACAATTTCCTAGGTGCAGTGAATCTAGACATGTAATCATAACTCATCACAAAAATGACTGCCAAACAAACGGTATTGGTAAATCATCACAAGAAATAGATATTGGTTAGAGAAGTTTAATATCAGCGTAAATAAAACTAGTGAACCATTGTTATGGAATCTTCCACTTGATCTTCTTCTTCATCTTCATCCTGATTTTGATGCCAATCTAGTGTTATCACAGGTTATCTCATATGTGCATACCAGTTGACACAAAGTACCAGTTTAGAGATAAACCTTAATCATACTAGTTGGTAGTGTAAACCTATTGAAGTTGCATCGATATTTAAGGTTATCATATATGTGTGTGAGAGTGTTCCATCAATGACAACAAGTGATGAATACATTTACAATCATCATCAAGCCAACAATCTCCCCCTTTAGCATTGATGGCAACACTTAGAAAATTTTGAGTAATTTACAAAACTGCTAAGTGTGCATACACAACATATCTACATACCCCCTTTGAATGTAACGCTCCTCCTTAAGTTGTAATACTCCCCCTTAATGTATGCATAAATACAAATTTTCAAAAACACACATACATACACATTATTACTCCCCCTTTGACAACAATGCCAAAATGATAAAGTAAAATATATACATATAGATAGAAAAAGTTGTATCAAAGAGTTTAGCATATATTACATTTTGAAACAAATTCATGCATTAGTAATTCTCAGGAAAATATTGTTGAAATTTTGTTTCATTTGAGATAGAGCATTCTGCAATGATTCCAGTATATGATTTGTATATTATGAGGTAGACAACAACTAAGAATAGAATTCTTGCATTGAGTCAAGTGAGCACATTTTAAGAGTGGCAAGAATATATTTTGCACTGGAGTAGGCCTTCTAAAGAATGTCAATCTGTGAGGTGAGCTGACTCTTGAGCTCTCTTAGAGATTGAAATCTCTTAGCTCTCTCATTATCATTCCTAATTAGTTTGTCATGCAGTTCATCTATAGACTGGTTAAAGACATGAATGGACTCCTAGAGTGGGACATATGCATTGCATAACCTTTCTATTTCTTGCTCAGTTTCAACTTGATTCTTAGAAATATCAGAGTAAAAGAAAGTAACATTGGAGGTAGAGGCGAGATACTTTCCTCCAGATTCAATAGCTTTCTTCAACATACTACAATTATGAGATAAAGCCATTTTTCCATTCTCAATGTGCTTAGCTAGCAAACTAACTAAGTTTGCTGATAGGAGTAGGAAGATGTGCGATATAGGCTTCCGGTAGTAATCCAACCAAGATTTCTATTGCATTATGAATTGTCTCTGCCTCAATTCTTTTCTCTTTCATCCTCTTCTTATGTGCACGAGTTTCCATAATATGAGAAAACTTCATCATTTCAGAAGCACTCAAGGTATTCATATCGATAGGTCCTGAAATACTTAAAGAGTCTTCATCATCATCATCATCAAATAGTTTTTGCTTTCCTTTTTCAAAGGATATACACTTAATGATGGCTCTTTCTGTATTTGCATTTGTTTTATCTTCCACTTTCTGAGTAACAACTTCCTCAGTGGTCTCCTCTTGAGTGATCTCAATGGTCGATGGAGATTGGGGTTTCTCCAGTTGTTCAGTTGCCGGTTGGTTTTCGCCAGTTGAGTAGTTGCCGATATAATGACTTCCTCTGGTTGAGTAGTTGGTTGATCACTTGTTGTATCTTGTACTTCAATGATTGAAGGAGGATCCATATCTAGTGCAGTAGTATCTTCAAATATGTCCACTAAATCCTTAATGTCCTCATCAACATGAATAACTAAGTCATCCTTCTCCTTGGTTGAGTGGACTATATCAGCTAGAACAATTTCCTCTTCATCCATTTCTGGTTGAGGAACATCTTTTGTGGTATCATCCTTACTGCTTGAGTGGATGACATCTTCCCTCTTTTTGATTATACATGCTAGCTGATGTGTCTCAGACTCAACAACCGACCTTTTTTCATTTAGAAGCTTCAATCTTCTTGTTGTGAAATCAAAATATGCTTTGTATTTCTTAATTAAAGAATTAATTCCATCTGATGATAGATTGGGGAAGTATTGCACAAATACTTCATCAATAATTTATTTTTCTAACTGAGTGGCTTCTTCCCATTTATCTAACAAAGTATTATACAAAGAGACTAAAATATCATTCTCCAATTCATGTGGAGATCTTCTATAATGACCCAAATAGGTCAGTACCTATTGAAGTACTTGCTTCTGCTCATCTACAGTAAAAGAATCATAATGTTCTTTGACATTGTCAAACCTATTTCTTCCCACTGACTTCATTGTTCTTTCAAATGTTGTTGTAGGCTTGTAGGTGGTAATATCTAGTGGTGTAGTTGCCTTTGGTACCACCTTTTCCTTCTTAGATGTTCTGTTAGTTTCCTTTTCCTTTTTTAGGTTCTTCTTCAGATTCTGTACCCTCAGACTCTGGTTGCAAAATTAGTAAAACTTGTTCCTCCTCTTCTTTGGTACACTCTCCTCTTTCTCAATTATTTTAAGTGCTGGTTCCTTCTTGCTTAGGACACTCCAAGTCACGCTTGTAGTTTTCTTCACATGATATTTTTCTTCACTTTTTTGTTGCTTTCCTTTAGCTTTAGCTATAGATGCAATACTGGTTTTAGCAGGTGCAGATTGGATTGCTAGAATATCCAATTTTGCCTTCTTTTTGTCTATAGGCGATGCTAACAGGGTATTATCATAGCCAACTAGTAAGTCATGATTGACTTCGTAGCTCATATCTTCCATGTCTTCCTCTCTATGTTCTCTTGCTTGTATTAAGCAAAAGTCAGTAGTAACCATGAAGATTATCTCTTTTTCAAAGTGTCTTACTATATCTTCAGGTATCCTCATTCTTAGACTCATTTTCTTTTGAAATTCATTAAAATACCCATTGGTGGCAGCCAAAAAGGTACTCTTTATAGCCTTAATGTTGTTTCTTATCTGAGCATTGATCGGTTGTTCTTTGGACCATTCAATGTCACCTATACCAGGTAGAAAATGCTGAAAGTAGAAGAATAACCCAACCAATAGCTAACCAAACTTGAACTTCTGAGTATTGTCCTTTTTGACGGACTTCAAATTTAGAAATAGTTGGACTCTAATAGTTTCACAAATATCATATTCTTCATTTTCAATAATCATCCTATGTGATGTATGAATTGCTACAGATGGAACACTGTTAAGTCTATTGAAGTAAAATACTATGTAGCCTATCACCATTGTTGTAAGTTTCACCATAGGATCTTTGATATTGTTAATAGAGAAAGCACGCCCATCAGAGGTAGAACTGGTTAGCTTGAAGACTGTGTCTTTTGTGATTTTCCTCAACTCAGGAACTTTACCAGTTGAGCAATAACCCGTTACAGCCCTAATGGCTTCCTTGGTAATTGTGTGAGTCCTTCTCTGATACATATTCTCTCCATGTACTCAACTCAGAATTATTTGTATGTGTTCTTATTCAAAATCTTCAAGAGGGTAGGTGGCATTATGAAATCCTTTCTCAAAAACCCAAGAATATATAGCTTCAATCTTTCCTTCCTTGTCACATAGTGATTTTAGTTGAGTATAGATGTGAAGAGTTCCCATATCTTCAATTTTGTAGTCTATATAGCTGGACAAATCACCTTGGATAACAACTCCACTTGGGACTTGCAACAACGCATTACAAGACATAATGTTCTCTACCTTGACAGCTTCCTCAGGCTCAATAGTGATCATCAACCTTCCTATAGATTTAGAAGTAGATGACATTCTAGATAAACAAGTTTCAAGGTGATAAGCAAGGAAATACCTAGAATTTAGCACGTCGCTTCGATTCCCAGTTGGATTGTTCAAATGCGCTCCCATTCGCTTCTCTACAATTTCTTATTCAGCTTGATTTCTCTTAATCTCAAAGAAATTTTCTAATTCTCTCCAAGACTATCTTTCTTTGCTTTGCAATTGCTTCAATTCTTTTTTGAAAGGATTAGGGTAAAAATGATAAGGTAAAACTTATTTTTATCCTTTTTACTGACCATAATAAATGCTTGTACTTTTAGGTTAAAAAACCTAATTTTGCTGCTTAAGTGAAATACTAGTTGATTGACACATCGACACAAAAAGTCACCAAAATTCAGAATTCAAAAAGATTCTTTCTCTCTTATAAAAGGGGTTCGAATTATGTTTTACCGTTACGCTCCCCTTAGCCATTTTAGATAGGCTAAGTCACCAGTGCTGGACTCTCTTCATTGGGTGAAGGAGTGACTTCTTCTACAAGCACTTCTTCACTCTTCTTTTTCCATGTCCAATTCATATCTTCTCTTGTTTCCTCAACATCAACCTTCTGCTTGCCTTTCTGATCATTAGTAGAGTTGACTGGTTTGTTGTTTCTAGTTCTGCAAAACTTTGCCAGGTGCCTCGGTTTGTTCCAGTGGTAACAGACCATACTAGATGATCTCCAGGGTCGTGCATTTCCTCTTCCTATTCTTTTTCTGCAGTTCATAGCCACATGACCAATTTTACTACAAAAGGTACACACAAAATTTGTTCCCTTTTCCATCTTGAATGGATTAAACCGATTGTTATAGAATCTTTGCCAATTCCTTTTCACCCAGTTATCAAAATTCCTTGTTCGGTCACCATATGGTCTAGCATGCATGTGTGGTACAAGATTATTTGCACCATATCTGCACTCAATATGTTTATGCCCATACATTCTACAAGTGTAGAAATGACCTTCAAAATTTCTAGATACGTACCTAGCATTGGTATTATAATTTGCATTTTTGCTAGGTTTATTCCTACAAACATTAGCAGTATGACTAGGCTTTTGACAAGCAAAGCAGATAGGTTTAAAATCTTTCTTACTAGTAGTCTTCTTGACCTTAGAAGTATTTTTATTCTTCGGATAGTTGTTCTTTGTACCAGAGGATTCACCTTTTTCAATTGTATGAAAGCCAAGTCCAGAGATATCACCCTTCATTTTTTGTGATTGAATTTGTTCTTCCAGCATGGTAGAACTTTTAACAAACTTTTCCAGTTTCTCATTGGCTTTGGCAAGCTTCGTGACAAGATCTTCATTATGCTTAGATAGATTCTCTTTTAGAGATGATGCCAACTCGAGGTCTAGTTTTAAGTTCTCCTTTTCTTCTATTTCTGCAATTAAGTCCTCATGCATGGTGTCTCTTTCCCGTTTGATTTTTAGAATCTCTTGATCTCTTGCTTTGATAAGATCTTCAACATCTCTCCTGGATTCCAGCTCTTGACTCATGCAGACAGCGAAACCTTGGAGTTCTCTCCTTAAATTCAGTTTCTCACCTTGCAAATTTTCAACTTCTTCTGATAAGGCATCAATATTATCTTTGTCTAAAGAACTATTGTCAGATATTTCTAATAGTTTCTCAGATAAATCTCTCCTCTTGACTTGAGAGAAGATTTCAGTTTGCCCCTAAGGGTTTCAACTTCATTTCTATTGGCTTCTAACTCTCTAACCATCTCAAATTAGCTTCTGTCCCCCATGGTAGTTTCAAGATTCTCTTCTAAGTTGTTAGGCTTCAAAGAAGTTAGGCTCTAATACCAATTGATAGACTTGAAATGCACTAAGAGGGGGGGGGGGGGGGGGGTGAATCAATGACTCCAAAATAAACACTACTTTAAACACTAACCGATAGATAAATTTAACAAGCAGTTAAAAAAAATACACGCTATCCAAAATGAAATAACATCATCTACATAAAGTAGAACATCCACCATAATACAAGTGTTTATACGTGGAAAACCCAAATAGGTAAAACCCATGGTGAGATGAAACTCACAAGTTAACTATCTGTAGTAATAGAAAACTGACTGGTTAAGGTCTTGTAGACAATTAAAAATAATTTTTTTTAATTATTTTTAATTCCTCACATAATTAATTAATTAATTATGTTAATTCAAATTATCCTCAATATTAATTAAATATAACTGATATTGTCACTATAGCATGTGACTGAATTATTTAATAAATCAATCCCTTTCTTTATTCTTCTAAAAGATTAAATCCTCACAGATCTTCCTCTTGGCTAATTAATTTCAATTAATTAGCTAACCTACATGATTCCTACAAATCATCTTCTTAATTCATCATTAACCTAATAAATTCTTCTTGAAACTCCCTAAACTCACTTAACCTTATTCTTCTAATTTTTAATTTTCTCCACTCATTCTCTCTCCTATTCAAATCCTCCTACAAATCCTAATCCCACCTAAAATTTCCTCTAATCCCCCTCCTAATGAGTTGCTAATGGCTAATCATCATGATTAGCCACAAAGTCAACTCCTTGTCCCTTCCATCCAACCACTAGCTTTTAATGCTCTTTTCCTAGGTGAATGTGAGATCTTCAAAATCTCACAATCCTCTAGACATCTCCTCTCCCAAGGAATTTTTAATTCCTTCTTATTCCACCAATCTCCAAGATTATCCCTTTTTGGAGAATTTTAAATTCCTCCTCCCCATTCTTCAAGGAATGTCACATCCCTTGCTCCTCTCAAGGCACATTGGGAAGTCTTCCCAATGCACTTTGCTCTTCTCAAGGTACCTTGGGAAGTCTTCCCAATGTACCTTGAGGAGTGTGGAGACAAGAAATGTCTTTAAGACATATCTCTTGGTAAAGACATTTCTTGTCTCCACACCCTCTCTTGGACCTTGTGTGAGCTCACAAGCAATATTAGCCCTTCATCTAGAATCCATCTCAATCGTCCATTCTTCCTCTCCTCCTCTTATAAATTGAGGACTCCATCTCTTCATTTTTCATCTCCAAGTTCAGTAATCTTATGCTTCCCTTTTGAGCCTAGAAAAATCATTTTAGCATCCTTATCATGTCAAAATCATCCTACATCCACACTTAATCATCTCATTTCCATTATCTTCCAAATCCATTCCATTTGTGCACAACATTGGAGAGCCATCTACACCAAGCAAGCAAGAGGAGCACATCAAATGGAGCATCATCCAAGGGCACCTTCACTTCATCAAGCTTCATCCGAAGGAGAAGGTAAAAGGATTGTGTGAGGTATATACATTTTCATTATTCATGTTTTCATGCATTTCAAATTGTGTCTTTGATTTCATATTCTTCCATGTTTGATTTGCATGCTTATTAACTAATCCACCTCACAGGTTTTTTTCCCCTCTTCATTTTGGCATGCTCGGTGGGACCCATGTCCTAAATTTAACAATTTTTTTGACTTTTTTTTGTGAAGTTTTTTTCATAGGTTCACAACTGCTTCTAGCACGACGGTTTCAAGGATTTGGTGCGACTGTAGGAGAAATTCAAAAAATTTTGCACGTCCACCCATAAAATTCTTCTATCTCCTCATTCTTCCTCTTCTGCATTTTCTCACTTCTATTTATTTTCCATTTCTGCTATCTAATCTGTTTAGTTGTAATAATCTGTTATTTCCTTTTCTGTTATCTAATCTGTTTAGTTGTAATAATTTGTCTGGAAGCTGCTTTGTTTAGCTCTAATAATCTATTTAGTTTTTAATAATTTGTCTGTTAACTGCTCTGTTTATTTTAATAATCTGTCTGTTCGCAACTCTCTTCAGTTTTAACCATCTGTTTAGTTTTAAATAATCTATCTGTCCACAGGAAAGTGTGAAAGTAGGAAAGTTTGCTCTTGTCTATTTAGACAATCAGAAATCCAGACCTTTGGCGCTTTTCAATTCTGTTTAGTGCGACTGTCTGCTCTGTTAAATTAGAGTAAAATTTTTTTTTTTTTTTTGCCACATCTACTTTATCTTCACTCCATTTTCCTCCAAACTTCATTAGATCCCCCGCATTGCCATTTCACACATTTCCTTCCTTGGGGGCCTTATCCCAAAATCAACTTTTTGAAGCCCAAAAACCCACATTCCTCTATTTTTAGGGTTTGTCATAACTCCTTCCCTGTTCATCCAATCACCTCCAAATTTTTCCATGTTGTCCATCTGCAACTTTTTCTTCTTTGTCCCTCTTGGACAAATTTTTCCATTCCTTCATCTCTCCTCCAAAATCCCCATTTTTTGCTTGCTTATCCCTTGGAAAGTAGCAAAAACCTAGTCAAACACCATTTACCCATCAAATTTTCCTCCAAATCCACATTTGTCATTAGTAAAAAAGATTTTATTCATGTTTTTCTACTTATTCCTAAAAATTGAAAAAAATTAATATTTTGTCATTTTGTTGTCTTTTGCAGGATGCTTGTTGAAGACTCCATTTTTCAAACTACTAATCAAGTGGTTTTGCAGGTTTCCTAAGAAATTTGACCAAACATTGTGTATTTATTTAAATTAGGCCCCTAAATATTAATTAAAATGGAATGAACCATTGTCTTATGTGTCTTTAAGAAAAATGTAAAGGTAGGAGAGTATGCTCTCGTCTAGCTAGACGATCAAAAATCCAAACCCTCCAACCTTTTCTTGTTTGATTGCATGTTTACCTCTAGCGGGCCTACCCTCCCAACTTTCTCTTTGAGAAGGTAAGAGGGGAACAACCCAAGTGAGTACACCTGGACCTGGGGTTCCCGACTCACTATAATAAATAGGCCATTGACTATGAAAGGGTCAATGGTTGGGGCTATATGAGAGTTCACTCTCACATTGGGTGCTTAGTAGAATCCTAGAGATCTCAATCACTCTTGCGTGACTACTAAGTTCTTGGTGCTTTGTTGGGCTATAGGTCTCAATTGCGCTTGCGCAACTTCGAAGGGTAGCTCCTAACGGGAAGACTTACTAAACACCTTGTTCATAGTGGCCAAAAACCTTCTAGTCATTGGTGCAGGGGGTCGGACCTCCGAAGCTGCCCATATTTTTTACGGCCCTTAGTAGAGACACAAAGTTCGCCATGAGGATTTTTCATGGGAATTGATGCTTGGCTGCCCCGAGAAGTGAGTGTTGTGGAGGGGAGCTAGTGGGGTCAAGCATCTAAGTGTCTGCTCTGGGTAAGCATAGTTGGGAAACCGATTGGGATCCAATGACTATTGTCCTTGCCATCCTTAAGAATGTTGTATATGAGCATGAGTGTCTTTGAGATAATATGCATTTGATCATTGTGTTTGATTTGTTTGATACATACTTGCCAATAGAAGACTAAAAACACATCACTATCCCCAAACACTTTTAAAAAACACTTGTCAAGACACAAACAATTGTCCAAGTCATTACCCACACAAAGTCCCAAAATTATGTCAAAACTTTGTCCGTCCCATGTTTCATAAGCCCAAGAGAGAAGCTAAGAGTCCATCCTCTCCATCAACATTCAAGTTTGTCCTTTGAAACACCAACTATCATCCAAATCAGGGTGGTCGTGTCCCTTCATATAACTTGCCATTCGAATCTATCCTCCATTGAGTCATGTTCATGCCAAGAACAACCTAGTCATCAAGTTTCTTCTAAGCCATCACTATCATATCTCCTCCATCAATCATCCACCGCCTAAAATCCTCATCCAAGGACTAAGGTGTCAAATCTGGGCTCTAATCCAAGAACCTTACCAATCAACAAAATCCCTTGTCATAAAAGACAAAATCCAAAATTCCACAAATATCTTACTAAGTCCTTTCATCACAAACTTCCCCCTCCAAACTTTTCCAAGGTTATTCATGTATGGTTACAAATCGATCCCAAAAAAGAAAGATGGTTGAACAACAATATGGCATGTCGGACATTAGTGCCCTATATGAAGATCCCATGTAAGATCCTATACAAAGTGGGCAACCTAGCAATCAAGATCAAAGCCAAAATCCTAACATGGTTAGCCAAGATGAACTCTCTCCGGAAGTGAAAACTTTCCTAGCAGATTCTCATAACCAAGAGATGATGGAAAAGTTTATTCAACACAATCCCACTGCACTTCTAAAAACTCTCCTTGAAAATGGAGATCAACTTCCACCTGAATTTAATAGATCCACTCTCGCCCAACAACCACAAGGAGACCTCACTCCCACACAAAGTGTTGCACCTATTATTCAAAGTCAATCAATCGTAGCCCCATCAATCATCCAAGCTCAATCAATGCCACCCGCAAAACCTCCCACCATGGTCTCCATCCCATCTTCTTCCTCCTTACCATCTATACCACTATCAAATCTGATCTCATCTATTCTCCAACACACTTCTATACCACCTCCTTCCATTCAACCACATATTTCTATTCCACAAACTTCCCTTCCTGCCAACAATGTCATAAATTTCACTCGGGCCATACTCAATCTCGTCACAACAGTTTGCGGACCGCAACCAACTATCACACAAATCCCTGCGACATCGGTCCTCACATCCCACGTTCTCGCCTCCTCATCATATCAATACATTGGTGGTGGTGCACCTTCTTTGGCTCACCCAATTCTTGGGGAAAATAAAATTCATCATTATCAAAGTCCACAACAAGACCTCATCAAGGAAATTCAAGACATGAAAAATATCATCAAGGACATGAAACAAGGGACTAATAAAAGGAAAACTTACTCGTTCGAAGAGTTTTTCCCTTGTCCTTATGACCCATCTATATCAGTTGCACCCTATCCCCCAAGATTTGAGATCCCCAAATTCACCAAGTATGAAGGCAAAGGAGACCCCCGCGACCATGTCCAAGAATTCCACATCTTATGCCAAGAAGTCTCCTATAGTGACCTTTATCTTCGCAGACTCTTTCCCAAGAGTCTCACAAGAGACGCCCAGGCATGGTTCTCATCTCTACCGTGAGGTTCCATTTTCTCCTTTCTAGACTTGGCAAAAAAATTTGTGGCCCACTATGCTTACAACATGGTTAATGATGTTTATATGATGGACCTATGCAATACAAAACAAAGGCTTGGAGAAACCTTTGCCAATTTCCTACAAAGATGGCGACATCTTATCAAAAAATTCCAGTGGGACATGCCAGAACAACATCAAATTGAGATATTTCAAAAGAACTTGGTGCCTGAACTTTTGAGACCCTTAATATCCCAATGTATCAAATCCTTCCAAAAATTGACGGATAAGGGCCTCACCCTTGAACGTGTCTTGTTGGAGGAAGGAACCTTGAAACATTACCAGAAATTGACATAAATTTCTTCCTTATATCATAACGACAAGCAAAAATTCAGGTCTAAGAACAAAAACATGGTCAATGATGGTGTAACTAATGCAAAGTGGGTCCAAACCGTGGCCGCTCCCCCAAAATCCACCATCAATAATCATCAATTCAATAATCAAAATAATTAAAATCAATCCCAAAAACCTCACAACAATGTCTCAATCCAGGGACAACCACCTCGATCGAATAACAGGACCCCAAGAGACTTCACTCCTCTTGCTAAGCCTATTGAAATGGTGTTTCAAAAACTTGTCCAAGTAGGTGTAGTGGTTTTTCCAATCACTTGCCCATTTGACCCCAATCAACCTAAACCAAGATGGTACAATGAAAATGATATTGTGAATACCATCGTATCAAGGGACATGATACACGAAAGTGTATGAAACTGAAGATCTACGTACAAGATCTCATTGATAGAGTTGAGATTGAAGTAGCAAATGCAAAACCTGGTAATAACAATGACAAATTCAAAATGTACCAGGAACCCTTCCCAAAGCATGATAAAGGAAAAGGCTCACCATCTAACACAATGGGTTATGACTACACTAATCACATAACCAACTTTGATTTTTTAGTAGGTCGCATTGAACCTGCAGACACTCATGTCAATGTCATAACCATCCAAGGAGTTATTCCTCCTTATTCCCAAAACAAACCAAATCCTGCTAGGATAGTCATTCAAGGCGCCACGCCTTCCACCTCCCATTCCTAGAATGACTGTAATGTAACTACATGCTGAGGTAAGGTCACCATCCAAGGAGTCCCCCCCCCACCAAATCCACCACCCATGTCTTCCACCCGCCGATATGACCTCCTGGACTAACTTGAGAAGACCCCTGCTTAGATCTCCATTTTGGAACTTCTTAAAACTTCCCTAGTCCATAAAGAAATTTTGGAACAAGCCTTTCTCGAATCACGCATTCCTGATAACATCAACACCACCCAATTCCAAGCCCTCATTGGAAACCTTGCTACCCAGAAACACCTTGTATTTACCTCCAAAGATGCTCCCACAGATGAAGACCATAACAAACCTTTGCACATCGAAGCTCTTATCCACAAGCATAAGGTCAAACGTATCCTGATAGATGGTGGATCCAGGCTTAATCTGTGTACATACAAATTAATAAAATAATTGGGACTTTTTGAGGATCTAATAGACACATTAGGAAGGATCACAATAAAGGCATATGTTGATGTGGAAAGAGTTTCAAAGGGCATGATTACCTTACCTCTTCAAGTGGGCCCCATTACAATTGAAACCCCTTGCCAAGTACTAGATCTTGATCTCCCTTACAACATTCTCCTTGGTTGGCCATGGATTCACTCCTTGAAGGCTGTACCCTCCACCTATCACAAATGCATCAAGTTCCCCTTCAATGGAAGAGAGATAACTATCAAAAGTGATCCACAACCCTTCCAGTACTGCAAACTCCTAGAGGAAAACCATCCATATCATTTCCCATTAAATAGACCCTCACCAATGCCTCCATCTAACACATCAAATGTTGCCTCCACATCATCCCAACCAGATAATCAAATCAAGATCTTGGACAATGGCTATGGAGAATACAAATTGGAGGACGTCTTATTAATAGGCAACCTCCCTCTCTCTCCTAAGTCATTTGGCAAACCAAAGGAGCTCAAAAAGGACTTGAAACTAGTCATACAATGCCAAAATACCACCTTCCAGCAATGGGACCCACTTAATGAGGAGAGTCTTGAAGAAGCAGATGTCTCTTTCTGGTTGTACCGGGAAGAGGATGATGAGCCAGCGAAAGTACCTAATAAAATGTACCCAAAAGAATCTGCCATAGTTGAAAAAATGGGATACAAAGGATACGGCCTGGGACCAGAGGAAAGAGGAAGAAAAGCACCCATAAATCCTATCTCCTCCAGATACAACAGAGGCTTGGGGTACACCTCGGTGCCTAAGATTACTATCGCTGGTGCCCCTTCTGTCCTTCTTCAGATATCGAAAGTGCTGATGAAGAGGAATTCCATGAAATGCCTTATGAATACGAGAAAGATATCTTCCTTGACACTTAGATCAATACCATCACCCCCATAACCCCTCCCACTTCACATGAGCTACATCTTGTCCATCCTAAACTCATTAACTGGGGCCAACGAGAGAAACCCACTTTAGATATATGCACCAACGATAATGTTCTCATTGCTCTCATGATGACGTGAAACCTGGAAGATTGTAATAGAATTGAGGGTATTCAACTACACGAAAAGGGATACTTTGGTAGTCAAGTCAATGCCCTTAGCCACAAAAAAGATAATAAAAGGTAAAGACATGATTCCCTATGTAAAAACCTCCCTGAGGCACCTTTAGATGAACAAAAAATAAAAACAAAGGGCATATCCGAAAGTGAAAACTTGGAAAAGGCACTTCACGATGAGGGACTTGACCTCCCTACCATTGGTTACCTTCCACAGGACAAATCAAATTTGCTGATTGAAAAAATAGACAACATAAACATGGGCACCGAAGTCATTCCAAAAAATGTGCTCATTATCAAATCCCTCACAGAAATAGAGAAACAAGACTTCATCAACTTCCTTACAGAGGTAAAAATCAATTTTGCATGGTCCTATTCTGATATGCCAGGGTTGGATCCTGCCTTGGTGGTTCACAATCTCGCTGTCCGCCCAGACGCAAAACCTGTAAAACAAAAATTGCACAAAATGCACCCACATATTGCACTCTTGGTCAAGGCAGAACTCCAAAATATGTTAGATGTAGAATTTATCAAACCAGTAGACTATGCTGAATGGGTCTCTAACATTGTACCTGTCGGCAAACCTGTCAGGGGCATTCGCATCTACACAGATTTCCGAGATCTAAATAGAGCTTTTCCTAAAGATGATTTCCCGCTCCCTAATATAGACATGATTGTGGACCTTACAACAGGACATGAAATGCTATCGCTAATGGATGGGTTTTCTAGATACAACCAAATCAGGATAGCAAATGAGGATCAACATAAAACTGCATTCACAACACCATGGGGTACTTTCTGTTATCGGGTCATGCCTTTTGGTCTCAAAAATGTTGGAGCTACATACCAACGTGCTATGACAATAATTTTTCATGACCTCATACACAAAATTATGGAGGACTATGTGGATGATATGCTAGGCAAATCTATGACAAGACAAGAACACATTCCCATTCTAAAGCAGATCTTTGAAAGATTAGAAAAATACAAACTACGCCTGAATCCCAAAAAGTGTGTGTTTGGAGTCACATCAGGAAAATTATTAGGATTCATTGTTTCCTACAGAGGCATCAAGGTTGATCTTGCAAAAGTAAAAGCTATCATGGAAATGCCTCCACCAAAAACTCTCAGACAACTGCGCAATCTCCAGGGAAAACTCCAATCTGTTAGACGTTTTATTTCACAACTAGCAGATAAGTGCCATTCATTTGCACACCTCCTGCGCAAGGACATGAAATTCAAATGGGACTGCTTATGTCAAAAGGCCTATGAGAAATTAAAAGAATATCTAGCATCACCTCCAGTTTTGATGCCACCTACCCCTGGAAAACCCCTCATTTTGTACATATGTGCTACTACAGTGGCATTGGGGGCATTATTGGCGCAAACAAATGATCAAGGGAAGGAACACGCCATTTACTACATCAGTTAGACATTGGTAGGATATGAACTCAATTACACCCCCATTGAAAGAGCATGTTTGGCAAACAAATTCGACACTATATGTTGAACAACAAAACAAAGCTGATTGCTAAAATTGATCCACTTAAATATCTCCTGTCAAAAGCTGCTCTAACTAGTAGAACTGCCAAATGGGTCATGCTCCTAAGTGAGTTTGACATTGAATATGTGGAGAGAAAGGAAAACAAGGGACAAGTCATTGCAGATCAGTTGGTTGAAGCTCCACTTCCAGGTGACCATCTTATTCTCACAGAATTACCAAATGAGTTCATTATGACTGTTTCCACATCCTCCACATGGCAATTATACTTTGATGGCTCCTACACCCAAAATGGATCGGGGCAGGAATATTATTGGTCACACCTCAAGGAGATGGCATCTCCAAATCATACAATATATCCTTTGCATGTACCAATAACATAGCAGAATACGAGGCACTCATCACAAGTTTGTGTCTGGCTATCCATTGGAAAATACAGGAGTTGCAAGTTTATGGTGATTCTCAACTCATTATAAAACAAGTCAATGATGAGTACTAGACAAAAGTTGATGAAGATCTTAAGAAGCATTTCACAGCAATCACATTTAATCAAATCCCATGAACAAACAACAGGGTTGCATATGCAATGGCCACCATTGGCTCCCTCCTTCAAATGCCAGCACATAGTCAGAAGTGTGAGTTCTTGGTCGAGCAATTATTTATACTAGCATATGACCTACCAAAGTCTGAAATGGTGTGTGTTCTTGTTGGTCCCGAATCCCCTTGGTACCAAGAAACCTTCACTTTCCTCAAAGACAACACCATTCCCCCACATCTCACAAAAACCCAACAAAAAACCTTCATCCGTCGATGTGCTCATTACACCATCCTCAGAGACACCCTATTTAGAAGGCATTTCAATGGTTCCCTCCTAAGGTATTTAGATAAACAAGAGGTGGAATGGGCATTATGTGAAGTACACGAGGGTATTTGTGGGGCACACTCAAGTGGGCTCACATTGGCTAAAAAGCTTTTGAGAACAGGATACTATTGGCCTAAAATGGAGGTAGATGCATATAATTATGTGAAGAAATGCATCCCTTGCCAACAACATGGCAACAAAATTCATGCACCGTCACAAGAATTATAGCCATTTATAACAACATGGCCCTTCTCACAGTAGGGGTCTCGATCTCATTGGGAAAATCCACCCTTCATCTTCCAATGGACATAAATTCATTATCACCGCCACCGAATACTTCACCAAGTGGGTAGAGGCTATCCCTCTTACTTTCACCACCAACAAGCAAATATCCAAATTCATCTTGAACTATCTAATCTGTCAGTATGGCATCCCAAAAGTTATTATCACAGATAATGGCAAACAATTTAAAAACTAGGATGTCAAAGAACTTTGCCAAAAATTCAACATCCAACATCACTTCTCCACCCCATATTATCCCCAAGGCAACGGCCAAGCTGAGGCTTCTAATAAAACCTTAATCAAAATCCTCAAAAAGACAGTCAATGAAGCTGGCCGTGATTGGAACCTCCAACTCCATCCCACTCTGTGGGCCTACTGTACCTCCATCCGCACCCCCATAGGTGCCACCCCTTATTCCTTGGGCTTTGGCTCTGAAGCCATCATTCCCCTTGAGATCGAGATCCCCTCTCTAAGGGTATCACTGCAAGACATCCTACCAGAGGAAGAATACATAATTGCCCACTTACAAGAGCTAGAATTGTTAGATGAAAGGCACCTCAAGGCCTTGAACCATCTCCAGGTATATCAGAACCACTTGCATATGAGTTATAACAAAAAAGTCAGAACCCAGGAATTCCAAGTTGGTGATCTTGTCCTCATGGAGAATCAGAAAAATCTACAAGAAAGAGAAAAGAAAGGCAAGTTCGAGCCTAATTGGCTGGGACCATATGTAATCATAGAAAAATATGGATCAAGAGCTTATCAGTTGGCTACTCCTGAATGTGATCCTTTGGATGATCCAATGAATATCATGTACCTCAAAAGATTTTATGCTTAGTCCAAAGAAAGTCTTATTTGTCAAAAAAAAAAAATCAAGAAAAAAATGTAAAAAAAAAATTTTAAAAATGAGAAAAAGATCCTGAAAAAATCATCACTTTGGTGAAAACCTGACAAACAGGCACCTTATGACACAAATTTTAAAAAAAAAAATTAGAAAAAGAAAGAAAAACAATTTGTCCACCAGTGAAAACCACTTTGTGGTGCTATGGACAATTACCTTGGTGAAAACCTCCATGCAGGAGCCAAGGTAAATAACCGGATCCACTATCTATCTGATTGACATTGCAAATCATCTACCATCCAGCCCACCCATGCACAACATTCCTTCTTTTCTGCCTCCCAATAAAACATACATATGATGATGAGTCTTTGCCTGAGTCATGAACAAGGAATGTCCCATTAAAACTGAGCTTTTATGCCTCTGTGTAAGCTTCAAGAAGTCTTTAGAAACAATCCCAAGTCCACAGGTCACTCTCCAAAACCATAGAATCACTTGCCTAATCCAAAAGCCCACTTTTCCCTATGGATGACCCCTTCCCTTTCCTAGCAACCTAATCCTTCATCCTAGTTCTACTCTTGGCAAGAGGTATCATTTTGTCACAAGGAAGTGACTTGTTATATTTTGTTAGATCTTTTCATATAGACTTGCATCTTTTGCCCTATGACTGCCACTATTTATGACTGCCTGGGTTCTTCCATATCTAGGTACGTTATGATAGGCGCATACTGGGGCATATTTCATAGTATGGCATGTTTTGGATCCCTCTTGTATAAACCGACGACCTGGTACTAGTGTTTATCAACACTTACCTTCTCGTGTACAAGAGGTATCGGTGTGTTTGAGGGTTTCCTTGCACAAACCCACAACTTTGTATTAGTGTTTCTTAACACTTGCATTGTTGTGTGCAAGAAATTCTCGTTTGTCTATAGAGTTAGTCCATGCCCTGGGTTTCTCATGGCATCTTGATTTTGTATAATCAATGGTGCAAGCCACTCAGGGCAACATCAAACTAGGTTGGCTCTCCACATTTGTTGTGCAAAAAATCTCACCATCATTCCATCAAATCCTAAACTCAATAATCCCATGGAGTTCTCAATTTTCCCCACTTCCCATCTATTCCATATTCTTCTATCTAAGATCATTGTGTTATTATTGGCATATTCCCTCTTTTTATTAATTTATTCAATACATTTACCATATAAGATTGCATCACATAAATAAAAGATACACTCATCCATATAGCATTACATTTAGACTACATCATAAATCATTCACACATGGGTATTTATACATAAAGCATAAAAAAACACTCATCCTACATCCAAAAACTATCCTACATCCAAAAACTATGTCATCAACACATCATAAACATACATACATAAGCATCCACTCTGCATCACAAAATAGGTCAGGATAGCACATCCATGATTGCATCCATTTATGACATCATAAGAAAAACAAAAATAATCCATCACAATAAATGCTACACATCATCTGTCACCAATCGAATCATGTATACATATATATATAAAGAGGAAAATATGTCTATCATGATACAATGACCCCTCATTGGGTCCGTTGTGGCATATATGGGCCCCCGTGAGGGCCCATCTTCCCTCGCGGACTTGCCTCTTCTATTCTCTCTTCCAAATTCTTTGCGACTACTTCATATTTCTTCCTCATTTATCCCTTCCACCCTGATTCTTCTTCCTCTCTTTTTTTCGAGAATTTTTCGTCCTTTTTTTTTTCAAAAAAATTCTCAAGGGGGCATACACCTCCCATGCTTTACGCTGGGGCATCCTTTTCTTCTTCTATCTTCTACACATCACCATACACCTCACATAATTAATTTTGATTCTGATCATGTCTTATACAAGATGAATCCTTCCTGAAACCAGATGTTGTGATTAGTCATGTCTTATATAGGATGAATCCTTCCTGAAACTAGACGTTGTGCTCTGATCATGTCTTATATGGGATGAATCCTTCCTAAAACCAGACGTTGTGATCAGTTATATCTTATACAGGATAAATCCTTCCTGAAACCAGACGTTGTGCTCTGATCATGTCTTATACAGGATGAATCCTTCCTGAAACCAGATGCTCTGATCATGTCTTATACAATATGAATCCTTCCTGAAACTAGACATTGTGATCAATCATGTCTATTAAAGGATGAAATCTTCCTAAAACAAACATTGAGATCAATCATGTCTTATACAGGATGAATCCTTCCTAAAACCAGACTAAATCTAGATCTTATCAATCAAATCAATATCACCATTAAAAAAAACAACAAGATTATTCTTTGAATCAACACATCATCACACCTCGCTTCAAAAAGGGGCAAAATGTAGACACTTAAAAATAATTATTTTTAATTATTTTTAATTCCTCACATAATTAATTAATTAATTATGTTAATTCAAATTCTCCTCAATATTAATTAAATATAATTGATATTGTCACTATAGCATGTGACTGATTTATTTAATAAATCAATCCCTTTCTTTATTCTTCTAAAAGATTAAATCCTCACAAATCTTCCTCTTGGCTAATTAATTTCAATTAATTAGCTAACCTACATGATTCCTACAAATCATCTTCTTAATTCATCATTAACCTAATAAATTCTTCTAGAAACTCCCTAAACTCACTTAACCTTATTCTTCTAATTTTTAATTCTCTCCACTCATTCTCTCTCCTATTCAAATCCTCCTACAAATCCTAATCCCACCTAACATTTCCTCTAATCCCCCTCCTAATGAGTTTCTAATGGCTAATCATCATGATTAGCCACAAAGTCAACTCCTTGTCCCTTCCATCCAACCACTAGCTTTTAATGCTCTTTTCCTAGGTGAATGTGAGATCTTCAAAATCTCACAATCCTCTAGGAATCTCCTCTCCCAAGTAATTTTTAATTCCTTCTTATTCCACCAATCCCCAAGATTATCCCTTTTTGGAGAATTTTAAATTCCTCCTCCCCATTCTTCAAGGAATGTCACATCCCTTGCTCCTCTCAAGGCACATTGGGAAGTCTTCCCAATGCACTTTTCTCTTCTCAAGGTACCTTGGGAAGTCTTCCCAATGTACCTTGAGGAGTGTGGAGACAAGAAATGTCTTTAAGGCATATCTCTTGGTCTCCACACCCTCTCTTGGACCTTGTGTGAGCTCACAAGCAATTTTAGCCCTTCATCTAGAATCCATCTCAACCATCCATTCTTCCTCTCCTCTTCTTATAAATTGAGGACTCCATCCCTTCATTTTTCATCTCCAAGTTCAATAATCTTATGCTGCCCTTTTGAGCCTAGAAAAATCATTTTAGCATCCTTATCATGTCAAAATCATCCTACATCCACACTTAATCATCTCATTCCATTATCTTCCAAATCCATTCAATTTGTGCACAGCATTGGAGAGCCATCCACATCATGCAAGAAAGAAGAGCACATCAAGTGGAGAATCATCCAAGGGTGCCTTCACTTCATCAAGCTTCATCTGAAGGAGAAGGTAAAAGGATTGTGTGAGGTATATACATTTTCATTATTCATGTTTTCATGCATTCCAAATTGTGTCTTTGATTTCATATGTTTCCATGTTTGATTTGCATGCTTATTAACTAATCCACCTCATAGGTTTTTCTCCCCTCTTCAGGTCTTATAAAGAGCTTTGTTAGGAGCGAATCTTGGTAGAGATTCCAAGCTTGATTAGAAGCTTATACCCTATTAAGAGTAACCTCGCTGGAGGATTTGAGAATCCAAACTAATGGATCACCTTATCAGAGGATTTGTACAATGAAGCTTGTTAGAGCTTACCCGTTTAAGGGATTTGTATCCATTGTAATGATTAGAAAACAACAAAAGTAGCTTCATTTGTTCTGAGTAGCACAAGACTTGTTTGATCAGATTGTTCTAAGTACATTCAATATTGCTCTACATCTTAACACTTATCACTTCTCAACATATTTTTTTCACTCTTTTCACATAACAACTCTCTATATCTTAACAACATAAAAAATGATTCTCTATGATATCATTAAATAGACACACAAACCCTATGTCGGTCATAGGAACACAATTTCCTAGGTGTAGTGAATTTAGACATGTAATCATAACTCATCAAAAAAATTACTGGGAAACAAACGATACTAGTAACTCATCACAAGAAATAGATATTGGTTAGAGCAGTTTAATACCGGTTGAAATAAAACCAGTGAACCATTGTTATGGAATCTTCCACTTGATCTTCTTCTTCATTTTCATCCCGATTCTGATGTTGATCTAGTGTTATCACAGATTATCTCATAGGTGCATACTGGTTGACACAAAGTACCGGTTTAGAGATAAACCTTAATCATACTGATTGGTAGTGTAAACCAATTGAAGTTACACTGATAGTCAATGTTATCGTATATGTGTGTGAGAGTGTTTCATAATGCCAACAAGTGATGAATATAGTTACAATCATCATCAAGCCAACATCAACGAAAAAACCCTAGCCTAACAACAACAAAGATCCACCATAACATATGAAGATTACCTAAGACAATGCAGATCAATGAAAGCACAAATATTATACCATCACATGTCCAATAGGGTTTGGATCTCCATTGATCTTGCTTGATATATTTACTCTCGGATTTTATGTGTACACAAGAGCTCAACAAAGAATGGAAATGTGGTTGCAAGTAGGCTTGATCGCATATGAAAGTTTGAATGCTAGTCCAGGAGTTTAGAATGGGTAGTTGAGATTGATTAGCTCATTAGAATGATTAGGAGGATTGATAATGAAGGAAGCATCTCCTTATATAGAAGACACTGTAACAAATGGAGGGATAAAATGAAGAGGTGTAAAAGATAAATGGTCGGCTAGGATTAGAGGGTAGGTACAGGAAATAAGAAAATAATGAGAGGGTAGGTAGTGTAGGAATTAAGAGATGAATGACATGTGTCATGGGTAGAAAAGGCTAATGAATTAATTAAATGAATAAAGATATATTTAATTAATAGAGGAAGTGGGATCAATTAAATAAATAAAATATTAATTTAATTTAGGAAAAGTGATAATTTAAATAAATAAATATATTTATTTAAATGAAAATAAGGCTAGAAAAGGGTAAATGAATTAATTAAATAAATAAAAATTTAATTAGATAGGACAATTTCAGGTGTCTACATTTTGCCCCTCTTTGAGACAATGCAGCGTGTCGCATTGTTTCAAAGAAGATAAAATGAATTGATACAAAGTTGACCTAAGATGGGAATGATATGCCCCCTTGAGAGATTGGATAAAAATGTCTAAAAATATCACAGCCAATCTCTCGATAAGAAAGAAAGACTAGAATGGACTGAGAAGATAGGATAAAGTGACAGAGTCACGGGATAAAGAAGACTGACTTGGGAGACTAGGGATAGGGTAGTCTATAAGATAGAATAGGAGAGAAAAAATCCTCATTGTCATCCACACACCTAAGAGATCAGAGTGCACAGAGAGCAGAGAGTAGTCAATAGTCAGCACTGATGGTATTGGTGCACAGATTCGATTGCATTCGCTGATATTAGAGGCCAGTAGAGGCAGGAGATCCGGTAAGTACCACAAAACCTCCTTGTACCCTATTGCATTCATTGTTGTCCTAAATGCATCCTAGGTAGTGTAATAAATGCATTCTAGGTAGGTTGCAAAAAATGTCAAGCGGGGTTAAAAACGCCAAGGTGCGTCTATGTCGAGTGTAGCTATGTCTATGACTTAAAAAGCATCTATATCATATGTGAGCGTGTCTGTGCAGTATGCAAGCACATTTGTGTCATGATTGCATGTTTATGTCTTCAAGGTTGAATCGACAGTTATGTGATAAACATACGTTGTCGATTGGATAAGTTGCTAAGAGGATACACTGAAGCAGGTCCTCTGGGGAAGACTAGGGTAGCAGATAGGGCTACGATTGACAATTCTGTGATAGAACATATGTTGCCAATTAGTACTCAAGAGGATACACTCAGGAAGATGCCCTAGGATAAGATAGGTCGAGACACTTTGTGATGAATAGGGAGTACCAAAGAAATTGACAATTATGTGATAGAACATACGTTGTGAATTGGATTAGGCTGAAATTGACAATTCTGTGATAGAACATACATTGCCAATTGGATAAGCTACTCAAAAGGATACACTCAAGTAGGTGCCCTAAAAGATAGGATCAAAGAAGCACTTTGTGATGAACAGGGAGTACCACTAGGATAAAAAGCAACACTTTGTGATGAATAGGGAGTATCACTAGGATAGAATGCCATATGATAGATATAAGCACTAGGATAAAAAACAACACTTTGTAATGAACAGGGAGTACCACTAGGATAGAAAGCAACACTTTGTGATGAACAAGGAATGCCACTAGGAATGACATAGTTGATTTGCTTGATTGCAAGAGGACCTACCTATGCTAAAGTCACAGGAGAGATTCCCTTCGATTCAGAGTTTATGACCAGAGCTGACATTCGAGGATAGAGTAGGAGTAGAGGCTATGGGCTTGTGATACATTATGTATATGCCTGAGTTTTGGGTGAATATGGGGTTGCTGATTTCTTTAGCTGAGAGATGGCACTAAGAGACATGCATGTTTTATTTACCGATGGTTGAGATGACAATCACCTTAGAGGATGTATATAGGATACTGAGGAGACCGATTGTTGGGGAGTTAGTTCCTTATGATCGAGATGGAGACATGGATGCACTAAGAGGAGTGTTTGAGGATCTAGGACTGGAGATGAGGGTTGGACATGTGGCTTGGGTCACCATGATAGTGACAGGATCAATGCTAGTGGCGGTGTTGGCAGGAGTTATTAGCGAGATCCTCTGTCTGGACAGGGCGACATGAGGGTTGGCTTTGGGATGGGGGAGGACTCTGGAGACATTGGTGACTGAGCACACTAGGTTTGCATGGGGGCCGTGTCTACTTGCACAGTTTTACTATGAGCTACATCAGTTTATATATCACAGATCAGCAGGATTGGGGTGTGGAGTGACCTTGTTGTAGGTATGGGCATATGAGCATCTGTTGGTTACACGTCTGATACACTTTAGAGGCAGGGGACATGGATGCAGTTTTGTACACCTATATGATATGATTAATTCTCAGTCATGGTTTGAGAGGCTAGAGTATTGGTGCAGGGTTATGGACGAGATAGACAATGTGATATGGAGGTCGTACTGGGACTGTGAGGAGTGGGAGGATGATGCAATGGAGCTGCCATATATATTCAGGAGTAGGTATCTGATAGGGAGGACACCATATATTATTGAGAGGTAGTTGATAGACAGGGTATGCAGGCAATTCAACAGGATACGACGGATGCCACAGGGTTCAGGGATGTATGCATGGACGGTGAGGGATCAGGTGCATTTAGGGCCATTGCTTTCTTATGATCAGGTTGTGACACAACTTCTAGAGATGGTTCCCATGCCTTGGGACATATGGGCAGATGGAGAGGATGCAGGGATGGATGTAGAGTATACTACATATTGGGCAGAGCATCCATTTCCACAATTGATGGATCCAGGGGAGCCGATAGAGGGAGACAATGGAGGTGATGGAGATGATAGTGGGGATGGTGGAGGCAGAGGCCAATGGTGGAGGTAAGGTGTAGTGGTAGAGAGGAGAGTGGCTTAGAGGAGAGAGGGCAGAGAGGAGAGATAGGTGCATGTAGTGAGGGGTAGAGGTGGATTGTCGTTACAAGTGCCAGCAACACAGGTTCCCAGACAGGTACAGGGACGGGGATAAGGATAAGAGCAACCACAAGGATAGGGTGAGGGGAGAGAGGAGGTGGATGATCTAATATCCTTAAAGGAGATCTACTAGGGATAGGTAGATAAGATCCAGGATCTAGATAGGGATACAGCTAGACTCGGGAGACAGCTGGGGGATACTGAGCGGGAGAGGGATCAGGCTATTCAGCACTACATGGAGGCTAAGACAACATTAAGGGCAGGGAGGTAGGAAACAAAGGACATAGGGGTTGGATAAACCTACATTCTATGAGAAGGGGAGGAGATAGCCTATTAGCGAGACCTGTACTATGGAGTGGTACCACCAGATTATTGAGCTAGGATCTTTCGGAGACCGTCATGAACTACGATGACCACTAGAGGGAGAGATAGAAGGCCAGCCGGCTCTGAGGGAGGGAGTTCATCATATCCCTAGAGGGCTCCCTATGTATCAGTTTTGTACCATTTTGTATGATGACACCTTCAAGTGATTGTAGCCATATGTATTTTGACATCATTGTATCATGACACTTATGATTTTGAGATATATATATGAGATGATTCATCCTTGTGGAAGCTATATGCATGTGTACCTATGTGATGTTGGTTCTATGTGATGCAACTAATGATATGGATGCAAATATGTACATGATGAAATGCAATATATTTTTTTTTGTTCTTTTATGTTTTTATATGTTATGCATGATGAAAATGTGAATGTATGAAATGCAAATGAATATGATAATGTACATAATGAGAATGTAAAATGTGCTAACATGTGTTGTGTGCAGGATGTGATACAATTGTGATATCTATATGTATGAAATGTTAATATGTGGTAATGCAGGTGAAAAACTACATGAAATGCAAATATTTTTGGTGTGTCATTATACTCAGTCATATGATAGAGGGCTACACGGACTCAAAAAGGATGATGGAGGTCACTCAAGAAAAGGGGATGAAAGATAGAAGATATGGAAGTGAAAGAGCTTCTTGTGCGTTATCATCATTGAGCTTTATTATGGCAAATAGGTTATGACAATCCAGATATATGTTCGACCCAGAAAGTCATTGTACCTGTTTGCATGGAGATTAGACAGTCACAAACAAGGAATGGCCTAGTTCACACTAAACTCATAGTGTCCTCATATCCTTGGACAAGTCATAGCATTACTAAGAGGTAATCCACAGACAACAAAGAAAAAATAGGTGACGATACCCCATCCTCGCCTTTCTAGTCAAAGACATCCTGAAGATAAAATCTCTAGTCAGAGACATCCTAGAAAAGCTAAAGACATGTCACAAAAAAGATAAAAATCAAAAGAAAACCAAGAATCGACCCTAACATCCACTGTAGTCCTCAAGTTTAGTGTCTCTTGTCACTTGTATAAGTTGATTTGATTGTGGTCACAATGTTTACCTTCACAAAAGGATAGATAGAACTGAACCATAATGTTGTCTGAGTCTGTTGAAAGATTTGATTTGTTGAAGCCCATTGTTGTTGTTGTGTCTCATCTAAAATAACTAAATCCATGAAACTAATACTTTATTGTGGAGACGACAAAACTTTATTGTGGAGAAGACAAAACTTTATTGTGGATATGTGATGCAAGTGTTGCTTTATTGTGGATTGTGCGCAGATAGACTGAAGAAAATTGGAAGAAATTGTACTCCTTGGAATGTTTGATGCTCTTAGTTCCACCCCATCACTAGATGTAGGATTTTCCTTAGCCATAGATAGGAGTTGATTTATTATGGAAGGAAAGAGGTGAAAAAGGGAGGGATTATTATGAATGGCTAACCAATCTTAGGTAGATCAATAACAAGCCATGATGGGAATGGGTAAGTTATTATGGATGAATAGGTTGTTAGTGTGTAAAAAGTGAAGGGATAAGATTTAATCCTAAAGGAGGAAGGAGCAATGTCTCTACACATGGTTCCGGTGACTTGGTTTTCACCATGGTACTTGCCCAGGGTGCCACCGAAGTGGTTTTTACCGTTGGAAGAAATGTTTTTCTTTACTTTTTTTAATTTTTTTGTGTCACAAGGCGCCTGTTTGCTAGGTTTTCACCAAGTAACAATTATTTTTTTTAATGATTTTTTTTGTATTTTTGAATTTTTTGATTTTTTTTGTATTTTTGAATTTTTTTATTTTTTTGTATTTTGTATTTTTTTTTTTTTGCATTTTTTAATTAGGATATGCTGAAGAGTTATGTGTAAAATCAGCGGAGGTGCATGTTGTTGATAGGATCCTCCAAAGGTTCACCTTCTAGGGTTGAGAGATGATATGCACCAGATCCATAGATTGTTGTGATGATGTAAGGACCAAGCCAATTTGGTTCGAACTTGTCCTTCTTCTGTTTGTCTTCTTGATTTTTAGGATTTTCTCTTGAGAGCTAAGTCACCCACCTCAAATGTGCGAGGATTAACCTTATGATTGTAACTGCAACATTCCTTGACTGAATGATGTGTAGCTTGAGTGACTATCTTCCTTGATAAAGAAACTGAGATAGAATTACTAGTGTGTGGACTACATAGGCCCATATGCGTGTCACCTAAAGAAGTTTGGCCATCCCTTATAATAAAGTCCCTCAAGGAAGTTCCATTAAAGGTCCATTGATGTGATGTATCACTAGAAGGGAAAGTATGTGCGAAATAAGTGGATGAGTGATGAAGGCATGATTGCGAAAAGAAGTGAAAGTATCATGACACGATGGATACTTAGGATCAACAAGTATGATTTTTGACTTGAAATTGTATAACTTTTGCCCCCAATTATTTTCATATTAGCGGAGATCATCTCTTTCTCTTTTTCTTTCATAGAATTTTTATCCTTGACCTTGATTTTTGCAGAGTCCAATAGATTTTGATTTTGATTTGGACTAAAGGACTTCTGTTTATTTTTTACTTTTAGATTTTTCTTTTTAAGGCTTGATTTTTGATCCCTGGTGAGTAAGGGATTTTCTAATTCTTGTTGACTGAAGTCTGGGAGAGGAGTGAAAATGGAATGAGTAGATGATATGCTAAAGCTATGTGAGTTCTCAAGAGGGCTAGCGATACGCTCAATAGATTCTTTGTTGGAACCACTCTTAGGACTATTGATACCAAGAGATGCTTGCACCACTAGAGGAGATTTGCATTGAGACTTAGTAGCCACAACACTAGGTGGTTCACACCCAATTCCTTGATATTGCAAATTGTTTGTAGGTTGTTCTTGTCGACTAAATGTGTTAGGAGATAGTGGGAGTTGATCAACATGAAAGATATACTCAGCACATCCCATGTCTTTAACTTTGAACTTTTCTTTTAGCTCTGCTTGTTTTGATGTAGAATCTATCAATGATTCTGGATCAACATATGTTGAAGATGGAACAACTTCTCGATTGATTGGTATTGTTATTTCTGATCTAGGTCACATATTATTGCAATATATGAATGAATTTGGATCTCCTTTGATGGTCACTTCAACTCCATTGTGTGGAAACTTGATATATGAATGATATGTTGAAGGAACAACTCTCATTTCATGAATCCATGGGCATCCCAAGAGTATATTATATTCGAGATCAAGGTCTAGGACTTGACAAACCAAATCCTTTGTAATTGGCCCTACTCTAAGAGGTAAGGTGATTGTGCCCTTGGATGAATGCTCTTTGTCATCATATGCCTTGATGGTTATTACATGTGTAGAATTCACAACTTTTTCAGAATATCCCATTTGCTTGAGTATTCAATGTACAAATGTTTAGAACCGCTCCTCCATCTATTAGGACTCATTTTATTTGGTGTTTGTGTAGGAAGACTTTAATGTGTAAAGGTGCATTATGTGGTTGTCCTATAGATGCGTTATCGATTTTGGTGAATGTAAGATAATATGGAATGGAGAGGTATCCCACCATGGCTTGAAACTGGTCCAAATTCATATCAATGGGTACAAAGGTTTCTCTTAGGACTTTATCAAGTATGGCTTTATGCAAAGGAGAGATATGCAATAGTTCTAGGATTGAGATAAGTGCAAGTGTCTTCCTTAACTGTTCTACTAGGTTATACTTAGGTTTGGACAATGAGGAAGCGGTAGTTTTAGCTGGAGAACCTTGCAAAGTGACCTTACCTTGTTGAGTTGTGACATTGCATTTAGAGTTAGATTCAAAAGAAGGTCCAATGCCTTTTAGGACAACTTTGGGTCTTTGGGCAGAATTCTCAAGCGTTTCATCCTTGATGATAATGGTAGAGACATAATTGTCCATGGAAATGTGATTAACAGTTGAATCGTAGTTATAAGATGCTCTAGTATAGTTAGTCTACTCATCTATGACTTTGGATTTTCCCTTGTCATGTTTAGGGAATGGTTCCTTAAACATCTCATGTTCTTGATTGGATGAATGTCCTTCGATCTCGATGTCACCATTATCAATAAGGTCTTGTATGATGTTCTTCAACTGATGAAAATTTCCTATTTTATGTCCCTTACTCTTGTGATATTCACAGTACTCATCATGATTCCACCAATTTGGTTTGAGCTTTGGTTTGTATGGAGGATTGTCAGGAATTGTTATTATCTTGTTTGCAACTAGCTTCCTGAAAGTTGATTCAAGTGGTTCTCCCAATGGAGTGTATTTCCTTTGTGGTTTGGAAGTTGTTTGATTATTCACTTGGTTATTTGTAGAACTTGATCCAGAAAAAGTAATTTTGGGTCTGACTATATTAGCATCAACAACACCATCATTGACTATGTTCTTGTTCTTGTTCCAAAATCTTGGCTTGTCTTTTCCTTTAAAGTCCTCTTTATTTTCTTTGAATATCTTAATTACTCCTTGTTCAATTAGGACCTTCTATGTTGCTAATCCTTTTTCAATAATGTCCTTGAAGGTGGACAAACAAGCTTTTCTTAGATCATAACCAATTTCTCTATGGACATTCTAGGTGAACATCTCTACCATTTATTTTTTGTGGAATTTCACAAGAGCATTTGTTGGCTAGATTTCTCCATCTTTGTAAAAATGATGAAAAAGGTTCTCCATCTTTTTGTTTTGTGTTGCAAAGAGTGGTGACTGATATGTCTGTCTCTATGTTATATGAGAAATGTTGGATAAAAGCCTCTGCTTGATCACCCCAAGACTTAATTCTAGGTGGGAGTTGGGAGAACCATTCCATAGCTTGATCACCTAAGCTTTGTGGGAATAATCTCATCAAATATGTCTCTTCTACTGCTACCTCAATGCAAGCTATGAAAAATTGTCTTATATGTGCCTTAGGATCTCCTTTGCCTCTGTACTTATCGAACTTAAGTGTCACAAAATATGTAGGAAAAGGAGGCATTGGAATGCTTTTGTCAAATTGATAGGGACATATGTTTCTCATTGTGTAACCCGGATTTTGGTGTATTAATGTCCTCCATTTTCTTTTTTAAGTCCTTTATTTTCTGTTCCAAATTGTTCTTTAGTGGAGATCGACTTCTTGGACCATATCCCATGCCAGAGCCATCGAGTGGAGGAAGAGGATACCGCATATATGGATGGTATTGATCATAAACATGTTCATATGGAGGAGGTCTATAATGATATTGCATATGAGAACCACTTGGTATAGAGTCATAAATGAGGAATGGAATATCTGCTTTATCCATGTATATCATATTCTACAAGCATGTCATGAGTTTTTTCTTGTGTAGTACCCCCAAATTTGATGTGGGGTTTCCTTGTGTTCAAATTTTGAACATGCCTTTGGATATCCAATTGCTTTGGTGGTTGGTCCTTAGCATTGGTATGTGATTGAGTATATTTTTCTACATAAGACTTCCATAATGGTCCGTGAAGGTGAGTATCATATGCTTGACCATGTGTATGGGGGACCTCAGGTTTTTGAAACAAATATGATGGTGATTTAGGTAGAAAATGTGGTCCTTTATTGTCTCCACTATTAGGCCTCCTTTGATCCATGTTGAGTTGAGGTTCTTGCAAAGGTTGATGTTCCATTATTTGAGATATGTCAAAATCATGAGGAATCTTGGCTTCACTTTGCGCTATTACTTGTAAGAAATACTGTTTATCTCTTCTCATTATTTCCTCAACCAATTGATTAAAATTGGGATCCATAATGGAGTCTTTCACTTCTACTGGATGTATGGAAAAGTTGTCCATATTGGCATTGTGTGTATCATTGTTGTTTTTATTATCCATGTTCTCAATATTTTGAGTTTCTATAGGCATCCATGTCAGGTAATGTGGTATGATCAGAATTGAAAAAGACATCATTGTCATACTCATAGGCACTCATGTTTACAGACTCTTGAGCCTCTTTAGTTTCTCTCCTAGATTTTTGGGAATGGGTTTCAACCATGAACTAGGTATTGACCAAGATTTGGGAGACTAGATGAAAATGGAAAAGAGTATGGAAGACCAAGAGTTGGATGGAATGTAAATGAATCTGCAGTTTACTTGCAATGTCCAAAGTGTAAGACCAAGTATGTATGTAGTGGAGTAGGTGTGGCTTCCAAAGAGATGATATTTTCTCTTGATGAGGTAAGTTGACATTGACTCTAAGTAAGACCAAATGAGACCCAAAGGTGATAGACCTTGATGGGGGACCACTTAGAAAAATGTTGTTGTATGTAGTGTGTTGACAAAGCAAGATGAGGACAAGCAAGTGACCTTTTGACTCAAGTTTAGACAAATGTGAATGTAATGCAAGGTGTAAAGTAATGATGAACTTTGTGAGACCCAAAATAGGATGAATTCTAGATGAAAACCTGAAGAGATAACCTAGGAAGCTTAATAAGTGTGAAACTAATTGCTCTTGTTTGCTTGACTGAAATGTTTTTCAATTCTGAACACAAATGTGCTTGTATACTTCACAAATGAGGTTTCTCAACACATACATTTTTGAACACTGCACAGATGCATTTATGAGATTTTGTGAATGTAGTTTTTCTTGTGATAACATAGACGTGTTTCTGACCTACACAGATGCGGTTAAATGACACAGATATGTTTAAACACTGCACAAACACTTTTCCAGAAACTAAGTGCAATTTTTTCAATTTCGTAAACTTGTTGTTGTGAGCAAATCTAAAATTTTGACTATTTTTCATGACAAGAGGACACAATGTTGATGAGGACTCAATGTTTTCAAGTGTTTAGACTCAAAATGACTCCAAAGAAAGTGTGTTGTTTGATGTAAAAATGTTTTTCATACACTTGAAGACACAAAAGACACAATATTTTGATGTTTGATCTTGAATGTTTGAATGTTCAAAAGAAGACAAGCACAATTCTTATGGTTGGCTAGGACAATAGTTGTTGATCCCACATGGGGTTTCCCTCGAGGCTATGCTATTCAAAGCGAATACTTAGATGCTTGACCCCACTGGCTCCACCCTTGATACTCACTTCTCCGAGGTAGCCAAGCATCAGTTCGCATGAAAAATCCCTGTGGTGAACTTTGTATCTCTACTAAGAACCGTATGTGTGTGGTCTGCTTCAGAGGTCCGACTTCCTGTCCCAACAACTAGAAGGGTTTTGGCTTTCTAAAAAAAAAAGGTGCTAGTAAGGGCATCTGCTCATGTGGCCATACATGTGACACTTTCATCTCTTTAAATATAGAAGGTTCCCAGTTGGTGGGGGTTACGCCCTACTACTAATCAAATAAATTTGATCAAACAGGTTTATGGGGAGACATATTGTCGATATGAACTAATCAACACACGTTACCCATGGCTTTCACCATGAATATAGTTATTTATAGTGGTTCGGAAGAGGTGGGTTTTCCTCGCTACCACTTGGGTCATTCTCTCCTCACTAGTAGTCCTAATGACCACACGGGGAGATAGGCCCTCTAAAGATTAAACAAAAAGAGCCTATTGATCAAAACACAAAAGACACTAGTTCAATTTTAATGCACAAATTGAAGTGTTTGGTAATCTATGAAAACAAGACACATAATAAAGATAAAAAACCCTTGCCTAAATTCTGCAACAAATATTTGTTAGTAGTTTTACAATAATACCCCTCCTACAAGCACACAAGTTAGGTAAATTTTAGATCCAAAAGACTTTGTGAAATAGGGGCCTTTGATAGGACATTTTTTTGATAGATTCAAAGATCTAATTTTCCATGAGTTTTTTTGCATCATAAAAACATACCACATGTAAAATTTCAAGGCATTTCCAGAAATGTAAGAAAATCCAAAAAAGTTTCTAATTTACTCCAAAAATTATTTTTTTATGAAAAATCATAAAAAATTCATAGAAAATGCAAAATGGATCTAAAAAATTTGAATTTCGTATTCGAAACTCATGATAGAATTCCAAACCTACATAAAACAATTCCTGCAAAAATTCTAAGCAGTTTGTGAGATATGATCAAAATAATGTAAAACCCTAATGTTTAAAAATTCCAAGCCATTTGTGAAATTGGATCAGATCTCTCCGAGATCTTAATCTTGTGTCCAAAACCCTAGCTGCACAAAGTTATTCTCCAAATTTTTTTACAAAACAACAATATAGGGTTAGAAAAATCTACAAAAAACATAGATCTAACTAAAATCCATGTCCCACCAGGCATGCCAAAATGTTTATGGTAAAAATGGAATAACAATATTGAAAGACTAAATAGATTCAGCCACAAAACCCTAGCCTAACAACAACAAAGATCCACCATAACATATGAAGATTACCTAAGATAATGCAAATCAATGAAATCACAAATATTATACCATCACATGTCCAATAGGGTTTGGATCTTCATTCTTCCTATCTCCATTGATCTTGCTTGATATATTTGCTCTCAGATTTTATGTGTGCACAAGAGCTCAACAAAGAACAAAAATATGGTTGCAAGTAGGCTTGATCGCATATGAAAGTTCGAATGCTAGTCCAGGAGTTTAGAATGGGTAGTTTAGATTGATTAGCTCAGTAGAATGATTAGGAGGATTGATAATGAAGGAAGCATCTCCTTATATAAAAGACACTCTAAGAAATGGAGGGATAAGATTAAGAAGTGTAAAAGATAAATGGCCGGCTAGGATTAGAGGGTAGGTAGAGGAAATAAGAAAATAATAAGAGGGTAGGTAGTGTAGGAATTAAGAGATGAATGACATGTGTCATGGGTAGATAAGGCTAATGAATTAATTAAATAAATAAAGATTTATCTAATTAATAGAGGAAGTGGGATCAATTAAATAAATAAAATATTTATTTAATTTAAGAAAAGGGATAATTTAAATAAATAAATGTATTTATTTAAATGTGAAATAAGGCTAGAAAAGGATAAATGAATTAATTAAATAAATAAAGATTTATTTAATTAATAGAATAATTAGGCTAAAATAATTAAATAAATAAAAATATTTATTTAATTAGACATGACAATTTTAGGTGTCTACAACTCCTACTTATTCTTTTGTTGTTGTTGAACTAGCTTTCCATCCTTCCAATTTGTATTGTAAGGATCATCTTGCAGCCTTTGAGGTCTATTAAACTTATTAAACTGTTGCTTTTCTAGTGCAACACCCTTGTCATTTATTACAACAATTAATTTGAGATCCTTCAAGGTACTAAGCACCTTTTCCCATTTGTCTTCTTCTTTTGGTTTTGATCCTAATGGTTTCTCCATCTTATCTTTTGCACTTTTAGAGAACCTGGGATCCTCTCTTCTCCCAAGCTTACTTGAAACTCTCCTACTTCCTTCAATATTTATGGCTATCCTAAATGCGTCTCTTAGATTTTTAGGATCTTTATCCCTAAGGATATACACCATCTTTGCATCAAATGCATTTATATATGTAGTTAGACAAACATTGTCATCTAACCTTAGAACCTGAAATAATTTATGCATGGCCTTTTGAAATATGAAATTAAAAGTAGTGACAACTTTATTTGGTGACTTTTTGATATTGTTAAAGTCATTCAACATAAAACTTGCATTAGTTTTGTCACCACATTTCTCTTTGAAACTCCTTTTCAAATTCTTCCCAAGAATTGATACTTTCAGTTGGCAATCCTCTGTACCAATCCCTAGCATCTTTAGTCAGAGATTGTACAAAAATTATCATGACAACATCCTCATGTTCTACTTCATAGTTATTTAACTTATCTATGAAATCTCTCAGATGTTCTTCACTAGTGATAGCATTGTTTCCTGCAAACTTACTGATCTTGTCACTCAATTCAATTGGGATTGTGTTGGGATGTATTGGTATCCCATCAAAACATAATTTCCTATACCTTTCTAAATGGATAGGTCTTCTCTGGAACTGCCCAACAACAACTTGTCCCCCAACATTGATTGTAGTACAAGTTCCAATGTTATCCCCAATAGTAACTCAAACAGGTGCTTTAGAAGCTTGGGAATAACTATTATTTGAGTGGTCATTTGACCTCCCTACTCAGCGATTGCAACTCCAGTACTCTAAGTACTTTGAACATTTTGAGAAGGAGTACTTGTACTAATATTTTGTGTCGTTGTAGGGACTAAAATAGAAAAAACTCGAGTATTAGATGGGCCGTTAGTGAATGAAAGCATTATTTAATGATGACAATTTAAGGAGCCCAATTTTTCTCTTCATTTCTGCTATTGAAGCTTCCATCTCAATTATTTTTAACTCTTTTGCAAGAGTTTCACTCTCTATCCTAGCCTTTTGTAATTCAATGTCATCTTGAGACAATCCAAGACTTAGATCAAGATAGTTGAGGATTTTTTTATCATTTATCTTAACATTAGATACCTTTTTGTTTTCCTTTATCTTAATCTAATTTGGGGATCTGACCACTTGGTTGACTAGGATCTACTAACTTTTGGCTATCAACATGGCTCTTAGAATTTTCTTTTATAACATGTTTAGATTTTCTATCTAAGATTTCTCTTATAAGAGGACCCTCAATGTTAGGCTTACTTTTTTCTTAATTCAAAGCTTTGAGTGTAGCCAACTGCCTCATCAGACTATCCCTCTCAATCGCAACATTTATAACCTTAGATTCCTTCTCTTTTTCCTTTTTCTTTCTTAAATCCATTTTTTCTTGGAGTTCTTTTCTAAATGTGTCTATGTCTCCAAAAACCTCTTCAAGATCTGACAAAGTTATTTCAGATCCATAAGTATCACCTAAATCTATTAGGTTTGCATCTCCTTGTTCTTGAGTTGACTAAATATTAAAGGAAATTAAATTGTGAGGCCAATAGGAGGAGGTACACCAATAGTAATAATTTGATGACTTATACTTCTACTCCAACCTCTTCTCTTTTCTGAATATTGAGCCTAAGTAACTTCCTTATTCTATTGTTGTACTTCTTGTATAGGTGTGTTAAACAAAGAATCAAAAAATCCTAAGCTATCCAACTCAAAACTCTTAGAAGAAGTTTCATGAGTTTCAGGAATATGATTCAAAGATGACTTGCATTCTTATGCTTTGCTTTCTATGATGAGGGAGAAGGGCTTCTTTCTATGTTTCTTCTTATTCCACTACTTTATGGAGCTCTAGGAAGCACTTCCAATTTTTCTTCAGGATGCAGACTCATGTAACCTCTGGTATTCTTAGATTTTCTCATTGTGACAAAATCTTTCAAAGATTTATTAGAAATCATTAAAAATATGTGCATTGGCATAGAGACTTCAGAGTCACCACTCAAATTACTTTGGGACACCAAATAAAATAGTATTCGGTAATCTTTGAAAGAGATTCATGAAACTTATTCACAAATAGGAATGTATTTCTTACAAAAATGTAGACCACCCTTTACAACATAGAACATAAATCAGAAACACAAAAATGCGGCCTCAACTATCAAATCACAGAAACATGATATGAACTCAATGCAATTTCCCAAATGGACGATGCAATTGACTGCAATTATGTATTACAAATGAATTACATCTCAATTTTTTACTAGAGATACTGAAAAGTTCCCCAGTAGAGTCATCATTTTTGTTGGCGCCCGAAAAGGGGTTTACACTGCAAGAGGCAAAAACCAAGTTGGTTCTTCAAATTATCTATGGATAAGCCAACTCGAACTATCAATATTTTTAAGAACTTGGACCAACATATGACAAGGATTTTGCTAATCCTTCTATACTTTGGGCTCTGCAAGACCCAGGAGGGTGATCCCTTGGTGAATCTGTAATCTTTGTGCCATAACAATTTTCACCAAAACTAAGAAGATAATCTCATATAAAGGCTCAATAAAGAGGGAGAATGCTCAAGAATGATGAATTCTTCAGTGATCCTCAACTTATTGGAGCATGAGGTAGTTAAAAAATGAAATAACATGCAAAACTGAAATGTATTCTAATAATCAACAATTGTGTAACAATTACAAGCGAAATGAACACAAATTGACTATAAAGACTTAAAACAACCTATGACCAGTGCCTTATTCCATTGGGGAGTCAAATTCATGAAATATAGGGTGAATTACAGTAGAATTTATCTGATAGTGTTGGTGTAATTAATTATTTGTGTTGGATATTATTAGACCTTAAATTTATTTAGGATAATGCATTTCATAGTAGTTTGGGTATGAGACACTTGGGTGTTTGTGACACATTGGGATAGTGAGTAGGAGAATTTCTAGCTTTTATGGTCTTATCTTATTGTTACATTCCACCTTCGGTGGGTGATCCACCTCATGTGCAATATTTTATTGTTTCTCCTACCTACCACACCTATTACCTACCTACCCTTATTTCTTATTAAGCCACATGTCATGTTTGTGTGCTCAGTTATCCATATAGCCTTGCCTATATAAGCAAGCTCATATTCATTGTATGTAACACTTGATGATCCAGTTGATTAGTATTTCCATCTTGATAGAATACAGTTTATTCCTATCATCAATTTTGTCTCTCTCTATTGTACTTTTCATTGAGCTCTTGATCTTGGCAAAATCTCACATGGTATTAGAGCTAAAGAGCTTCTTTGATTAGTCATTTTTGGAGGCTTCAATTTTTGGATCTAGGGAGGTGATATTTTTGGGGGTGTCATACAATGATTTGGACATCACGGTTGAGTCCAGGAGGCCATTTCCATAAATTTTGAGTATAAATTCAGCCATATTTGGAGGAAGGAAAAAATTCGCCTATTTTGGTAATATTGTACAAATTTTGTAATAAAAAGAAAATTAGGTTTTTTATTTTTTGCAGTTTTTATTTTCAAATCTATTATTTCAAGTTGTAGAAATTTAAGAAAAAAAAAATTGAGGTCATTGTAAAATTTTTCATTTTATCAAAAACAATCAAATTTTTTTTGTTTTTTTGGAGGAGTTTGATCCCCCCTGACATCCCATAGCACAGGCTTTATTTATTATGGGGACTCCACCCACATACCGGCAGTCTTCATTGCTCTGTCTTTGGCTCCTAGGTTCATTACTTCCCAACACCTCCTATCATTGTCTGTAGTTCACCGGTCCTCTGACCACTTCTGGTGTAGTTGCCATCGATGCCTAACTTTCATTCTAGCAACCCCCACCCATCAGTTCTTCAATGTACTCCTTCGTCGTCCTCAACCCAACATCCTCTTTCCTGCCAATGACCTCCTTGCTTTGGCAGCCTTTGACATAGGCAAATCCTCGGCCTCGTGATTGTGTTGTCGGTCACCACCTTTCTAGCTCCTCTCGGCATTCACCGCTACTGTAACCAACGATTGTGACTGCCAACCCTCTGCATCGTCTCCATCTCTTTGTGCCTTCTTTTCGCGGCCACCTGTCAACTTGCTGCCATGTGGTGGCCCCACATTCACCGTCGATCCTAGTCATTTCTGCAACAAGAAGACACCTAAGCACCACATGGCGCCTAACCATTTGCGCCTCGTGTCCTGTCAGCTAGTACACTTTCTGTACGGATGACATCATTGTCCGTACGGTCATCACAAAGGGAGCAATAGTCATTTTGATGGTTAGATGGCTATCAATTTTAAGTTCACAAGTTACTGATGTCAGCATGCATCGACATTTTTTTTAAATTTGAAGACCCCCTCTCATTGAGCTTTTCAATTTTGGAGTCCAACTTCAAATGGTCGTATCTTGCTTTCATTTGTTCCTTTTTTGGTGTGATTTTTTTAAAATGGGCTAGAATTTCATGCTCTTCAAAGTGGTGGAGGAATTTTCTGATTTTGATGGACGGAGTTTTCAGAATTTTCAGATTATCATGATTGTCCCTGTCTAATCCCTAATTTTGCAACTTCAGAGGCTTCGTTTGGGGTCATACGACCTCCTTTTCAGGTGTTGTTTTTGGAAGTGCATAACTTTTCATGTACTTTCATAATCTACCATTAGTTTGTAGTGATTTTGAGTAAAAATTATACTTTTAGTATTTGGTCATTTTTGGCCTATTTGGTACTACTATTTTGCTTGGATCTTAGTTTAAGTCACTTGTAGTATTTGTTGGAGTCTCTTATAGCCTATTTGAGGTAGTTGTAAGATTGAAATCAGAATTCCACCTTGCTTTGTTTTGCGAGTGGCCAATTGTATACGCACTAAGTATAAAGTGTCAAATCACCATTTTTGGGGGGCTTTCTTGATTGAGTAATTTGGGGGGGTGTCTTGGGTGATTGTGCCTCTCTCTATCTTGTGTTTTTTCATTTTGGTGCTATGGGTTTTGCTAAATTTCCACTTTTAATTCCTCATAATTATGCTTCATGGAAGATTAAGGCTTGGAGTAAACTAATCAAAAAAGGACTCATTCATTATGTAAATGGAACTATAACAACACTGCTTGATCCTAAGGCTGATCCTAATGCTCAAATTGAATGGCTCACTAAGAATGATATGGCACTTGGAAATCCTAGAAAGTATGTATCAGATGACCTCATTTTTCACATTGATAAGTGTACTATAATTAAAGAGGCTTGGGATATTTATGAGAAATTGTATGGCCAAGTTGATGAGATTATGGGCTACAAGATTGATAGTGAACTCACAACTTTGGATCCCAAGGATTTTGATACAATCCAAGATTATGTCACAAAAGAAATTGAGCTAAGAAAAAAGATAAAGGATTGTGGAATTGACAAAAAGGATGCTTAATTGGTTTATAACTTGTTGGACAAGCTTCCATTAGAGTATGCAACCTTTGTATCTATCTTTCACACCCATAGATTAGCTCAAGGTTCCTCATACACTTCTCCCTCTTTTGATGCATTCATGAAGATATGAAAACTTGAGCAATCTAAGTTGACCAAGATGGGGATTTTCAAATCTTCAAAGTCACAAGATTTGATAGCTAATAAGGGGAATCAAAGAAATCAAGGAAAACACAAGAATCAAAAGCAACCTAACTCAAAACCACAACAAGATGGAGCACAATCATCCTCTCCATAACAAGGTGATTCTACATCCTCACCTAAGAGAAAATCATATAAGGACAATATTTTTTGTGCATATTGAAAGAAGTCAGGACATGATGAACATCATTGTTACAAGAAGGATATTGATGAGTTGAATCATCTTTTTGAGAAGAACAAAATCAACCTACCTTCTAGAATGTCTAAATCAGCTTGTTCTTCAAAGGATAAAGATAAAGAAAATGATCACTCTTTTGGGATAGATAAAGGAAAGGGACAAGCTCTTTGTGCTACTACAAGTCATGATTCAGGGAGATGACTTCTAGATTCAGGGGCTTCTCATCATATGGCATCTTCACAGTCTATGTTCTCTTCTTTTGAGACTTGCCACATGTCGTAAATTTTTATGGGAAATCATACATAAATGGATGTTATTGGGAAAGGATCTATTGCCATTGGGGATAACTCCTTCAATGATGTGTTGTGTGTACCCCGCTTGACAAACAATCTTCTTTCCATCTATCAAATCACACATGTGGCAACTAGGAAATCTATGGAGTTCACACCTGATTCAGTTATCATTAGAGACTTGGAGACTAGAGCTATCATTGTGACTGGGGTAGTTGATCATGCATCTCAGTTGTACTCTTTTTCACATTTTGGTCCAATTCACGAGGTTGATTCTCCCTATGTTGATGATTCAGATTTTAAGGACTCTGGGTACTTGAACTTGGGGATTCTCACATGTGACCCCATTATTGAGCCTTGTGTTTCATCTCCTCCTATTGATATCACATCACCTTTTTCACCCAATGATGTAGCTAGTGCTACAATTTTTCCTTCTTGTGATTTAGTGCAACAGGGTATTTCTTGTCTTCTAGCTTCAGTTAATTGGGATGAGTACATGAGAGACATTGCAGGTTTGTTTATGGAGTCCTACATTACAAATTTGGTATTTTGGTATGGTTTTGTCATTGATGTCAACACCTGCTAAATACACCTACTTTGGAGATCCAGCAACATTCACTGGGCAATCAGTAAACTGTTCAAACAATCACCGGTATATGGTTAACCGACAGGATATAATGTTCACCCGTACTTGCAATGACATGGAAGACACTTGGTAATGTCAAAGACATCATGTGGACATTTTTCCTTGAAGTAATATCATTGGTATTTTCTTATTTGCATATTTGCTTTTACCGACAAATAGGTCTAGGTTATCTAGGGTTACACCGGTAGGTTTATCTTTTCCAGATCAGCATAGCACACTATGGAGATGATTTATTATTGTTATAAAAGCATCAAGCCGACATGTTCAATCGGTTATTACATCGGATATTGTATTATTTGTAAAATGTTTTATTGTAATATCTTGTAGAGCCGACCTACTAAAATTGGTCTTAGGGTATGGTATAAATGTAAGATCTTATTTGTAAGATCAAATGTGGAATGCAAAAAAGATTTAAGGAAGGATATATGTGAGATCAAGCATAGATATACACAAAGACATCATTTGAAGGTGAAGTTAGGTTTTTGTAGAAGCATATCAGCATTACACCGGTACTGAATCTAGCATATGCAGATGCTATTTTGTGAAGTAAATTCTCATTGGATTTAACCATCCAACTGTAGTCAATGTGACTCCCATTTGTGTTTGAGCAGTGAGCTCTAGGCTGTTGGCCTTTCTGCATGTGCAGACCCCTCTTTGTACACTTACTATCTGCAGTAGTATCATCTGATTGTGGGTAAGGTTTCCCACTATGGTTTTTCCCCTTACAGGGTTTCCATGTACAAATATTTGTGTCATGTGTTGTGGTTGACTTTGTGCTAATGTTTCATGCATTAATTCTTACTGGTACAACATTTCCTGTTAACACTATTTACCGACACACTTAACTGTCTTACCGGTATTAAGCATTAAGTTGGTTAATAAGATTTTGGTTTGAATTTATTAGACAACTGATTCATCGCCCCCACTCTCAGTTGTCCCCGGGACCTACAATTGGTATCAGAGCCTAGTCCTCTTTTTTTGTAGAAGTTTAACAACTTGAGGAGATCCAACGTCTACTAATTATTTCGGAAAGGATAGTCCTAAACTTGATGGAACCAACTATGGAATATGGAAAATCAGAATGGAGACACATCTGAATTGCATTGGTAAAGACATCTGGGAAGTTACTAAGAATGGTTATACTGCTACTATAGCTGGTCAGCCTGCTCCTATCACTTTAGCTAAAGATGAAGAAAATGATTGCAAAGCAAGAGAAGCACTTTTGAGCGCATTATTAGATCAACAAATCATGGGATTATCAGATAGATCTACTGCAAAAGCTATTTGGGATCATTTGGAAACACTGAATGAAGGGGATTCCATGGTCAAAATTGCAAAACTTGAAAGCTTCTGAGTCAGGTATGAACATCTAAAAATGGAAGAAGATGAAAGAATTTCTGCTTTTATGGAAAGAGTAAATGAAATTGTTTTAGGTATCAAATGTTGTGGAGGAACCTTAAGTGAAGATGAGATTGTTTCAAAAATCTTAAGAGGTTTTCCACCGGTATATAAAATGAAGGTTACTGCTATTAATGAGTTGAGAACAATGCCTAATACATCAGTAACTAGGGATACATTGATTGGAAAACTTTCATCTTTTGAAATTGAGGAATTTGGTCCTGTTGCTACTATAAAAACTGATTTGGCCTTCAAAGCATCAACATCATCTGCTCCATCTTTTGACAAATCAGACTGGAGAGCCTTTTATGCAAGAGAACTTGAAGAAACCAGGAAGGAGAATGAAGAGCTTGAAGAACTTGAAGCACTATTTGTAAGAAAAATGCCAAAAGGTCCAATTGGAAGTAAGTATGAAGGTAAAGCACCCTTTAAATGTTTCAACTACAATAAGATTGGTCATATGGCTTCAAGATGCCCTGATAGACATGCTAGACTAAGAGAAGAAGCTAGAAGGACATACAAACCTAATCTTGAATATCAAAGATACAGATTTAAGAAAAATAAAGATAAATCTTGTTACATTGCTGATGAAGGTGTGACTGATGATTCTGATGAGGATCTAGCAGACAACGGATGGGTCTTTGTCGCTATAATAGAAGATCAACCGGTACTTATTGCTCAACCAGTAGAACAAGCCCTAGCAGCTAAAGTTGAATCAAAGGATGAATGGATTATTGACTCAGGATGCTCACATCACATGACTGGAGATAAAGGCAAATTCTTGAACTTTCAAGAATACAATGGAGGTTTAGTAAGATTTGGAGATGACAAAGCCTGTTCGAGCAAAGGGAAAAATCAGAAGCACTTGGGAAGTTCAAACTATTCAAAGCAATGGTTGAAAATGAAACCGGTAAGAAAATTAAATGTTTAAGATCAGATCAAGGAGGAGAATTCACATCTAGGGATTTTAATACATTCTATGAAGTAAATGGAATCAAAAGACAGTTATTAGCACCTCGAACACCACAACAGAATGGAGTTGTTGAAAGGAAAAATAGAACTATTTTGGATGTAGCAAGAAGTATGTTATTAGAAGCAAATCTACCACATGTGTACTAGAGAGAGGCAATAAGCACTGTTGTCTATACATTCAACAAAGTTCACATCAAAGGTGAAACTAGTAAGACCCCTCATGAACTATGGTTTGGTAATACTCATACTCTTAAGTATTTTAGAATTTTTGGAAGTAAATGTTATATTAGAAGAGATGAGTATATTGGCAAGTTTGATCCTAGAAGTGATGAAGGAATATTTCTTGGTTATTCATCTAAGAGTAAAGCTTATAGATGCTTTAATAAAAGATTACAGAAAATTGTTGAGAGTACAAATGTAAAGATTGATGAACAATTCAGAGGAACTTCAAGGTATATAGACTCTGAACCGGTAATAGAAATTATGACAAATGAACCAACAATAAATCCACCAGTACAAAATGATGATCCAGTTACTCCGGTATCATCAGAGGATACCATAGTAATTGAAGAACAACAACAGACTAAGACACCCCGGTATGTAAGACTGAATCATTCTGAAGATCAGATAATTGGAAACAAATTTAAAGGAGTCATGACAAGAGGAAGATTGGCAAATGAAGAAGTATGTCTTATTTCTCAAATTGAACCATTATCTATCAATGAGGCATGTGAAGATAAATTTTGGATTAAAGCTATGGAAGAAGAATTAGGACAAATTGAGAAAAATAATACTTGGACATTAGTTCCCCGCCCTGAAAATAAAAATGTAATTGGAACCAACTGGGTATTTAGAAACAAACTCAATGAAGATGGTAAGGTTGTCAGGAATAAAGCAAGACTAGTGTGTAAGGGATATTCTTAGAAAGAAGGAGTTGATTACAATGAAACCTTTGCACCGGTAGCTAGAATTGAGGCAGTTAGATTATTCTTGGCCTTTGCAGCTCACAAGGATTACAAAGTTTATCAAATAGATATTAAATGTGCATTTTTGAATGGAGATCTTGAAGAGGAAGTCTATATTGAACAACCTGATGAATTTTCTTTGATAGATAACAATGATATGGTTTGCAGATTAAGAAAAGCTCTGTATGGACTAAAACAAGCTCCAAGAGCCTGGTATGCAAGATTGGATAAGTATCTTTTAAAAATTGGTTTTACTAAAGGAAATGCAGATAGCAATTTATATTACAAAGTAACTAATGATGACATTTTGATTATGGAAGTATTTGTTGATGATACAATCTTTGGGCGAGAAGATGGATTATGCAAAGAATTTTCTCTTAAAATGCAACATGAATTTGAAATGTCTATGATTGGAGAAATAAAATTCTTTTTAGGATTGTAGATTTTACAGACTGATAAAGGCATATTTTTGAGTCAATCTAAGTACTTGAAAGAACTACTCAAGAAATTTGGGATGGAGAACTCTAAACTGGTAAGCACACCTATGACTACAAATGGCAAATTATCTAAAAGGGATGAATCTACACCTGTTAATCCAACTAGATACAAATCTATGATAGGGGGTTTACTGTATTTGACACAAACCAGACCTAATATTATGAATGTAGTATGTATAGTTTCTAGATTTTAGAGTAATCCCAAGGAAAATCATGAATCAACAGTAAAAAGGATTTTCCGATACTTACAAGGCACAACAAATCTTGGATTATGGTATCCTAAAGATGAAAATTTTGATCTATATGCATATATAGATGCAAATTGGGCAGGAGATGTGGATGATAGAAAGAGAACCACTAGAGGAGCATTCTTTCTTGGAAAGAGATTAGTTTCTTGGTTAAGTAAGAAACAAAGTTGTACATCTTTATCAACAACAGAATCAGAATATGTTGCAGCAGCAACAAACTATACACAGGTACTTTGGCTTAAGCAAATGTTGAAAGACATAAAGGTAAAATGCAAGGAACCTATTACTATATATTGTGATAACACTGCAGCAATTGATATATCTAAGAATTTAGTATTACATTCTAAAACAAAACATGTTTCTATCAAACTGAATTTTCTAAGAGAAAAAGTTGAAGAAAAGGAAATAAAACTGGTTTATGTGAATACTAAAGAACAACTTGCAGATATTTTTACAAAACCTTTGCCTAAGGAAACTTTTGAGTATCTAAGAGATCAGCTCAGAGTCTTACCTCCACCGGTAGAGACTTAGACAGTTGATGATTGTCATCAACGGGCAGAATTAAATGGACAAATCTTTTGTTCTGGTATTTGATGAGGAAGCTACTTCTCAGGGGGAGTAGTTGGTATATTGAATTGGTTGGTATTTTGTATGAACTTGACCTTTTTGTGACTTTGGCATTTGATGTCAAAGGGGGAGAGATATATGGAAAAACATTAAGGAAAAATATATGGAAAAATGCATTATGTTTTTGAGGAGGGATTGGTATTGTAAATAAATCTTTGTATAAACACATATTACTCCTAGGGGGAGAATTGGTTTTTGTACTTGGCATTTCTATTTTGGCACTTTGATGGTTTTTCCATCTTGTGTTGCCATCAATGCCAAAGGGGGAGATTGTTGGTATTTTGGTATGGTTTTGTCATTGATGTCAACACTTGCTAAATACACCTACTTTGGAGATCCAACAACATTCACCAGCAATCAGTAAACTGTTCAAACAATCACTGGTATATGGCTAACCGACAGGATATAATGTTCACCGGTACTTGCAATGACATGGAAGACACTTGGTAATGTTGAAGACATCAAGTGGACACTTTTCCTTGAAGTAATATCATTGGTATATTCTTATTTGCATATTTGCTTTTACCGGCAAATAGGTCCAGGTTATCTAGGGTTACACCGACAGGTTTATCTTTTCCAGATCAGCATAGCACGCTATGGAGATGATTTATTATTGTTATAAAAGCATTAAGTCAACATGTTCAATCGGTTATTTCATCAGATATTGTATTATTTGTAAAATGTTTTATTGTAATATCTTGTAGAGCCGACCTACTAAAATTGGTCCTAGGGTATGGTATAAATGTAAGATCTTATTTGTAAGATCAAATGTGGAATGCAAAAAAGATTTAAGGAAGGATATATGTGAGGTCAAGCAGAGATATACACGAAGACATCATTTGAAGGTGAAGTTAGGTTTTTGTAGAAGCATATCAGCATTACACTAGTACTGAATCTAGCATATGAAGATGCTATTTTGTGCAGTACATTATCATTGGATTTAACCATCCAACTGTAGTCAGTGTGACTCTCATTTGTGTTTGAGCAGTGAGCTCTAGGCTGTTGGCCTTTCTGCATGTGCAGACCCCTCTTTGTACACTTACTATCTGCAGTAGTATCATCTGATTGTGGGTAAGGTTTCCCACTGTGGTTTTTCCCCTTACAGGGTTTCCACATACAAATATTTGTGTCATGTGTTGTGGTTGACTTTGTGCTTATGTTTCATGCATTAATTCTTACCGGTACAACATTTCCTGTTAACACTGTTTACCAGCACACTTAACTATCTTACTGGTATTAAGCATTAAGTTGGTTAATAAGACTTTGATTTGAATTTATTAGACAACTGATTCACCCCCCCCCCCTCTCAGTTGTCCCCGGGACCTACAATAGCTAGTGCGACAATTTTGCCTTCTTGTGATTTAGTGCAGTAGGATATTTCTTGTCTTCCAGCTTCAGTTAATTGGGATGAGTACTTGAGAGACATTGTAGGTTTGTTTGTGGAGTCCTACATTACAAATTTGGGAGACATCATTGATGACATTTATCTTCTCTTTGATGAAGATGATCCTTCTTTAATTGTTGCGAGGGAACACTCTAACCCTCTTATGCATTCTCTACATGATCATTTTTTATAGGTTGACATGATTTTGGATACTTTTGTACAATAGTGTGAGGATGTCTTTTTATCTTTTGAGGAGACATGTGAGTCTTTGGATATTGTTCTACATTCTTCTCCACTAGATCTTGGAGTGCCTTTTTCAGCAATGTGGAGCAGTTTACCACCTTTGGAGGGGGTACCTTTTAGCATCGACATGGGGACACTTGAGCATTTTTTAGAGACTTCATTCATCATGAGTTTTTTTCCTACATCTTCCCTTCATGATTGGGGAAACTTCATGGGTACACCTTTGGTTTTGTTTCTTCCCAAGGGGAGGAACGTGGTTCAATGTTCATGGAGTAGTTTCTTCATTCATCTTCAAGCTTCTACCATTGGTGCAAATTCTACATTGAGGGGGGGCTAACTAGTCTATCTTCTTCTTCTCTCATGTTGGGGGGGACTTTTTCCTCACAAGGGGTTTTGTCATTCACATTCTTCTATGAGAGTTCTCTTGTATGTTTTTCATCTCTTTTGGGGGAGGGTTTTTTCCCATTGGGGTTTTCTCTAGTTCCCTTCTTCGTGAGAGATTTCATTGCATTGGTTTACATGCATTTGCATTTGTACATGGGTACCTAACACGGCCATGTAGTTGGGACCCATCTTGCATTTCTTAGTTTCATTGTAGACTTAAGTGTATTCCCCTAGGTTGCACTTAAGGTGGGGTATTGGTGTAATTAATTATTCATGTTGGATATTATTACACCTTACTTAAGTTTACTTAGGATAATGCATTTCATAGTAGTTTGGGTATGAGACACTTGGGTGTTTGTGCCACATTGGGATAGTGTGTGTAGGAGAATTTCCACCTTTTGTGGTCTTATCTTGTTGTTACATTCCACCTTTGGTGGGTGATCCACCTCATGTGGAATATTTTATTGTTTCTCCTACATACCACACCTATTTCCTACCTACCCTTGTTTCTTTAGCGTATTGATCTAAGAATACATTGCCTTACAATACATCTCAACTATGATCCAAACTCAAACTACTTATCAAAATCCCTGCACAAACCCTACCACTCTGCATTTTTGTTCAAGCATTTAATTGATCCCTTGGATTAAAGCATAAACACAAATCACATAAATCACAACAATATACTAAAATAAAAAAATCATTGATTCACTTTCATTCATAAGATAGTAGAATCATACACTGGAGAGAAATAAACTTGAATTCTATTTTACTTATTGAAATGCTATATCTACCATAAAGCAATATGCAATTTAGTCCTTCAAAACCTGCATAAAATATGACACAAAACTCATTCTATTTCACTCTACAAAATCTTTACAATTTGCTCCTTTTCACCTAAAACCTGCTACATGGGACCTATGAGTTTGACTTAACAAGAGTCAGTACATAAATCAATTTTGGAACCCTGTCTCTTGGCCTTGAATTCCCTTTTATAGTAAATAAAGGAGCAAACAAGCTACGGGCCAAAGGAGACACCTATCATTCAAAAGTGGCCAGTTACCCATAATTCTGTTACAAAATATTCCCCTTAAGGAATGTCACAACCAACACCAAATATATGCAACTGATTCATCTTGACACTTTATGCACTTTACCCCTTTTTGTTGTTGTCGATGAAGATCTGAGAGAGGCCCACCTTATTGTTGCTCACATCCAAAAAGTAAATGTTGCAAAGAAAAAAAATTGCATGCCAGACTGTTACACCAAATAGTTAACTAACTAACTATTTGCAGTCCTTATTCCTCCTTTAAGTAAGTATTACTCCACTCACCATATTCTTCATCTGATGGCTATTTGAAATTCATAATCTCATCATCTTTTTCTTTGTATGGAGTATACTTAACTACAACTTGATTCACCTCTCTTTCAAAAGATTCAAAGAATGTTCTTGTACATATTATCTTGTTGATGATGTCCTCCAACATGCTAGTATCTAGCTCCTCACAAATCAAGTCCAATTGAGTGTTGATGATTCTTTCTACCTCTTCTTTCCAAAATTGTAAAGGTTTAATTGCCCCACTCTCATCTCAAATACTTGAGAAAATTATTTCATTCAACTTACTGAAGCTTATCATTAACTCCCTTATCTTGCTTTCTATATTTTCTGGCAGCATCTGAGCTTCTTGAATTTACTTTACCAACAAATAGGTTGGTTGAAGTGTGGGTGGGTCTCAGCATGGTATTTGGAAGCCATTGACATTATTCTGCATTTGTTTCCCCTTTGTAACCACTTTGTAAACAATAGGATTACTACTTCCTTATCTCTGTCAAAACTTTGAATATCAATAAACAATAAAAAATATAAAGAATGAATGCTATTTAATCTACTATCCACCTTCTTATTCAAATGAGTCATCACTGAGCTAACTATCTCCTTTTTCTTAATAGCATACTGATCTTCTGACTCTTTTAGCTTATTTTCCAACTAATTTAATTCCTCCAAACTTTGGGCTCTTGTTGGGTCAGTTGATCTAGTAGGTTCAGGCTCTTGATCAACATATGATACTAATGGTGTGCTTGGAATGTTAGTCTGGTTATTGAATTCAACTGTTGCATCTATATGTGAGATAGGTGGGGACCTAGATGTTGTTAAGACTAATGCAATTTTAGGAGCTGAAGAAGATTCTCCTATCTATCTCTTCTCAAGAAGTTTACCCTTAGTTTGCAGCTCCACACACCTCTATTGAACTATATTATAATCATTGAAAATCTTTCCAAACTTCTTCATTAGCTCCTCTTTTTCTTTAGCCCCCCTCTTTGAAATTTCATGGGCGAACTTGGCCACATCAATGACTAACTTTGAGGGCTCAACATTTGATATATTAGAGGCTCCTTTTATAATGAGGCTTCTCCTCAAGTTTGGATTTATATTACTGAATATAGGCTTCCTAGGCCCCTATTATAGTGCCCATATTCCTAAGGTTGTATAATCATGTACAAATTATGACCCTTTCAGTACCAACCTTGCTTCTTCCTTTGAACTGATTTGTGGACCTTTTGATTTTTTGATTGCATCAACTATATCCCACTCTAGCAAAATTAAGACTTTGGCCTGATTTATGATCATCCTGCCTTCATCTGCAATAAATCCTTTAAATTATTCCATCATTTCTTTTTTGACCTCCTTTTGATTTTCATGATCAAATCTATCTGACCTTTGGGCCTTTCTCTCAATGCTTCTTCTCTTGTATTCTTCTATCTTCATTTTCCATAAAAAATGTAGGAAGGTTGTTCTTACAAAAGATTCATCTTCAAGAAATCTATCACATGCCTCCTTCTTGGAATCTCTAAAGGCTCTACCCTAAATATCCAAAGGAGTGATGTCCAATTATAAAGTGGGTGGCATAGGTGGAATACCAATCTATATATTTGCATTTGTCACTATAATGGTATCCTCCTCTTGTTTCTCTTCCATGTGTTGCTCCTCTCTTTGTTCTTCAACCTTCCTTTGAGGTGGAAAAGGAACATGAGGTGGTGAAGGAACTTTGTCTTATTCTTCAAGATTAATGATCTTGACCCCTTTAAAATATTTTACTTGTGTTTTTGGGGGTGGCTTTGTCTTCATTATTTTCTTTTTCTTTCTTCTCACCAACCTTCCACTATCACTGCTACTCTCCTCTTCACTACTTGTTTCTTCTCTTACCTTTTTTTTCAAACCACCCTTTGGAGGGGGAACATAGCTAGGTCTACCTTCTTATAGCCCATCTATTTTGTGAGGTGGAGGAGGAGGTGGAACCGGTTGTTTCATTCTCATTTTATGAAGCAGGGTTGGTTTTTCTGGTGTGATGGGTGTAGATTGTTGCACACTTCTTCTCTCAAATTTCCAGCTATAAACTTCCTCAACTCTGGTTCTCTTTTCTTTTACCACAAGAATTAGTTCATTGAAATTGTTCATGACAAAATCTACTTTGGTATAAAATGGGGTGAAGTATTTTATAGGATCATAGCTGGGATCCATTTTCCATACTATAGCCCAGAGATTCCTAAAAGGTATCCATTTCTCCTTCCTCCAATCCTGAGTCATGAAATCAAATTAATTTATTATTATATCCTCAGGGAAATTGTACTCATGGGGAAATGTGCTTCCTTTTATTCTTGCCTTGAAAACATTGTAAAAGCCCTCTGCGTCACTATGTCTAACTATGCTAACCCCTAGATGATATGATGCAAAAATCTTGTCAATATGAAAATATCCCCCTTTTCTAATCACAAAGTATGGAATGACAATATAATAAAGGAAAATAGTCCCTTTTCCTCTACCCTTCAACTCCTTATCATGTATACAACCTATTTGCCACTATACTTCAACAAAGCTTAACCTCAGAGGAACATTAAAAGGTAAGACATGTGGCTAGCCAGGAAAACCATAAACTCTAGTAACTGTACTAACAGGATAAGGAATAATGTCCCCCTAGTTGTGCTCAATTTTCAAAAGTGGCAACCTTTCCTTTGGTCTTGCAAAATCATGCAGTTGTGTGGCAATCCTTGGTGGATTCACTATTAATCTTTGTCTTAGTCTAGAAGCAAAACTATTATCAAACCTGAGAAAACTTGCTTCTTAGCTGTCCCAAGACATGTCCATACTACAAAGTTGCACTGAGACCTCAATATTATCAACTGTTCTCTTGAGATTCATGGTACCCTCAAAATAATTTGCATTTCTATATAAAAACATGTGTATTAATAACAAATACCAATAGAAATGAGTGTTAAATATACCACTATTAATATCTTGCAACCCCTCATGAATCTTCTCTTCGAGGTACGAGGTAAAGTCAAAAACCATTGAAAATTTTGGATGTTGAATTTGTATAACCATATACGTAGAATCAGGTGGCATGACTGTAGCACAGTTGAACCCTAAAATCAGCCATAGAGAGAATAAAGTGGCCTCCAAATATTTGGCAAAAGTACCAATAGGAAAAGGATCTTCTAAAATAGCATTAATATGATAAGTTGTATCCCCTACTTTCAACAAATGAGCTGAAAGGAGACTAGCTCTGATAAAACCCTTCATTTTGTAATATTATGCCTTTAATTCATTCAAATCTATCTAAACCAAGGTAGCAGAAGGATCATACAAATAAAAAATCTCTTTAAATTCCTCCCTCCTAATTGTCAACAAAATTTCTCTCTCATTCCCCCTTATAACTCTAGAAATGGGGTCATATATGTCTGCAACAACTTTTAGGAGGTCGACATCCATGAATAGATTGGGCACCATTAAGCTGCCCAATTCATATTGCTAGTCACTTGAAAACAAGGATTGCAAATTTCTCTATCCATACCACAACTTAAACAATTTCACCCCAGTCATTGGCACCCTAGCATCTGTGATGTTATATGCCTTATCAGTTAACCCTTCTCCTAGGGTTTTGCCTTGTAAAAGTATTTTCCCTTGATATTTATCATTTATGGATGGCTTCAATATAGATCAAGAAAATCATTGAACAAATTCCTCTTTAAATACTTTGTCTATCCTGAGTGGTTTCACGGGGCAGCCATCCTATTTGACTAGGGCATTTAACAATTACCCATGAAAGGAAAGTAGAAACTAGGGCTTAGCATGAAATTATCAAATTGAACACAAAAGATTGCAAATTCTCACCCCTTTTTACCAAATTTCAAAACCCTAGAGAAATTCATAACTTTTCATTATAATTTCATATAATTCACACTTTCAATAGCTCTGAAAATATAGAAGAAGGATTTAGCAACTTACGGCTTCGTACGCACCCGATGAAACCCAATTATGCATTGCAAGAATTCATATTGATCTTCTTCTACTCAGGAATCACCTTTTGATCACCTTTGAATCATGTTGTAAGTCATAAATTGCTTTGAAAATGCTTTTATTACTATTCTAGAGTGAAGGGTCACCGTTTCATCTACCATTACTACTCACGCGAGTGAAGAAATGACTCAAAACTACATTTGAATTAAGTTTGAAACTGCACCGTTGACTAATTCCTTGCTGGCAAATCGCATGAAAAACAGCGGTCCATCTGACATTAACCATCACATGTGGCAAGTAGGACTGTCAAAGGTATGATGTGACACCTCCAACTCACCCTCCATGTCATTTTGGTCAATGACCCCCACCTTTCGGCTTACCTCAGCCCACCCTGGTTATGTGGCATCATTTTGCAATGTCGTGATCCGTAACTTCCGAACATCTTCGACCATGGAGTTATGAGAATCGTTAGATTTATTCGAGCTTTATCTCTTGGCCACGGTGTCCGCCTTCTTTAGCCAATTAATGACCGAGCATCTTCTTGACCTTGATTAAAAGATCTCCATCCATTGGAACACATGTGGATAGTAGGAAATTTTAGTAACTCAACTGTTAAACAAAGACACCAACATAAATATTAATGATTGACTTAGGAAAAACCAACTTGATAAAATATTAAAAGGTGACCGGCCTAGGAAAAAATTAAAACACATACGGGAAAATATAAGGGACCGCCGAACAAATTAATGCTTAGAAAATAAAATGGCCCTACCAACATTACTAAAACCCTCAAAATTTAGTGAAAAAGGTAACGAAGAATTAGAACAAGTTAAGGGGTTTTAACCAAGACTTAATCAAAAGTACATAAAACCCTGAACCTTAAGCATGAGGGCGAGAACAGAGAACATCAAACACTCAAAATGACAAAAATTTTGACTAAGGCATGCAACATTTTTGAATAGTCATTTTGAGGACTATCAGGACCAACACCCGGAACCTCTTTCATAAAGTAGAAAAATAGGCATAGAAGTAGTGTTCTAAATTTGAAAGGGTTCTTCTTATTTTCTTAACATTTTTGATAATCTCACTTAGGAGAAATTCATAGAGATCATATTTCTTGTTCTCTCTCATCATCTCATATGCAGTATAAATAGCAGTACTAGAAACAAAATTTTCTCTGCTAGAAAAATAGATTTTGTACCCAATGACCGTTGATGCAAACCTAATGTCGTATTCCAAAATATTGTTGCTCGGCATCGCTCATTTGTTAATTTATATCCAGTTGCATTGATCACAATTTTATTCTTCACTGCTTTCAGGGATTGGTGCAGTCCTTTGGTTGCACAGAATATAGTTATGGCTTGAATGATTGATCTAGTGATTTTGTAGGGCTTATCCAACTAGATAAATTCATCATGAACTTGGCCCAAGATATACTGGATCCATTCCCATTCATAGAACATCATAAATCTTGAAATTTAGGTTTCAATACTAAGCTCTTGTATTCCAGCTGATTGTTATAGAGATTTAGCATTTGTGTGCTACCCAATTTCTCAATGGGATAGTTCATATATACCCTAATATCCTCAATATGCAGCACTTCATAGGGCATAGTTGAAAATACACTCTCAGTATCATCTTCTATCAAAATGAATGGATGATTCTTGAAATTCAAATGCACGCGCTCAATGATTTCCATAACCAAGGGAGTTGTAGTGTCAGACGCATCCATCCTATCAAATGCAAACTTAAACTTCAACCAAAAAGAGGTTTCACAGTTAAATACCTTTCAACCTAACTCAAAATTGCACACCAAATATGGATATTCCTTCAAAATCTCTACAATTTCTCTGTTACTACACTCTATTACTCTTCTACTTTCGAATGCAAGATGCAAAATGAATGATTAACTCACCTTTTATCCTTAGCAAACCTAGCTTTTTACTTCAATAAATGCTCTTAACCCTAATACTTCTAGATACTCTTCATTTCACAAAGATCTTTTGTGAACCTATAGATTCTTCCAGAAATCTATCATGGATATGTGCAATCATCATATATACCTCTGTAACCTACCAAAATCAGGTACATATCTCAGACAAGAGGTTAGAAATATTTTTTATGAAATCTTTCCCCAAGGCCGGATGCCTTATCTTAGTTACCAAATGAGTTTCTATCATCAAAATCAGGTGCAGACCCATCTCTTGCCTCAGAATCACTCTTCTTGACCCATTTCTTCATGTATTGCTCTATGATTTATTCAAATTTCACCTTCCCCTTATCATTAGATTTTTTCTAGTCTGCCCAAGCATTCTTCACATTCTTGCTTCTACAATATTTTGTAATGTGACTGGTTTTGATGCAAGAATAACAAGTAATGTTGTTTTTGTGATAAGGCCTAAAATTAAGTTGATTTCCCTTTGATCTGCGTTGGTTAGCATGAATATGTCCAAATATTCCACAAGCATAAATCTTACATTCCTCCTATTTACCATACGTTTTCTTTAAACTAACTTATGACCATATTTATTGCAATTGAAGCATTGACCGATGAATGATGAATTATTCTGGTTTGTTATATTTCTGCATTAACGTGACATATGACCAAATTTATTGTAGGAAAAGAATTTACCATTGAATTTATAAGCATTATGTTGTCTTATAAGAGGCCTCTTGTTCTTCTATTGATTGTTTTGACTAGATCCAGAGCTTTCTCCTCTTTCAAATCTAAGTCCTCCCATATCACCTTTACTCTTCTAGCTTTGTAGAATTTTAGCTAGCTTGACCGAGCTAGCATTGAATTTTTCTTTGTACTCATTAGTAGTGGTAAGTTCATCTCTTAGAATTATGATCTGTCTCTCAAGCTCTTGCTCATTATTTTTGGATTGCATCAGTTCAAACTTCAGTAGGTCATTTTCATGATTTTGTCTACAAAACTCATCAAATCTATCCTTTAGTGACCAAGTCAATCTTTCCTCACTCTTCTTTCGGTTTTCAATATTCTTTGTCAATTTCATCACAATGGCTTCCATCTCATTCTTTAGGACTCCATTATCTCTAGCAAGTTTTTTACATGAACATCTATCTATTTTTTAAAACTTGAGCATCAATGTGTTGCTCTTATTTCTCCTTAAGTTTGTACATCAACTCCTCTCTCTTCTCTCTAGATGTGTTCACTTGGTCTTTCAATGACAATGAAATTTTACGCATCTTTGAAATTTGTCTTCAATTCCCATAATTTTATTTTGGACTGATCAAGATCATCAAGCGCAACAAGTAGTTGTTGTCTTAGACCACTTGAATCCATTACGACACCTTTCCAAATCTCCCTCAACCTGTTAGACTCCTTTCGAGGAACTAGGATTTTATACAAATTGTTGGAATCAAGGGAACACTTGGGGGGGGGGGGGGGTGAATCAATGTTCAACAAAATTGACTTTAATAGCTTGATCATGCAACCACATTATGCAAATGAAGTAAAGTAAATGCAAAAACACAAAGCCAAGATCATCAACACCATAACACCTATATTTTTACGTGGAAACCTAGTTAAGGGAAAAATGTGAGGTCCTACCCCGAGCCGTCATAGCATTGTAGTTATTTTCACGTTGGACCTATTATTGATACTTTATTTTGATGCATTGTGGATATAGATTCTATATGATCCATTGATTAGATAACATTGATAAGATGTATGCCAACATTGATAAGATGTATGGCATTAATTTCTAATTTGCAATGCTTCATTTATAATGCTAGAAAACATGGATGCATGCCTTATGAATGATTGAATTTCATGATGATTATGATGATGCTATTGAGTAAATTATTTCATTTGGATTCTATTGGATAATTGATAATTTTATTGTTATGATATAAATTTTATGCAAAGTGTTTGAATTGTACTCTTTTCATATATTAATTATTTCATGTGGATTCTATTGGATAATTGATAATTTGATTGTTATGATGTAAATTTTATGCAAAGTGTTTGAATTGTACTCTTTTCATATATTAGTATTTCATGTGATTATTTGAGATTACTAATGTGCAAAGTGAGATGTGTAGGAAAACTAATCCATGTGACCATGGAAACTATTCGGAGAATCAAGCTAAACCTACATGCGTTTGTGAAGCCAAGGGGTTGTCTATTTGGAGAGACAACACCTCCTATGTAATGTGTTTATATTTATAAATGTGAATTCTTGAATGTGTGTTTAATTTGTATTGTTAATTTTATTAATTCCAAAAAGTGACATGGCATGCGTATTATAGTATTGTGTATTTTTATGGTGTCATTTGACACTTGCATTGTGAAGTGAGTTGGAAATGACATGTATTTTTGAGGGAATTTGTATAACCAATGTGTTATTCAAAATATCTTAGTGTGGTCCCAATAGAGTCTTAGTTAGAGAGCCATTAGAATGGTTAACTCATTTTACTCATAGACAAACTTTAGGTGAGTTTCTAGAGGGTCAAACTAACTCCTAAGGTTAGGTTTAGGGTATTTTTAAAGGCCCATATGTTATACCTATGGGTAAAGGTAAATTTTAGCCATGCGACCACTCAAATGTGACTGTCATGTCACCTCAAAAGTGAGTTTTCCAAGATGGACGAAAATTCAACTTTTGAGGATTTCTCCTTTGTTAGATGACCTTCCAATTGAGTCATAGTTTCTCTTCCCCACTTTCTCTTACCTTTTTCACTTTCTATTTTTAAAAACCATGTAAGAGGTTCGGAAGACCAACCTATGAGATATCACATCCTTTCCAAGGAAGTTGGAAAGTGTGAGAAGAGCCTACTTAGGGAAGGTATTCAAACTTGAGATTTTGGTCACCCACTTTCTAATCTTGGAGACTTAGAGTTGTTGAATATTTGGATTTAGAAGTTGCATTTTAGTTTTGGGAAGAAAAAGACTATTGGATTGAGTAACTCTCCTTCAAGCATTCCTCATACCTTTTTGTAAGATCAAAGATTGGTAGTGTTCTTCCATGCATTTTGAATACCATTGTTAAATGTGAAGTAAAATTTGTTTTTGTATTTAGCTTTTATTGTTTATATGAATTGTGGTGTTGGTTGTTGAAATATTCTTGTGTTTGTCCTTGTGACCTTTGTAATTTTTGTGATTATTTTGTGTTATGGGTGTTTCAAGGCGATACTCACCCTTGGGAGGGTAGAGTAGCCTTTGGGTGAAGGACTACTTGAAAGCCTAAGAGTGTAGAGATTCTCTTCTTAGAAGAGAGAGATACACAAGGGTTATGGGACCCTTGCTACATTGTTTTTATGCTTATGCAAAAGGGGGTCATAAGGGGAGAAATGGACTTGTAAGCTGTGGGGGGACATAAGGTTTGTTTTGGGTCAAGTATTTGACCTTGAGTTGGTTGTATTTTGGTAGCCTTGTGAAGGCATTTGTTCCTCTTTCTTGCATATCTCCTCTAGGTGCTTGGTCCACCTTCACCCCACAAAGTTAGTCACATAGTGACAATGTAAATCCTTGGGTTGGGAGTTTATGTATTGTTTAAGTCCTCCTTGCATGCATTTTTTAGTTTGTTTGTAACTTGTTTATCCTTGGTTCTTCTAGCTTGGGGGTGGCTTCTTGTAAGCCTAGGTTTGGGAGGTGACCCTCCATGGTCACTACCTATAAGTTTTATTGCAGGTTGCTTGTTGGAAGTAGGAGAAGAATGAAGAAAGAAATCTAAGTGGTTAAATAAAGAATTTTCTTTTTATTTTATGCTCATTATGAAGAATGTAAAAAAAAACGGGGAAGAAGATACCTTATAGTTCCCTTCTTACTATTGTAAAAAAAAGAGAGATGCTTATGAAGAGAAGCAAAGAATTTTGTATTCATTAAGTTCATACTTTTATTTCTGTTTTTGAATAAATATAAAGGAAAGAATTTATGTGTGATATATTATAAGTTATTGTACAATAAACCATCTTGAATGCTTTAAATTATATATGTATCATATTTTTAAATCTGTCTCAACTATTGACCAGATTCATTCAAAAAGAAAAATTCATTAGCAAATGAGTAAAGAGAAATAAATATGTACTTACAATTGACATATTAGATTACATGATACAGAAATAGGTAGTTAATCCTTTTGCTTGTATTCTGTTTTAGTATTTAAATATGGTTATTAAGTTCAATTATTTCTCATGAAACTAGTAATTGTTGGCATTTGCATGAAGATTGCACTAATGATGTGTTATGTTGCCATTGATGTCAATTGAACTGGTAATGGTATTTATGATATTGCTGATATTGTTGTTATTGATATTTTCTTGAAACCAATAGGAAGAGATTTGAGGAAGATGTTCTAAACCAGTGTGTAAGTTTGTGAGTTGAACCGGTAAGATGGTGTATAAGGTTAAACCCTTTCTATGCAATCTAACCGGTAAACCCTACCAGATGTTTTTTTGTTAAACCCTAACTAAACAAGTTTGTTGGTTTAAGATCTAATGATGAGTGGTAATGATGGAGACACATGTGATCATTGTATGAGGATAAGTTCATATTATTTTTTTCGTTTGTTTGATTGTCTAGGGAATGAGAAAAGTAGATTGCATCTAATGCATAGCGCGTGATGAGTTACAAAGTCATATGAAGCAGTGATCAAGGAGCAGTTGGAATTTTATTGATGAATGTCTATAGATTGTTATGTAAATCCAACGGTCACACTTGAATCGATTTGTTTGTAATCTCTATGAGAGAATTAAGTTTTTGTTATGTTACCGACCTAATTGATTTGTATTTAAGGCCAATGAAGTTGTTTGTAAAGGAGTTGGAAAAGTTGGCAGAAATTAGTTGAGTATGTGGTTGCCTAACTGAAGAATGGATCTGTAGTTTGAATAAAAGTAGATTGAAGCTTAATAGGATTTGATCAAGCAAATGTAGTTCTATTTAGACAGATCAAGAAAACATGTTGTTTTCTAACAATTACAGCAGAATTGAGATCCCCTAACCGGGTAAGCTCTAACAAGCTTTTTTATTTCTTAAATCCTCTAACAAGGTGGTCCATTAGCTTGGATTCTCAAATCCTCTACCAAGGTTACTCCTAAAAGGGTATTTTCTTTTCATCAAGGCATTTTGTAAATCCCTTAACTGGGTGATACCTAACAAGATCAGTTCTTAACATGACTTTTTTTTAAAGATTTAACAGGCTTGTCTCCTAAAAGAGTGAACTTCAGAAGATTTTAGATAGCTATCTTGTGAGTCTCATCTCACCATGGTTTTTACCTATTTGGGTTTTTCATGTATAAACATTTGTGTCCTATGGTGAATGTTTTTGTGGTTTTTGATCTTATTTGTTGATTTGATATAAGGCATGATAAATATAAGCATTGTGAGATGGAGTATGTTGATATATTATTAAACATTTGGATGTTTACAAGATTAAATGTTGTTTACTGTTAAGTTTTTATAACAATTAACCGATTGATTTTGAGTATTCTTATGAGTATTGATCTTGACAGTGAAAGTTTACTTTGTGTGATTGAATTTGAGTTTGGGAAGTTTGTATTAGTTTTTCAAATTACTGATTCACCCCCCCTCTTGGTATTCTACTTGATACTTATTCTTTCATCATACCATCAATTGGTATCAGAGCATCTCAAGTCCTCTTTAACCTAAAAGCCTAATAGCTTGAGGAAAAGATCTTGTAGATCATGATGAAGAAGGAAGGTCCGAAGTTCAACAAAGATAACTATAGGATATGGAGCGATAAAATGAAGATTTACATTAAGAGTCTGGGAATTCAGTATTGGGATCATGTAGAAACTCAGTATGTTACACCTACTGGAACTCTGACTCATGATCAAAAGAAAGAACAACAAGAAAATAATCAAGCATTGGAGGCTATTATAAGTTCCATGTCTGATGCTGAATATGTAGATGTTCATGGTCTTGAAATTGCATATGAAGTATAGAAAAAAATTGAAGAGATTTATAGCGTTGATGAACATGTTAAGATTGCTAAAGAGGAGAGCCTAAGAGGAAATTTTGATGACATGAGAGTGTTAGAAGGTGAGAATATCCAACAGTATGTTCAAAGGATAAAAGAGATAGTTGGTGAAATAAAGAGTGCAGGAGGGAAAGTGGAAGATACCATAGTGATCAGTAAGGTACTGAGAACCCTACTACCAGTCTATGCTATCTGAGTTACATCTATTCAGGAGTTGAAGTCCATTGACAAAACTAAGGTAACTCTTGACTGTATCATTGGAAAACTTATTGCTTTTGAATTAAACGACTATGATGGTAGTGTATAGAAATCAGAATCTGCATTCAAAGATTTTGTCTCTAACCCATCTATGAGAAAAAGTAGAGATACTTTTCTAGGCTAGGAATCTAGATCCAACAGAGATGCTAATGATGAAGACAACTTAGTGGAACTTGAAGCATTTTTGGCAAAATGACTACCTAGAGGCACTAGAAAATATAGAAGTAAACTAACTTTAAAATGTTTTGCATGCAATAAGATTGGTCATATAGTAGCTAACTATCCTAATGGTGAAAATGAATACAAGAGAAACAAATTCAAGAAGTATAAGGGCAAAAGCAAGAGAGATTGTCTTATAGTGGTTGGCAGTGGTATTACTGATGAAGAATCTGATGATGATGCTAGTGAGGATATTGTGTTTGTAGCTATTAAGGAAGATATATCAAATCACAAGGCACTAGCATCTAGGATAGATAACACTGATGATTGGATCATTGATACTGGTTGTTCACATCATATGATTGGTGATCGGATCAAATTTCTTTCCTTGAAGGAATTTGATGGTGGTGTTGTCAGATTTGGCAATGACTCACCCTATATGGTTAAAGGTAAGGGACTTATTTCTCTTAATGGGAAGAGCAGTGTTGATGATGTCTATTGGGTTGAAGGTCTAAAGCAGAATCTTTTGAGTGTGGCACAACTTAATGATAGAAGATACCCACTAGAGTTTAGAAATCGTTTGTGCAAAATATTTGACAAAAAAGGTGAATTTATTGCAATCGGGAAACAAACCAGAGGTAATCTATTTCATCTTAATCCTAAAGTTAGTAACTATTTGATTGCAAAGATAGATTATAGATGGCTTTGGCATAGGAGATTTTGTCATATAAACTTTGATAACATTTTTAAAGTGAGCAAGTCCAAGACAGTAAGAGGTGTACCTCAGCTAGACAAACTAGTTAATGCTCTTTGTAAAGAATGTCAGTTAGGAAAGATGACTTCTTCAACTTTCAAGAGAAAGTCCTTCTCAGTAGAGCACTTGTTAGATTTGGTTCAAACAGATATATGTGGACCAATAAGAACAAGAAGCATTCAAGGTGATAGATATTTCATGATCTTCACTAATGATTGTTCAAGGATGATGTGGGTCACATTCTTGAAGGATAAGAATGAATATTTTGGTAAGTTCAAGGCATTCAGGGCCTTAGGTGAGAAAGAGAGTGGCAAAAAGATAAAATGTCTGAGAATAGATCAAGACGGTGAATTTACTTCTGAGGAATTCACTAAGTACTGTGATGAGAATGGTATCAAGTGGCATCTTTCTGCACTGAGGACACCACAACAGAATGGTATAGTAGAGAGGAACAACTGGTTAGTGGTTGAAGCTGCGAGGACAATGTTGATACAAGGAAGTGTTGCAAAAATATTTTGGAAAGAAGCTTTAAGTATATCTGTCTACACAATGAACTGAGTTCTGGTGAAAAGAGGTACAAACAAGACCGCTTATGAATATTGGTATGGGAGATTACCTGATGTTAGCTATTTTAAGATATTTGGTAGCAAATGTTTTATTAAAAGAGGTGATTACATTAGCAAGTTTGAAGCTAAGAGTGATGATGGTATATTTCTTGGCTATTCCACCAAGTGTAAGGCCTATAAATGCTTCAACAACCAAACACAAAGAATTGTTGAGAGTGTTGATGTTCGAGTAGATGAATGTCCTGAAGTCTCAGATGGAACCAGTTCAGTGAAAAAGGATGAAGATCCTTGCATTTTTCTTTTGGAACCTGAAACTGTTAAATCATAAACCGGTAAAGCAAATTTTGATGTACTTGTTCAACCGGAACAAATAAATTATAATGAAGAAGCTGAACCTAAAGAGAATGGTCATGTTATTCCTAGGTATGTAAGACTGAACCACAGTCCTAAAAAAATTATTGGGGATAAGGATGCTAGAGTAGTAACTAGAAGGAGAATAAGAGAGAATTCTTGCTTGATCTCCACCATTGAGCCTAGAAGTGCTAAGGAGACATTTGGTGATGATCATTGGGTTAAAGCTATGGAGGAGGAATTGAATCAAATTGTGAAGAAAAACACTTGGACCCTGGTACCTCGACCAGTAAACAAGAATGTTATAGGTACTAAATGCATATTCAGAAACAAGTTAAATGAAGATGGTGTTGTAGTTCACAACAAGGAAATATTAGTTTGCAAGGGTTATGCACAAGAAGGAGATGATTATGGAGAAAATTTTGCACCAGTACCAAGGCTGGAAGGTGTCCAAACTTTACTTGCATTTGTAGCCCATAAGAAGTTCAAGGTATACCAAATGGATATTAAGTTTGCATTTTTGAATGGGATATTGGAAGAAGAGGTTTGCATAGAGTAGCCATATGGTTATGCATTGACAGATGAGAAAGACATGGTATGTAGATTGCATAAAGCTTTGTATGGATGAAATAAGGAACCCAAAGCATGGTATGAAAGGCTTCATACACATCTGATCAAGATAGGATTTGAAAGAACCAGTGATGATAGTAATATTTATCTCAAGTCTGAAGGAGATGAAATACTGGTTAGTGAAGTATTTGTTGATGATATTATTTTTGGAGGTAATGATGTCATGAGCAATAGTTTTGCAGATGAAATGAAAAATGAGTTTGAAATGTCTTTAGTATGGGAAATAAAAAATTTCATAGGCTTGTAGATATAGGAAATGAAGAATGGTATTTTCATTACTCAATCTAAGTACGTGAAAGAGGTTTTGAAGACTTTTGGCATGAGTGACTGTAAACCAGTTGGAACACCAATGGTTATAGGTTGTAAGTTATCCAAGGAAGATGAATATAAGTTTGTTGATGAAAAGGAATACAGGTCAATGATTGGCAAATTACACTATGTTGTTCACACCAGACCGGATATTACCCACGTGGTTGGTATAGTTGCAAGATTTCAGAAGAATTCAAAGGAAGCACATTTGATAGCAACCAAGAGAATTTTTTAGATACTTGAAATGTATAATTGACTATGGATTATGGTATCCATATGGATGAAACTTTGATTTGAAGGCATACATAGATGCTGATTGGGTAGGAAATATTGATGATCGGAAAAATACTACTGGTGGAGCATTCTTTCTAGGAGGAAGGCTAGTTTCATGGAGTAGTAAGAAGCAGAGTTGTACTTCACAATCTACTACTGAAGCTGAGTACGTTGAAACTTATATGAATTGCACACAGGCTATTTGGATGAGGCACATTTTGGAAGGTTTCAAGATGAAGATCTCAGAACCTATAAAGATTTTATGTGATAATACAAGTGCCATAAATATTTCAAAGAATCTTGTTTTGCATGCTCGCACCAAGCACATTGAATTGAAGTATCAATTTTTGAGGGAAAAATTTCAAAGTAAAGATGTTATCTTAGAGCATGTTTCTACCAAGGAGAAACTTGCAGAGATCTTTACCAAACCTCTTCCTAAGACTACATTTGAGTGTCTTAGAAGATAATTAGGGGTTGTACCCCTTCATGAAGTTAGTTGAGCATGATGCTGATTGCATTAGTCCCTGAATCACATGTAGAATTTTAAATGGATTGATGAAGAAGTGGATGTATTCCATAGGGGGGGCATCAAGTTGCAGTATGTTGTTGATGCATAGTGAAATCTTGACATTACATGTTTTACTTTCAATTTGGCATTGTTGTCAAAGGGGGAGAAGAATTATGTGACTGGTAATGGGAAACCAATGATAGAATGAAGACAAACCAAGAATGGTGAATACTTGTTAATGTAAACCAGGATTCCTATTCACCAATCATAGCAACAATTAGAGATGTTGATATTTATATTGCCATCAATGCTAAAGAGGCAGATTGTTGGCATTTGCATGAAGATTTCATTAACGATATGTTATGTTGTCAATGTTGTCAATTGAACTAGTAATGGTATTTATGTTGTCAATGTTGTCAATTGAACTAGTAATGGTATTTATGATATTGTTGATATTGTCTTGAAACTGGTAGGAAGAGCTTTGAGGAAGATGTTGTAAACCAGTATGTAAGTTTGTGAGTTGAACCGGTAAACCGATGTATAAGGTTAAATGCTTTCTATGCAATGTAATTGGTAAACCCTACTAGTTGTTGTTTTGTTAAACCCTAACCGATAAATTTTGTTGGTTTAAGATCTAATGATGAGCGGTAATGATGGAGACACGTGTGATCATTGTAAGAGGATAAGTTCATATTGTTTTGTTTGTTTGTCTGATTGTCTAGGGAATGAGTAAAGTGGATTGCATCCAATGCATAGCACATGATGAGTTACAAAGTCTGATGAAGTGGTGATCATCGAGCAGTTGAAATTTTCTTGAAGAATGTGTATCGATTGCTATGTAAATCCAATTGTGACACTTAATCGATTTGTTTGTAATCTCTATGAGAGAATTAAGTTTTTGTTATGTTACCGACCTAATTGATTTGTATTTAAGGTCGATGATGTTGTTTGTAAAGGAGTTGGCAAAGTTTGTAGAAATTAGTTGAGTGTGTGGTTGCCTAACCAGAGAATGGATCTATAGTTTGAGTAAAAGCAGATTGAAGCTTAAAAGGAGTTGATCAAGCAAATGTAGTGCTATTCAGACAGATCAAGAAAACCTATTATTTTCTAACAGTTACAACATAATTGAAATATCCTAACCAGGTAAGCTCTAACAAGCTTGGTTACCTCTTAAATCCTCTAACAAGGTGGTCTATTAGCCTAGATTCTGAAATCCTCTACCGAGGTTACTCCTAAAAGGGTATTTTCTTTTCATGAAGGCATTTTGTAAATCCCTTAACCTAGTGATTCCTAACAGGACCAGTTCTTAACAGGACTTATTGGAAAATCTTTAACAGGGTTGGCTCCTAACAAGGTGAACTTTAGAAGAGTTCAGATAACTATCTTGTGAGTCTTATCTCACCATGGTTTTTACCTATTTGGGTTTTCCACGTATAAACATTTGTGTCCTGTGGTGAATGTTTTTGTGATTATGATCTTATTTGTTGATTTGATTAACTTCTAATAAGGCATAATAAATAAAAGCATTGAGAGATGTAGTGTGTTGATATATGATTAAGCATTTGGATGTTTACAGGATTGAATGTTATTTACTGTTAAGTTGTTATAATAGTTAACCAATTGATGTTGAGTATTCTTATGAGTGTTGATCTTGACAGTGAAAGTTTACTTTGTGTGATTAAATTTGAGTTTGGGAAGTTTGTATCAGTTTTTTAGATTAAGGATTCACCCCCCCCCCCCCCTCTCAGTATTCTACCAGATGCTTATTCTTTCATCATACAATCAGTAATATCCTAAATATAAAAGTAAAAAAAATATTTTAGCTTGTCTGTTAATCTCTACCTTTAGTAAATCTGGAAAAATACATTGAATAGTAAATGTTCATATAAATTCACACATTCCATGTAGATTAACATGCTGCTGTAATATTCTAATCTGGAATGAAAAAAAAGAAAAAGTTCACTATGTGTTCACAATGAGTGTATGTTTTCATAAAGGAATATACACATATTTAAATATTATAAAAATGTAAATACTGCTAATAAATAAATTGAACCTTCTCACTATAATGTATTTGCTAATATATATATATATATATAATTAATGCTTGTCTATATTATAAAGATGTTGTTAGAAGAAAAACATATATAAAATAAATGTACTATTTAACTATAACAAAAAATAATAATAATAAAGTGAGTTTAAATTTGAGCATATGTATATATATATATTTGTATAAAATAAAAAAAAAAAAATTGAGCAAGGAAATCCTTTGGTTGCATGGTGGAGCCACTATGGGCGGAACCCATAGGGGCGGCTTCGGTCGCTCTGTGGGCCACAACCCACAGAGGCGACTTCGATCAATCTGTGGGTCATGACCCACAAGGTCGGTTTCAGCCATTCTTTGGGCCGTTGCCCACAGGGGCGGCTTTAGCCGCCACTATGGGTCATGACTCACAGGGCTAGATTTGGCCTCCCTGTGAGCCGCATCCCATAGGGTAACACCTCTCCCCCCAATACCCTTCTTCCGCCCGCCATCTCCAAACCCTCGCCACCACTTGGTTATCACCGCCGCCATGCTCTGCCATGGCTAAACACCCTACAACAAAAAAAAATATAATACAAAACCCTAACTTTGGTTAGGGATGAAATGTAAAGGAAAAGCATAACATTTAGAAATGTAACCTAATCCGATTTAGGGTTAGAATTGTAAAGCGGAAAATCGCGGTCGAACCCTAGTTGTTCTCCCCTCTTCCAACTCCGAGGAGAGAGAAGGGAGGTTCGCTAGGATTCGATGGGTTTTCACTTAGGGGGAAAACTTTACATTCAAAAGAGGGGTTGAAACTCATAAGATCCAATCCCACATGATGTAAGATTGGATGCTAAATGAATTTCAAGGGTTAGGAAAGCAAGGCTACCCTCTTTTGTAAAGAATGTTGATTAAGGAAATTAAGCTAAGGATGCATAGAAAGTCATAAAGATTCGCTTATAAACTGAGTTCGGGTTATAGGATGAAGCTGCGGACCTGGAATTAGCAGTAAAATGTCGATACGGCGCTGTCCTGCAAATTTGAGCAAAAGTTGTCGGGACGATGGCGCTCGGCGCCACGGTCCTCCGAAAAATCCGCGAAACGAAGGGGGATCTGTTCGTCTCTGCACAAGGATTCTAGATCTTCAATTTCAGCCGCGTACCTGCAACCTACACACAGAAAAGCGAAGACGATTGGAGGGTTAGGGATTAGGGGTTTGCCTTTAGGTCAAACCCCGGTTTTGGAATTAACCAAGAAATGAGCAAGAGCTGTAAATGTAAATGACTGTAATGTAAAACAAGTACTAATACCTTGTTCTAAGGATGTTTGTATCCTTATGTGCAAAGGTTTAGATGTTGTATGTTGTATGTTGTATGTGATCTCCTCTTCAATGGTTGAATCCTTGTCTTGAATGCAACACTTAGCCTTGAATGGAGACTTGGAATGATCAATTGCTTGAATGCTTGAATGCTTGAATGCTTGAGTGTTTGAATGCTTGAGTATAGTTTCCACGCCTTTTTCCATCATATCGAATGAAAGAGGAAAATGTAGTTTATATACTTGTCATTTAGGGCTTGATAGACTGATTTTCCCGACCTTAGGCCGACCAGGGAAAGTTAATTTCCAAATTGCAAACAAAAAGACCCGAGCCCCTTAGGAGACCGGGCCCAAAATAGGACCCAGGGACCAGGGCGCTGGGCGCTCTGGTCCCACCTCCCGGGACATCAAGGTGCAAGGAGGTTCAGGCCAGAGTACTTGAAAAATGCAGTTTTTAGTGTCGTGAGCAAGTTTCGGGGTCTCCATTCAGGTTGCGTGTTACGTCGCCATCGTGAAGACCGAAATGCAGTCGAAATTGCAAGTGTCGCAATTTTAGGACGCTACATTTAGCCCCCACTTTAGCGGGAGTATGTATGCTCATACTTCCGGTAAAGTACAAGGAAACAACGTTAAAAGACTTTCACCATGTCAAGAAGGCAAGATACACCAAGCCCCCAGTGGACTAAGGATCTTACGACTTCGATTGACAAAGTAAAAGGGAAGATCACGAGGAAGAACCATGACTGTCAGTAGTAAGGTTCCCTCACTATGAGTCATGCAAAAGAAATACCAAAAATCTTCAAGACAAAGCTAAGTTTGCCAAGAAATTTTCAAGTATCTTTGAAAGGATAGACAGGGTGTATGCCCCCCTATGTTAAAGCGATCGCACACGCCTCAATGAGGGTGATTGTTTTAACGTAGTGATACACATAAGATATGAGAAAGGAAAAAGGAGCACGTTATCGCAAGGATTTAGCCCCCAAGTGTGAGATAAACCCAAGGATAATAAACACAAACACAAAGCACGAGGTGACTTCGCTTTCCTTGGGGTCAGTATGCTGTATGATAAATCATGTATATATATCATATGTATGTATGCATAATTGTTCTTCATTCCCCAATCAAGGAAGGTCACCTAGAAGAAGGGAACACATGTGTCTTTTGAGTCAACATGAGAGAGATCGAGAGATCTCAATGCTTTGCATCGTCCTCAAGTAGACAACACTAAGGACGACAAATAGAAGAATGAGAATAACATATAAAAGAAGTAACAAAAGAGAGGGGGAGAGAGTCTGCTATGCTAATGTAACTAGTCTAGCATGTCATCTACCCCCCGATCTTGCTGATCAATGTTTCGGGAAGGCAGGGAACACGCTAGAGGAGGAACATCCAACACAGCAGATGGAGCTATCACAAGATCCAAACAAGGGCTATGTTCATGTTCCAAGCCACATTGTTCTTGTCTAGGAGCTAGGATAAGTGCTTTAGAAAATTCATTAGATAAATGGTTATCAACATCAACAAGTTCATATTCACTATCAGAAGCAAGAGGAGTAATATTTTCATCTATATCATCATCAAGATTTATAAAAATAGGATCTTTAACTCGCACAGGATCAAGACCATCATGCATCTTATTTTTAGGAGATTTAGGCTCAATATCCGGCTGAGGGGAAAATGGAATAATGCTTGTTGAAGGTGTTTTTGGAGATTGTAAAGTTTGAGAAGCAGCTGCTTGAGCCCTAAGACGACGCTTTCGCCGGCGTTCACGTGCAGAACGATTACGTCTAGTCTTAGTAGGAAGTGTAGAAGATAGAGGAGGAGGAATGTTCTCATCCCTATCACTTGGGTGTTTAGGTTGTGGTCTCTTAGGCTGGATAATAGGAGAAGAAGAAGGTCTCTTCTCTCTATAGAAGGCAAGAGGAGGAACTGCTCCATATAAAGGAAGAATTTTTGGTTTAGGAAGAAGACCGAGTCCATCATGACGAGGAGGTATAGGTCTACTTTTAGAAGATTTATTAGGCATAGACATAGTCACATCCATGGGGACGGGTTGGGAATCTTCTTGGGGAAAGACATTAGTTTTGTCTTTCAAAGGAAGGATTTCCTTCTCAAGAATGATAGGAATGTCAAGTTTAGGTGCTCTAGGTTCACTTAGAGATAGGATCATATCTGTTTTCCACTTTTGATAAGATTTGAAAAGATGATCACTTCGCGGAGGAAGAGATTGAAATTGTTTAGGCCAAAAGTAATCAATAGGAACACTAGAGGTTCTTTCAGCTGGTTTAAAGAGACTATGATTGACAGTAACAACTTCACCATTATGGGGAAATTTTAAACACTTATGAATAGGAGAAGCAATAGCTTTCATGGAAGATAGCCAAGGATAGCCAAGTTTCACACGAAATTGTTCGGAAGAAGGAATAATAGCAAAGTTCACATCAAGAGATTTATTATGGACCTCAATAGGCAATGTAATAGAACCAATTGTAGGAGAAGAAAATGCATCAAATAATTTCACAATCACATCTGTTTTGTCATAGATCACTTGATTCAATTGCAAAATAAAAAGAAATTCTTCAGTAATAACATTAACCATGCATGAAGGATCAATAAGCACACCACGACAAGGCATATTCTTGACTTTTGCAACTATGTATAAAGGACCATCAGGTGCCCTAATGGTTTCGCTAGAATCAAATGTGATGGAAGGTTCTTTAGGGTTTTCTTGCTGCTCTACAAAGTTAATCACATTCGGAGTCATAGACACAAGACCATCAGATGAGAAAGAGGAATCATTAGCCTCAATCACATTAGAAGTATGAGAAGTATGAGAAGGTAATGGATTAGTAAAAATATGAAGATTTTGGTTAGGAGGAGCTACAGATGTGTAGGGTTTTCTTGCTGCTCTACAAAGTTAATCACATTCGGAGTCATAGACACAAGACCATTAGATGAGAAAGAGGAATCATTAGCCTCAATCACATTAGAAGTATGAGAAGTATGAGAAGGTAATGGATCAATAAAAATCTGAAGATTTTGGTTAGGAGGAGCTACAGATGTGTTGCCTTTATCATTCACTCCAGAAACAGAAATAGTATTATTATCAATCAAATCTTGAATTTTACCCTTTAGAGAAAAACATTTTTCAGTATCATGCCCAGGCTGACGATGAAAGTGACAAAAAGCTTTGTGATCAAATTAAGGTGAAGTAATCTTTGCAGGATCAATTTGTCTTATAGGAGGAAGGGTAAGCACATTTTGTCCCAATAACTTACTCATAATATCATGCAATGATTCATTCAAAGGAGTATACTTTCTTTCTTTCTTGAAAAATTTAGAAATAGGAGGCACACCTGATGCTGCATTCACATTGTTGTTGATGATGTTTTCATTGAATTTGATGGAATCTCTGTTCGGTTTAAACTTCCCAAATGGTTGTTGACTGCTATCACCCTTATCACTCGGAGCCATAGGATGTGATTGTTCCATTTGACTCACAGTCAGTTGATAATTGTGAAGAGTGGCGCACAACTGTTGGAAAGAAGTAAACTCAAAAAACAGAAGTTTGTCTCGAATATCTTTTTGCAAATTAGAAATAAAGATTCTTTGAATATCATTATCAGGCACTGGAAAATAAATTTGAGCATACAAATGCTTATATCTACCAATGAAATCAATCACTTTTTCTTTAACACCTTGTTTACAATGCATCAAATCAATCAAAGTAACTTTAGGACTTATATTATTTTGAAATTGTTGAATGAAAGCATTTGCAAGTTGTTCGAAAGAAGTAATAGAATAAGAAGGCAATGAGCAATACCATTGTAGGGCTTTGTCTCTTAATGTTCTAGTGAATAGTTTTGCAAGCAACCTTTGGTCATAAGCAAAATCAGTACAAATTGTTTGAAAAGTCTTAACATGTGTTAGAGGATCTCCTTTACCATTATAAAGTTCCAAATGCAGGATTTCAACATGCTTAGGAGGAATAGCTCGAACAATGTCAAGAGAAAGTGGGCTCGCAACATCAAATGTGGGCACACTAAACTTAGATTGATTCATAGAGGCAATTTGTTGCTGTAAAGAAGAGACAGTTTGTGCAAGATTATTAATGGTCGCTTCAGTCGAAGTGTTCATATTAGGTGTGTTAGATTGAGATGGAGGTGTGATGTTATTGAAAGATGGTAAAGAGTAAGGTGGTGGGACCCTATGATAGTCAACCATAGGGGATGATTGGATAGGAGGAACACTACAAGGAGGAATGGAATGGTTAAATGAATTGCCCCCTTGTGTCATGTTCATTTGTGAAGATGTAATAGGAACACTTATTGAAGGAATGAATGAAGAAGTCGGATTGAATGAAGGAATAGGGTTAATTGAAGAAGGAGGATTGCCCCCATGACTAGTGATCACAGGAGGAATGTCTTATATAGAGGTAGCCATGATGTTTGATGTAATGGTAGGTAAAATAGCAATAGAAGTGGTCAAAGGAATAGAATGATTGACTTGTGTAGGAGGTTGTGTATAACCTAAAGATTCAGCACAACTCTTCATAGGCATCACATTCGAATCCACAATGTGTGCAATGCCATGTAAAACATCAATTCCATTCTTATCACTTTGAAGCATACGTTTTAGACCCTCAATTAAAGGAAGAGCTTGACTATCGGGATACTCATGAGACATCCATTGGTGAAAATCGTCAAATTGGTTATCCAATTTGGAAAGTTGTTCAACAGAAACTTCATGGGGAGCTTCTTCATCATTAGGAGGATTAGAGGAATTACCCATGTCCTCGTTAAAAAGACTACTCAAATTAGGTTCCATCTCCTCAGTAGTTAAACCTCGGAAAGACTTAATTCTACGGCTTCGTCTAACGGGAATAGTGTAAGTAGGGCTTATTGTTGTAAAACTCATGCACTAGAGAGAGAGAAAAGATTTTGATCTTAGAGGTAGCAATTTTCAGTAAAACCAGCCAATCTTCCAGATTTAAGCTGTTAAATGCAATCACAACAGTCTCTCGAAATTTCAGAAAAAATGTTCGGGACCGTGGCGCTCGGAGTGCAACACGGTCCTTGCAACTTTTTTCGAAATTTGCAGGGATGAAAGGTATGATGATTTTAGAGCTAATCTGAAAAGATTGAGGGATTTTACGATCTGTAGATAGGCCAAATTAAAGTTGCAATCTCAAAATTGAACCCTATCAAGATTGTCGAAAAATGCAAAATTTGAATTTTTGAAAAAGAGAGGGAAACTGAAATTTTGAATTTTATGATTTTAGAGGGAATGTCAAGAGCAATGCAGATTTTGAAATTTGAAAATTGACTCAATTTCACGCAAAATTCAATTTTGAAAGCGGAAATCAAAGTTGTTGTAATTAGGCACTTAATTTCAAAAGTCACAAAATGCAAATATTTGAATAAAGCACTGAAATTTCGAATGAATGCAAAAACAATTTTCAGATCTAAGACAGTAAGAACACAATTTTGACACAAAATTTCAGTTTCGATAATTTTTGAATGATTAGGAGCCTTAGACCAAGCAATCACAAGACCAACTTTGACTGTAATTTTGAAAGTGTTATAGTTGACAAAATCAGCCAAAATTCTGGATTTTAGCAGAAAAATACAGCAAGATCTCGCTCCCGAAATTTTGGAAAAAATGTCGAGGACGATGGCGCTCGGAGTGCAACACGGTCCTCGCAACTTTTTTCCAAATTTTCAGGGATGAAAGATATTGTGATTTTATTGCGGAATCCAAAGTTACAGCTGATTTGCAGATGTTTTGATCGGTCAAATTGTCGGACAAAGGTTGAATCAAGAGGGTTTCAAAAATTAGGGTTTTGACTTTTAACCACTTAATTTTCAGAATTAAAGCACAAATATGAATTGATAATTTGTAATAGAAGGATAGATCTGAAAAAAGCATTTAGATATTTCGCAAGTTTAATTACTAAAAAGAAATTTTAGGGTTTTAATGCAATCACCTCTAAAACTTTGCAAAAGATCAAACATGGAAATGTAATCAATTTTTTTTTCAGATCTAAGCATGAAAAATCAGAAAGGATGTTCACGTCGGGTTCACCAAAATGTAAAGCGGAAAATCGCGGTCGAACCCTAGTTGTTCTCCCCTCTTCCAACTCCAAGGAGAGAGAAGGGAGGTTCGCTAGGATTCGATGGGTTTTCACTTAGGGGGAAAACTTTACATTCAAAAGAGGGGTTGAAACTCATAAGATCCAATCCCACATGATGTAAGATTGGATGCTAAATGAATTTCAAGGGTTAGGAAAGCAAGGCTACCCTCATTTGTAAAGAATGTTGATTAAGGAAATTAAGCTAAGGATGCATAGAAAGTCATAAAGATTCGCTTATAAACTGAGTTCGGGTTATAGGATGAAGCTGCGGACCTGGAATTAGCAGTAAAATGTCGATACGGCGCTGTCTTGCAAATTTGAGCAAAAGTTGTTGGGACGATGGCGCCCGGCACCACGGTCCTCTGAAAAATCCACGAAATGAAGGGGGATCTGTTCGTCTCTGCACAAGGATTCCAGATCTTCAATTTCAGCCGCGTACCTGCAACCTACACACAGAAAAGCGAAGACGATTGGAGGGTTAGGGATTAGGGGTTTGCCTTTAGGTCAAACCCCGGTTTTGGAATTAACCAAGAAATGAGCAAGAGCTGTAAATGTAAATGACTGTAATGTAAAACAAGTACTAATACCTTGTTCTAAGGATGTTTGTATCCTTATGTGCAAAGGTTTAGATGTTGTATGTTGTATGTTGTATGTGATCTCCTCTTCAATGGTTGAATCCTTGTCTTGAATGCAACACTTAGCCTTGAATGGAGACTTGGAATGATCAATTGCTTGAATGCTTGAATGCTTGAATGCTTGAATGTTTGAATGCTTGAGTATAGTTTCCACGCCTTTTTCCATCATATCAAATGAAAGAGGAAAATGTAGTTTATATACTTGTCATTTAGGGCTTGATAGACTGATTTTCCCGACCTTAGGCCGACCAGGGAAAGTTAATTTCCAAATTGAAAACAAAAAGACCCGAGCCCCTTAGGAGACTGGGCCCAAAATAGGACCTAGGGACCAGGGCGCTGGGCGCCATGGTCCTGGAGGACCAGGGCACTGGGCGCCCTGGTCCTGAGGGACCAGGGCGCTGGGTGCTCTGGTCCCACCTCCCGGGACATCAGGGTGCAAGGAGGTTCAGGCCAGAGTACTTGAAAAATGCAGTTTTTAGTGTCGTGAGCAAGTTTCGGGGTCTCCATTCAGGTTGCGTGTTGCGTCGCCATCGTGAAGACCGAAATGCAGTCGAAATTGCAAGTGTCGCAATTTTAGGACGCTACAAGAATATATAAAAAAAGATTAGATAGTTTGTATGTATAATATCATAAGAGGGATAAGAAAAAAAACCTAAAAAGGTTTAAAGGAATAAAATAATATTTTATTGAGAGAGGTTTTTGAGATTCAAATTAAAGTGAATGGGGAGAAGACCACATTTTAAATTAAGTAAAATTTATTATGTCATAGGGGTCATTTTAATCCAATAGGATATTAGTTTGATTTGGAATATTTTGTAAATGGGAGTTAATAGATAATGGCCTTGTCTTGTATAGGAAGGTAATTTATTTTACCAATGAATATTTAAATCCTTAAGGGGGTTATTGATTTGTAAATGAATATTAAATCTTTGAGGGGGATTTAATTCAACATTAATGAAAGATTTCTTTGTTAGGCAATATTATTATTGATTTAGTTAATTAAAAAAGACATTTTGAAAACCTTATATTTTTGTCTCTATTAATTATTATTAATACATGAATTTGTATTAATATTAATTTGATAAAATTCTGGAATTATTTAAATACTATTAACTCATGATATAATTAAAATTAAAGATTTACTTGGGCAAGTTAATTAGTTATCAAGGTTGTGATGACTTTATAGGGTTAAAATTATTTAGTTTAGATATGTTGGTATGATGTTTAAGTTGTGATTGTCATTGATGGACACACACTTATTTTATGTATGAGTTATTCTCAATTGGTAATATGTGTTGTGTTGTTCACACTGGTATTATATGCCTTTGTATGTATAGTCTTTGTTTGTTGAAGACTATCGGTGTTTTGCAGAAGAAGCTTACAGGTCGTAGCAGTATAAAGACCTCAAGTGATATTAAGACCTCAAGCGGTATGAAGACCTCAAGCGGAATGAGGACCCCTAGCAGTAGTTAATCTTTTTGATCAAAACATTATGTTCTAGATTTCCAATCTTTATTCGTTAACTAGTAATCAATATACTGTATTAAACTGGTATAATTGTAAAGTGTGATGAGTTATCATCCACCGACACTTTGGCAATGTTTTTGTGTCATGTTACCAAATATGTCTAGATGCACTGTACCTAGGAAATTGTAGTCTAGTCTTATTGGATGGACATGAAATCAGATTTCTATATGAGGACATCATGTTTAGGGTTTTGAGAGAGTTGATGTATGCGAGTGTTGGAGAGTAGATGAGGTCTATGTGAAATAGGTATCTCACTACAGAGATTATGAGTGCAAAGGAAGGAAGACTGAAGTAATGTTGCAATGTAATAACATAGAACTATCAAGGATCTAATCAATCATTCTGCGCTACTTTCTAGATCATTCACTTGTTGATTACTAATCTCTTCGACAAGTCTGAAACTCTTAACGGGTAGGCCCAACTAAGCCTATTATAAATCCTCTAACAAGGTGGTTCACAGTTGTGGATCTGAAATCCTTTAATAGGGTAGTCTTTAACAAGACTTATCTCCTAACAGAGATCTCGATTCGTAATAGGATCTATTCTAGTGAAGAACATTGTAAGGCCTTAACTAGTCTGGTTACTATTTCAGAGATAGTTGACTTGTGAGTTTTACTCACTGTGGTTTTTTCTCATTTGGGTTTCCATGTCAAAATATCTTGTGTTATGGTGATTGTGCTACTGTGGGTGAATGCTCTATTTGTTGTTTGGCTTGTTTATGTTTTAACTGGTTTGTTGTTTGAACTACTATACTGATCTGCAGTAAAATTGTTTAAGAATTTGGTTAAATTGTTAGGCATACTAATTCATCCCCCCTCTTAGTATTCATAAATTGGTATCAGAGCCAACCTTTCTCTAAGTCTAACCACTTGAAAGGAGATATGGGGGAATATAACATGAGGGAACTCACTCACTATCTGACTGAGTCTGAGAGAGCCTACAATGAACTCAAGATCAAGTATAAGCCTCTTTAGCCAAAAGAAGAGAGCTTGTTGAGCAATTGATGGAAATTACTTAAAACAACTCTTTTGATGAAGCAGACATGGATGCCCTAGTCGGAGATGTGGAGAAACTAAATGAGTCCAAAATTAACCTAAGGAGGGAGTTGGAAGGATTGACTATCAGGATGAGTCAAGAACTAGAAAACAAAAGAAAAGCTAAGGATCTAGTGAAGGACAAGGAGCACGAGATCTCTAAGTTGAAACAAGAGATTGGTACCATTACTGCATATCTGCAAGAGGGTAAGGAAGAGAAAGAAGAAATGCAAGAAGACCTCAATGTAGCAATTTCTCATTATTAAACCTTGATGAAGACCAATGATGCTCTTTCCAAGGAACTTGCTGAGACAAAGGAAATACTTGCAAATTTCAATCAGAGTGCTGCAAAGTTGGACCAAAAGATGGAAACAATGAAGCCAACAAAGGATACCTCTGGAATTGGTTTCTCTACATATGAGAAAGGTGAACCTCTGGAACCAAGACTAGTGCACCAAAGGAGAAATTGACACCTAAGATCAACCGAAGCAAAGGTAAGCCAAAGTTTAAACCTGTATGCTTCAACTGTCATGAGGAAGGACATACTGCCAATGTATGTAGGAGCAAGGCTTACAATAATTTTCCTCACATACAAAACAATGTGGCTAGAACTAGTAGATTTAATGGTCACTGTTATACATGCAACAAGTTTGGGCATAGAGCTTTTGAGTGCAGGTCGGTTATGAACAACTCTGGAAGTTATGCACCAAGATCCAAAGGAGTTGTCCTAGAACCTCCTATAAACTGGAACCCAAATTGGTATAGAACCTATGACAATTTGTCAAATGGTTATGGAGTGGAAAATAGTTGGAGAGAAACCTATTTGATCTATCATGCTAGCGGTCAGACTGCTCCAATATGCAGGAGGAAGAATGGAAATGTGAATACTGGATAATGGAGAACATCTGGTATGATATGCTATCATTGCAACAAATCACGACACATTGCCAGAGCATGCAGACTGAGAAAGAATCCATCAGGAGACATACTGGTCAAGCCAAAAGGGAAGGTCGATATTGAAACCGTTCAGGCGGATATGAATAAAACTTGGAAAAAGAAATCTGAAGAGAATCCACGAGATGTACCAGTTTCTGCACCCAGTGTTGAGACCCCTAAACTGGCAAAATGAGCTTCAAAAAGCTTAGGGGGAACACATTGGTAACAATTTTTTGAACCCTTAGAGTATATTGATAAAGTGCCTTTATTAGTATTGGTTACCTGTTGATTGACAGAAGAAACAAGGTGGTAAAAGGTAAAGTTAGGGTTTGTGCCCTAACAGTGATGCATTTATTATGGTAGGTAGGAGCTTGTTTAAAAGTGACTTTCATCATCATTTTTACTTACCTATTTTCAAAAAAGAATTTTTCTAGCTTGAGCAAAGAAACAAGAGAGATTTATCTTGCACTCAAAAGAATTCAGAAAGAAATCTTGCATAAGGTTTTGTAGCCATTTCAAGATATCAGTGTGGAAGTCAGATCGGTAAAGTAAGCTCTTGGAGAAGTGTGTTGTACTCGAAATTGACAAACCCTAGTTCAGAGCGTGAAGGTATTTATTGTTGAAACATTCTTGTCATTTGAAAATATCTAGATATGGCTTCTACATCTAAAAACCCTTCTAGTTCTACCAAACCTGAGGAATCATCTGAGTTTCTTAGGAAGAAGGTGAAATATAATGCCCTATCTCAAATTCCTGTCAGAGTCATTGTCGAAGGGGATGTTTAAGGATACATTGATTGCAAATTAGAAGACCTAGGGTCTATAGTGATTCACTTCCAGTTGAGTCTGTTTTGTGGAGATGATAAGAAGATTAAACTTGAGTACAACGTGATCGAGAAGAAGAAATTTCACAATGCAGTATATTTTCTTGAGGAATTTATAGAAGAACACATTAGGATTATTCTAAGTAGGGTTCATGGTGACAAGATGTACCTTGAGCGAACCCATGATATTACACTGGAGGCAATCCATGCCATGATTGGTTTCTGCAATATTGGAGAGGTCCCTGTTCTTCGCAAGATCACAAAAACCAAAGTGATAGAGCTCACCGGTTCTATGAGCGACCAACGGGAAATGACTGTAAACACCATAAAGGATGACTTGGTGAAGTATGTGTGCATAGTGATTGGGTATAGAGTATTCTATGCTAGTAGAATGAATTGTGTTCCTACAACTGTAGTGCATGCCACTTATAGGATGATCAAGGAAAATGCATAATATGACTTATGTACCTACATGCAAATACAACTCATGGAGAACTTAATGTCCATCAAAGAGGAAAAAACACTAAGGTTTAAGTTCGGTCAACTTCTTGTTAGTTTTTTTTTCTATTTTTAAGGATATTTTCCAAGAGTTGGTGATGTTCAATGATCGAGTGACCTACCAGTTTCCAGAAAAAAAAAGGAGAGTCTGCAAGTAGTGGGATCTGCATATCCGGAGACTCTGAATAGATATTTTGATGAGTTCAGACTAAAGATGAACCAGAGAATGAGAATATCAAGTGATTTGGTTAAAAAGTATGAAGATGATATTTGTTTCACAAGAAAAATAGATCATTGTATAATGCAATCAGTTGAGCTGAGAGAAGATGAAGTTGAGCCTATGGGCTATGAAGTGGTAAATGATATACTCATAGGGTATGCCTCTACCCTACTTGCTTCACCATTGGAACCAAAGAAGAAGAGGACCGATACTTACTTCGAGAGGATCAAATATGTTGAAGTACTGAAGCAGAAGAAAAGGAAAGCAGTGCCATTGACATCGACATCAGTTACATTTGTTGCCAGTCCTAGAGTGACCAAGAGGTCACCAACCAAAAAGAAACTAGAGGCCATTCCACCAAAGGTATTTGAAAGGAAGAGAAAAATGAGGAATAACACACCAGATTCAAAAGACACTGAACCAAAGGTAGAAATGAAGAAAACAAGAAAATCAAGTAAGAAGATGAAGACAACCAGTATTGTACCAACAACCTCTGCACTGATAAATATACATGTTACTTCTTACCAACCTATGACAAACCTATGACACATTTTCAAAGAATTATGAAGAATATTAAAAGGAAAGTACTTGACGATCTAAAAAATTATTTCAATGTTCTTAGTGATAGTGAAAAGGAAGTAGAGCTAGAGGTCATTAAATATTTGTGTGATAATGATCGGTTTCCGATTGACATTAAATTTGTTGTTCCTAATTCTTTATATAATTATTTGGATAATAAATGGCACATTGTCATTGAAAAGGAGCAAGAAATAAGGGAAGAAAGTTTTACCCAATATTTTCCTGATGCCTCTAATTTAGAATTGTTTGAGATTCTTAATTGGTACAAAGGCATCTTTTTCATACGAAAAAGAAGACTTCAACTACTCAGAGGCAAAACCTCTGAAGTGGAAAAAGAGACCCATCTACAGGTTAAAACAGCTGTCAAAAAGAAGAAAGTATCCGAAGCTAAATGACAGGATGAGCAAGAGCCTGACCTATCCACAGCCAAAATGGATGAAATCTTCGATAGTCAGGGTGAAAGAATAGCAAAACAAAATGACCCCATTGATCTTGATGCACTAGATGTTGAGGACGCCACTCTAGAGAAGGAGAAACCTAAAGAGGAGAGAGTGGAGAAAGAAAAAGATGAGAAAGTGACAAAAGAGAAATAGAAGAAAGAGAAACAAGAAAAAGAGAAACTAGAAAAAGAAAAAGCAGAGAAAGAAAAATAGGTAAAAGAGAAAGCAGAGAAGGAAAAGTTAGAAAAAGAGCAAGTAGAGAAAGCAAGATAGGAGAAAGAGAGAGAAGAGAAGGAAGAAGAGAAGAAAAAGGAAGAAGAAAGGAAGAAGGAAGAGGAGAAGAAGAAGGAAGAAGAGAAGAAGAAGGAAGAAGGACAAAGAAAGGAAGGAGGAAGAGAAGAAGAAGGAAGAAGAGAAAAAGAGAGTGGAAGAGGAGAAAGAGAAGGCCGCCAAGGAAGCCCAAGAAAAATAAGAACAAGAGAAGAAAAGACAAGAGGAGATCAAGGAAAAAGAAGGAGGACAGACTCCTAAGGCAACCAAAGATCAAGCTAAGCAAGTTGATCCCACCAGTCCCACCGATTTGACTCTTTCCTATCTTACTCAATCGGTTGATGAAAGTGAGCTACTGAGGAGAATTCAACTAGCTCAGGTTAGACTAGAAGAACTAAGGAAAAATAAAGAATAGGATGTCATTCAATTTGATGTTGACACTCTTTCCAATCTAATCCCCAGTACTAACCTCCCCAGTACCGATTCCTCACTGGCCAAGTTAAAACTTCTTTGCACAGTAGTGGATGATCAAGTGCAATCTTTAGAAGATGTTGCCCAGGTTTATATAGAGAAGAAGCATGGAAAAGATCTGAAAGTTTCATTAGTAGAACAAATGGATAAAGATAGAGGAAAATTGATTAAGCAGAAGGATGATATAAGTTTAGCTATTGGTGAAGGTAACCTACTCTTGAGCAAAATCTGCCAACCTCACCTATTTTTTGATGATGCTCTAAAAAAGAAAGTTCAACTCCAATAAGAGTTAAATAAGTATATTAGAAAATTCAAACTGCCATATGATTCATTCACAGTGTATGGGCAGACTACTCACACTCACCAGCATCAGATTGCAAAGATTGAATCAAAGATTTGCAAGTGGACTCAAGATCTGCAGGAGCTCTAGTTGCTTCTATTACTAAAATTGTAGGTTCTTCAGAAGTGATTTTTGAACCTGGAGGCTATTATTGCCACACAAGAGATGAGCACTATCGATGCCATGGAAGAATTAGCCTTCCAGATGAAAACTGAGAGTGAAATTTCTGCCTCACTTCTCAATTCATTGTCTTCAAACATGAAGAATTTTATGAAAAAGTTTAAATCTAGTTTTGCGAATTTTTACTCTTTATTGTCATGAACATATACTCTGTTATGCAATATCTGTTATGCAATATAACTTTAGTAATTTTTTGTGAAAGAGGGAATGTTTGCATTACTTTGTCCTTGTTGGCAAAGGGGGGGTAGTATTGAAAATTTCATGCACATACTTGTAATTTTTGCAAAGGGAGTAGTGTATATGCTTAGGGGGAGCAATTTTGATTATGGCATCTGACATCATTTTTTTGTAAGCACTTAGATGTCAAATTTTCCTAAGTGTTGCCATCAATGCCAAAGGGGGAGATTGTTGGTATGATGTTTAAGTTATGATTGTCATTGATGGACACACTTATTTAATGTATGAGTTATTCTCAACTAGTAATATGTGTTGTGTTGTTCACACTGGTATTATATGCCATTGTATCTATAGTCTTTGTTTGTTAAAGACTATCGGTGTTTTGTAGAAGAAGCTTACCAGTCGTAATGGTATAAAGACCTCAAGCGGTATGAAGACCTCAAGCTAAACGAGGACCCCTAGTGGTAGTTAATCTTTTTTATTGGAACATTATGTTCCTATTTTCCAATCTTTATTCATTAACCGATAATTGGTATAATTGTAAAGTGTGATGAGTTATCTTCCACTGAAACTTTGGCGGTGTTTCTGTGTTGTGTTACCAAATATGTCTAGATGCACTATACCTAGGAAATTGTAGTCTAATCTTATTGGACTGACATGAAATCAGATTCCTATATGAGGACATCATGTTTAGGGTTTTGAGAGAGTTTATGTGTGTGAGTGTTAGAGAGTAGATGAGGTCTGTGTGAAATAGGTATCTCGCTGCAAAGATTGTGAGTGCAAAGGATAGAAGATTGAAGTAATGCTGCAATGCATTAATAGAGAACTATCAAGGATCTAATCCAACATTCTGTGCTACTTTCTAGATCATTCACTTGTTGATTACTAATCTCTTCGACAAGTCTGAAACTCTTAATAGGTAGGCCCAGCCAAGCGTATTATAAATCCTCTAACAAGGTGGTTCACAGTTGTGGATTTGAAATCCTTTAATAGGGTAGTCTTTAACAAGACTTATCTCCTAAAAAAGATCTAGATTCCTAACAGGATCTATTTTGGTGAAGAACACTGTAAGGCCTTAATCGGTCTAACCTTAACCTGTTTGGTTACTATTGTGCAGTAGTTGACTTGTGATTTTTACTCACCGTGATTTTTTCCCATTTGGGTTTCCATGTCAAAATATCTTGTGTTATGGTGATTGTGCTACTATGGGTGAATGCTCTATTTGTTGTTTGGCTTTTTTATATTTTAACCGGTTTGTTGTTTAAACTACTACACCAGTCTGCAGTAAAATTGTTTAAGAATTTGGTTAAATTGTTAGCCATACTAATTCACCCTCGCTCTTAGTATTCATCAAGATAATGGTACTTAATGTAATTATTAAGTAAATTAAAATCTAATTTGTTTATTAATTCTCTTAGGAGATTGAGATAAGACTTAAGTCTCCTAATTTAAGTAATTAAATTATCGTTCACTTTAGAAACCCATTCTTAATGACACTTGAGTTATCATTTAGTGAAAACTAATTAACTTATCTCACCTTCTGAACTTAGAACATCAAGTATTATAGTATAGTTTAAAAAAAAATTGTTTTTGCGTTATTCCCCAAAAGTTTGGGCATGACATTTTGGTATCAGAGAAAGGTTTCCAACACTAGGAACCTTTCTCCATTATGTTTTGCTTTAATTATTATTTTCTTTTCAAATTATTTATTTATTTTATTTTATTGGTCGCGAAGGATGCTTTAGATTCTACGAAAATCTCATATGTGCGGTAGGGGTCGTAGACATGCTCGCATAACATGCAAAGACATTGTGCGGGAAGAGTTAGTTCTAGAAGTGAATCAGGAAGCTCCTCCCTAACAACCGATTGAGCCTAACCAAGGCTTTTTTACTACTCTTCAGAACCTAATAGGAATAGTTCAGTATAGGCTTCCAGAAGTAGGTCATTAGGCTCAACATCAGATTTTGAGAGTCATAGATGAACAACTAGGGAGCGGAGCAAGAGTTCACCTCCTAGCCATATAGAGGGTTAGGTAGAGCATGAGCCTGAGTCAGTCCATCAACCTGAGCCACCTCTAGTTGTGGCACCTATTATTATAGAGAGAGCACCCCATGACCCCAGGGATCAGATCAGAGAACTTTTACATCTTCAACCACCATCATTTGCAGGATCTACCAATGGGGTAGTGGCATAGACCTTCAAGTCATACCAATGGGATATTATGGCATTGTTCTTGGCATGGATTGGTTGTACACCCACAAAGCCAAGATGCACTTTTGCCATAAAAAAATTGAGTGTGTGGATGATCATGGAACTTCCATAGTAATTTCAAAGATTTCTGCTATGCAGCTTAAGAGGAGCATGCGAAAGGGATGGCAGTTATATGCCATGACCATTAGTGATAGAGAAGAAGAGGATGAGAAATAACCTTCTCTTGACGATCATCCTATTCTTAAGGGATTTACAAACATATTTCCTTTCGAGCTACCTGGTATGCCACCTCATATAGAGATTGATTTTCATGTAGATCTTGGACTAGGAGCTGAGCCAGTTTTGAGAGAACCCTATAGGATGACTAGTAATGAGCTTAATGATATCAAGATGCAAATTGAGGAAATTTTAGACAAAGGGCACATTCATCCTAGCATCTCTTCTTGGGGTGCACTAGCCATCTTTGTAAATAAGGATGGATCCTTGTGATTATGTATGGATTAACAACAATTGAAAAAAGTAATCATTAAGAACCAGTACCCTTTTCCCATGATCGACGACCTATTTGATCAGCTTCAGGGTGCCAAAGTATTTTCAAAGATAGATCTGAAGTCAAGGTACCATCAGTTGAGGATAGTCGAGAGTGATATCCACAAGACCTCTTTCCGTACTAGGTATGGCCACTATGAGTTCACCATGGTTCCATTTGGTCTTACTAATGCTCTAGATGTATTCATGAGTCTTATGAATTAGGTATTCCATAATTTACTTGAATGATTTGTGATTGTGTTCCTTGATGATATATTGATATATTCTTAGAATGAGATGGATCACGAGGAGCACTTGAGAATGGTATTTCAATGCTTGAGAGATAATCAGTTGTATGGTAGTTAGTTGAAGTGTGCATTCTTTAGATTAGAGGTCCGATATCTAGGACATGTCATATCAGGTGATGGGATCTCAATTGACCCATCGAAGATTGAAGCTATTATAGATTGGCTAGCCCCAACTAGTGTGATAGAAGTAAGGAGTTTCATGGGTCTAGCAGGTTATTATAGATGCTTGGTTGAGGGGTTCTCCAGGGTTGCACATCCTATCACATCTCTTGAGAGAAAGGGAAAGAAATTTGAGTGGACAAAAAAGTGTGAGAGGGTCTTTCAGGAACTCAAAAAGGCACTTATTAGTGCACCTATTCTTGTTGTGCCAGATCCCTCTGCCGATTTCATGGTATGTGTAGATGTTTCCTTGGATGGTTTAGGAGCAGTCCTTGTGCAAGATAGTTAGGCTATTACATATGAGTCTAGTAATTTTAAGACTCACGAGCTTAACTTTCCTACTCATGACCTTGAGCTTGTAGTAGTGGTGCACGCACTTGTGAGGTGGAGACACTTTCCTTTAGGTCATCATTGTAAGCTTCATTCAGATCATTAGAGCTTGCAGTACATATTTACTCAGCCTAATCTTAATTCTTGTCAGAGAAGATGGATTCAATTCTTGTGTGAGTATGATTTTGATTTTCACTATATCAAGGGGAAAGAAAATGTAGTTATAGATGCCTTGAGTAGGAGACGTCATGAGCTATACTCCATGTCTATAGACATAGATTTGAGAGATTGCATATTGCAGTAGTTTCCTAATGATGAGTGGTATTTAGAGGTATGTCTTGTAGTGCAATCTCAGCAGACCTTAGAAGGGAGATATGCAGACTATTCATTAGAGTCTGATGGTTTACTATGCCATAGAGGGTGTATTTATGCACCTTCTTCTAGAAAGTTGTCTGATTTCATTGTGATGGAGGCTCATAGAGCTCCTTATGCATCACATCTCGGAGTTAATAAGATGCATACATATTTGAGGCAATTATATCATTGGCCAAGTACACGGCAACTCAATGCTAAACTAGTAGCCAGATGCCTTGACTACTAGAGGGTTAAGGCAGAGCACTGCCATCCAGGTGGGTTACTCCAATCTCATGTGATACCAAAGTGGAAGTGGGATACTATTTCGATGGATTTCATCATTGGTCTTCATATGTCATCACGTCGTCATGATGCCATCATGGTGATAGTTTACAAGTTTACCAAAGCAACCCACTTCTCACCAGTTCACACTACTTTCATAGTACTAGTAGAGGCACATGTATTCTTGCGGGATATTGTCAGACTTCATGGCATTCCACACAAGATTATTTCAGACAAAGATTCCCTCTTTACTTCTTCCTTTTGGAAGGCTTTACATGCACTGTTGGGTACCAAAATCAACTTTAGCACAACCTATCAACCAGAAATGGATGGACAAACAGGGAGGTTGAACCAGGTTTTGAAAGATATGCTCTGTATGTATGTCATAGATCATCAGACTAGATGGGAAGAGTATCTTCACTTGGTAGAGTTTCCCTATAATAATGGGCATCACACTTCCTTGGGAATTCCACCTTTTGAGGTATTGTACGACAGACCTTGTAGGACACCTTTGAGTTTGGACCATATTGAGGATAGAGTAGCTATTGATCCTGAGATAGTTTGAAATATGAAGTAGCGGGTGGATTTGATTAGACAGTGAATTAGAGACAATCGGGATAGATAGAAGAAGTGATAGATTCTAGCTTCATGGTCGAGGACAAAGTCTTCTTGATAGTGTGACCACATAAGAGTCCAATCCATTATGGAAAGGGTTCTAAGCTCGCACCTTTCTTTGTTGGATCATTTGAGATCCTTGAGAGGATAGGACCATTTTCATATCGTCTAGCTATGCCACCTAGCATGTCACGCATCCATGATGTGTTTCATGTGTCTGTAATAAGGAAGTATATTTATGATGAGTCTCATATTCTACATTGGGATGCCTTCCAGGTGGAGTCAAACGTGCAGTTGGCTTTGGAGCCCATTCGCATTTTGGCTCGCCTAACGCTGGCTCTTCGAGGGCAAGAGCTAGACTAGGTTAGGGTCTAGTGGGATTGTTATGACGAGGTTACAACATCATGGGAGGACACAACATGAATGAGATCTTAGTACCTCCATCTTTTTGATGAACTCTAGGAGGAAGTTCATGCCTAGAGGAGGAGGGTGTGAGGCCCTACCCCGAGTCATAATAGCATTGCAGTTATTTTAATGTTGGACCTATTATTGATCATTTATTTTGATGCATTATGGATATAGATTCTATATGGTTGAGTGATTGGATAACATTGATATGATGTATGCCATTTATTTTTAATTCGCAATACTTAATTTATGATGTTAGAAAACATGGATGCATGCCTTACGAATGATTGAATTTTATGATGATTATGATCATGCCATTGAGTAAATTATTTCATGTGGATTTTATTAGATAATTGATAATTTGATTGTTATGATGTAAATTTTATGCAAGGTCTGAATTGTACTCTTTTCATACATTAATATTACATGTGATTATTTGAGATTACTAATGTTTAAAGTGAGATATGTAGGAAAACTAATCCATGTGACCATGGAAACTATTCAGAGAATCAAGCTATACCTATGTGCGTTTGTGAAGCCAAGGAGTTGTCTATTTGGAGAGACAACACCTCATATGTAATGTGTTTATATTTGTAAATATGAATGCTTGAATGTGTGTTTAATTTGCATTGTTAATTTAGTTAATTCCAAAAAGGGACATGCCATGCATATTATAGTATTATATATTTTATGGTGTCACTTGACACTTGTGTTGTGAAGTGAGTTGGTAATGACATGTTGTTTGGAGGGAATTTGTATAACCAATGCGTTATTCAAGATATCTTAGTGTGGTCCCAATAGATTCTTGGTTAGAGAGCCATTATAATGGTCAACTCAATTTTTACCCATAGACAAACTTTAGGTGAGTTTCTGGAGGGTCAAACTAACTCCTAAGGTTAGGTTTAGGGTATTTTTGAAGGCCCATATGTTATACCTATGGGTAAAGGTCAATATTAGCCATGTGGCCACTCACATGTGACTGTCAAGTCACCTCAAAAGTGAGTTTTCTAAGATGGATGAAAATTCAATTTTTGAGGATTTCTCCTTGGTTAGACAACCTTCCATTTGAGTGATAGTTGCTCTTCCCCACTTTATCTTACCTTTTTCAGTTTCTATTTTTAGAAACCATGTAAGAGGTTGGGAATACCAACCTATGAGATCTCACATCCTTTCAAAGGAAGTCGAAAAGTGTGAGAAGAGCCTACTTAGGGAAGGGATTCAAACTTAGGATTTTGATCACCCACTCTCCAATCTTGGAGACTTAGAAGTGGTGAAAATTTGGATTTAGAAGTTGCATTTTGGTTTTGGGAAGAAAAAGGCTAGTGGATTGGGAAACTCTCCTTCAACCATTCCTCATACCTTTTTGCAGGATCAAAGGTTGGTAGTGTTCTTCCATGCATTTTGAATGCCATTGTTAAATATGAAGGAAAAATTGTTTTTGTATTTAGCTTTTGTTGTTTATGTGATTTGTGGTGTTGGTTGTTGAAATCTTCCCGTGTTTTTCCTTTTGACCTTTGTGATTTTTGTGATTATTTTGTGCTATGGATGTTTCAAGGCCATACTCACCCTTGGGAGGGTAGATTAGCCTTGGGGTGAAGGGCTACTTGCAATTCTAAGTGTGCAGATACTCTCTTCTTAGAAGAGAGAGATACTCAAGGGTTATGGGACCCTTGCTGCATTTTTTTTATGGTTATGCAAAAGGGGGTCATAAGGGGATATATGGGCTTGTAAGCCATAGGGGACATAAGGTTTGTTTTGGGTCAAGTATGTGACCTTGATTTGGTTGTATTTTGGTAGCCTTGTGAAGGAATTTGTTCCTCTTTCTTGCAGATCTCCTCTAGGTGCTTGGTGCACCTTCCCCTACAAAGTTAGTCACATATAACAATGTAAATTATTGGGTTGGGAGTTTATGTGTTGTTTAAGTCCTTCTTGCATGCATTGTTGATTTTTTTCGTAACCTATTTATCCTTGGTTCTCCTAGCTCGGGGTTGGATTCTTGTAAGCCTAGGTTGGGAGGTGAGCCTCCCTAGTCACTACCTATAAGTTTTATTGCAGGTTGCTTATTGGAAGTAGGAGAAGAAAGAAGAAAGAAATCTAAGTGGTTGAATAAATAATGTTCTTTTTATTTTATGCTCATTATGAAGAACGTAAATAAAAAAAGGGAAAAAGATACCTTGTAGTTCCCTTCTTACTATTGTAAAAAAAAAGGAGATGCTTATGAAGAGAAGAAAAGAATTTTGTATTCATTAAGTTCATAATTTTATTTCTCTTGTTGATAAATATAAAGGAAAGAATTTATGTGTGACAAATTTTAAGTTATTGTCAAATAAACCATCTTGAATGCTTTAAATTATATATGTATCATATTTTCAAATCTATCTGAACTATTGAGTAGATTCATTTAAAAAAAATATTCCTTTGCAAAGTAGGAGTAAAGAGAAATAAATATGTATTTACAATTTGCATATTGCATTACATGAGATGGAAATAGGTAGTTAATCCTTTTGCTTTTATTATGTTTTAGTATTTAAATTTGGTTATTTGTTTATGCACATATATATATATATATATATATACATATACATATATATATATATACATATATATATACATACATATATATATACATACATATATATATATATATACACACATATATATATATGTATGTATATATATACTTAGCTTAAAATATATATATATATATATATATATTTGTGTTAAATAAAAAAGAGAAAAACAATTAGCAGTGAAATCCTTTGGCTTCGTGGTGGAGTTGTTGTGTGTCGGACCCATAGGGGCGACTTCGGCCACTCTCTAGGCTAGGACCCACAAGGGTAGCTTCGACCACTCTATGGGCAGCGACCCACAAGGTCGGCTTCGACCGCTCTGTTGGCCACAACCCACAGGGGCAGCTTCAACCACCACTGTGGGCTGCGACTCATAGGGGTGGCTTCGACCTCCTTGTGAGTCATGCCCCACAGGGGCATGCCTCTCCCCCCAACGCCCTTCCTCCACCCACCATCTCCAAACCCTTCCCACCACATGGTTATCACCATTTCCATGATCTACCATGGCTTAACACCCTGAAACAAAAAAAATATAATACAAAACCCTAGCTTTGGTTAGGGATAAAATGTAAAGAAAAAGCATAACATTTAGAAATGTCACTTAAACCGATTTAGGGTTAGAATATATAAAAAAAAGAATAGATAGTTTGCATCTATAATATCATAAGAGAGATAAGAAAAAAAGCCTAAAAAAGGGTTAAAGGAATAAAACAATATTTTATTGAGAGAGGTTTTTGAGATTCAAATTAAAGTGTATGGGTAGAAGACCATATTTTAAATTAAGTAAAATTTATTATGTCATAAGGGTCATTTTAATCCAATAGGATATTAGTTTGATTTGGAATATTTTGTAAATGGGATTTAATAGATGATGGTCTTGGCTTGGAAAGGAGGGTATTTTATTTTACCAATGAATATTTAAATCCTTAAGGGGGTTATTGATTTGTAAATGAAAATGAAATCTTTGAGGGGGATTTAATTCAGTAGTAATGAAAGATTTTTTTGTTAGGCAATATTATTATTGATTTAGTTAATTTTAAAAGATGTTTTGAAAACCTTATATTTTTGGCTCTATTATTTATTATTACTACAATGAATTTGTAATAATATTAATTTAATTAAATTTTGGAATTATTTAAATACAATTAACTCATGATATAATTAAAATCGAAGATTGGCTTGGGCGAGTTAATTAGTTATCAAGGTTGTGGTGACTTTATATAATTAAAATTATTTAGTTTACATAATAGTACTTAATATAATTATTAAGTAAATTAAAATCTAATTTTTTTATTAATCCACTTAGGAGATTGAGATAAGACTTAAGTCTCCTAATTTAAGTAATGAAATTGTTGCTCACTTTAGAAACCCATTCCTAATGACACTTGAGTTATCATTTAGTGAAAACTAATTAAGTTATCTCACCTTTCGAAATTAGAACATCAATTATTACAATGTAGTTTAAAAAAAAGTTGTTGCATTTTTGCCTAAAATTTTGGGCATGACATTTTGGTATCAGAGCAAGGTTTCCAACACTAGGAATCTTTCTCCATTATGTTTTGTTTTAATTATTATTTTGTTTTTAAATTATTTATTTATTTTATTTTATTGCTCACAAAGGATGCCTCCGACTATGCGACAAGATCGTAGGCACGGTAGGGGTCCTAGATGTGCTCGCATGGCACACAAAGACGTTGTGTGGGAAGAGTCGGTTCTAGAAGGGAATCAAGAAGCTCCCCCTGAACAACCGATTGACCCTAACCGTGATATGTTTGTTGTGCTTAAAAACCTAATAGGAATAGATCAGGATAGGCTTCTAGCAGTAGGTCATCAGGCAGAACATTAGACTTCTAAGAGTCATATATCAGCAGCTAGGGAGCAGAGTAGGAGTCCACCTCCTAGCCATATAGAGGGTTAGCTAGAGGATGAATGTGAGTTAGTACATCAACCTAAGCCACCTCTAGTTGTGGCACCTTTGATTATAGAGAGAGCACACTGTGATCCTGGGTATCAGATCAGAGAACTTTTACGTCTTCAACCACCATCATTTGCAGGATCTATTGATGGGGTAGAGGTTGAGTTTTGGCTATTGAGTTTGGAAAGGTGCTTCAGATTACATCCCTATGAGAGAAATTTGAAGGAACGGTTTGGTAATCACCTTTTGGGAGGGACAACTTCCACATGGTGGAGGCAGGAAGAGTATAAATATGACATAGTTGTAGACACTGTCACTTGGAACACCTTTGTAGAGAGATTTAGAGACAAATACCTATCAGATCACTTTAGGTAGCACAAAATTAATGAGTTTCATGACCTTCGACAAAAGGGTCTCTCAGTGTCATAGTTTGAGAGAAAGTTCTTTGGGCTCCTACCCTATGTGGACTACATGAAGGATGAGAAGCTACTCATCAACCAGTTTATTAGAGGATTGAACGTTGGAATAACAGAACCAGTTAGGATGACAGCTCCAGCAAGCCTTTTGGTTTCCATGGAGAAGGCCTTGTTATCAGAGGTAATTTAGGGAAGACCTCAAGACATGCAAGATCGATGTCAGAACTAAAACCTTATACCTCAGTCTTTTGGGTTTTAGAAACCCCACTAGAAGGGTAATCATAGACATTCGTCAGGGTCCTTCAAACCCCCTCCTCCAAAGAAACCATAATAGAATAAGAGACAAAGGCCTCCACAGGGACAATAGGTATTTAAGCCCAACCAGTAGCATACACAACATCCTAGGTGCGACCAATGATCACAGGTTCCATACACACCTTTGGTTCAGACTCAACAAACCACTAGGGGTGGTTATAGTGGATTGAGCAGAACAGAAAGATAGGCATACTCTAGGCCACAGGGTGTTCATTTTTAGACACCCGATGCTTGTTTCAATTGTGGGGCCATGGGACACATGGTGAGAGAGTACCCATAGGGACAAATGGTAGGTAGTCAGCGTATGTCAAGTTCGGAACCTACAGTTGGGGACATGGGTAAGTCCGAGAGATTTTTTGCAGTGGCTAACAACTACCAAGATTTAGCCTAGCTATGAGTTGCATCCCACAAGGGCATGCCTCTCCCCCCAACATACTGCCTCCACCCGCCATCTCCAAACCCTCACCACCACTTGGTTATCACCACTCCCATGCTCCGCTATGGCTAAACACCCTGCAAAAAATATAATACAAAACCCTAACTTTGGTTAGGGATAAAATGTAAAGGAAAAGCATAACATTTAGAAATGTAACCTAATCCAATTTAGGATAAGAATATATAAAAAAATAATAGATAGTTTTCATATATATTATCATAAGAGGGATAAGAAAAAAAACCTAAAAAGGGTTAAAGGAATAAAACAATATTTTATTGAGAGAGGTTTTTGAGATTCAAATTAAAGTGAATGGGGAGAAGACCACATTTTAAATTAAGTAAAATTTATGATGTCATAGGGCTCATTTTAAATCAATAGGATATTGGTTTGATTTGGAATATTTTGTAAATGATATTTAATAGATGATGGTCTTGTCTTGTAAGTGAGGGTATTTTATTTTACCAATGAATATTTAAATCCTTAAGGAGGTTATTGATTTGTAAATGAATATTAAATCTTTGAGGGGGATTTAATTCAACATTAATGAAAGATTTATTTGCTAGGAAATATTATTATTGATTTAGTTAATTTTAAAAGACGTTTTGAAAACCTTATATTTTCGGCTCTATTAATTATTATTAATACAATGAATTTGTATTAATATTAATTTGATAAAATTTTGGAATTATTTAAATACTATTAACTCATGATATAATTAAAATCGAAGATTGACTTGGGCGAGTTAATTAGTTATCAAGACTGTGATGACTTTATAGGGTTAAAATTATTTGGTGTATATAATGGTACTTAATGTAATTATTAAGTAAATTAAAAACTAATTTGTTTATTAATCTCGTTAGGAGATTGAAATAAGACTTAGGTCTCCTAATTTAAGTAATTAAATAATAGGTCACTTTAGAAACTTGTTCTTAATGACACTTGAGTTATTGTTTAGTGAAAACTAATTAAGTTATCTCGCCTTCTAAACTTAAAACATCACGTATTATAGTGTAGTTTAAAAATAAAATGTTATTGTGTTTTTGCCCAAAAGTTTGGGCATGGCATTTTGGTATCAGAGTGAGGTTTCCAACACTAGGAACCTTTCTCCATTATGTTTCTCTTTAATTATTATTTTCTTTTTAAATTATTTCTCACAAAGGATACCTCCAACTACGTGACAAGCTCATAGGCACAGTAGGGGTCCTAGACGTACTCGCATGGTACATGAAGATGTTGTGCAGGGAGACTCAGTTCCAAAAGGGAATCAACAAGCTCCTCCGGAACAACCGATTGACCCTAATCGAGACATTTTATTTGTGCTTTGGAATTTGATAGGAATAGTTTAGGATAGGCTTCCAGCAGTAGGTCATTAGGGAGAACATCAGGTTTCTAAGAGTCTTAGATAAGTAGCTTGGGAGCAGAGAAGGAGTCCACCTTCTAGCCATATAAAGGGTTAGACCGAGCATAAGCCTGAGTCAGTCGATCAACCTAAGCCACCTCCAGTTGTGGCACCTTTTATTATAGAGAACACCCCATGATCCCAGGGACCAGATCAGAGAAATTTTACGTCTTCAACCACCATCATTTGTAGGATCTACTGATGGGGTAGAGTCTAAGTTTTGGCCATTGAGTTTGGAAAGGTACTTTGGAGTGCGTCCCTCTGAGAGTAATTTGAAGGAAGGGTTTTATATTCATCTTTTGAGAGGGTTAGCTTCCACATGGTGTAGGTAGGAGGAGTATAAGAATGACATAGTTGTAGACACCGTCACTTGGAACAAATTTATGGAACGATTCAAAGACAGATACCTATCAGAGAACTTTAGGGAGTGCAAAATTGATGAGTTTCATGACCTTCAACAGAAGGGGCTCTTAGTGTGATAATATGAGAGAAAATTATTTGAGCTCCTACCCTATGTTTACTACATGAAGGACACTAAGCTACTCGTCAACCCGTTTATTAGAGGATTGAATACTAGAATAGCAGGACCAGTTAGGATGGTAGCTCCAGGAAGAATTCGGGTTGCCATGGAGAAGGCCTTGTTATTAGAGGAGATTCAGAGTAGACCTTAGGACATGCGAGATTGGTGTCAGAACCAAAACCTTATACCTTAGAATTTTGGGTTTCGGAAACCCCACTGGAAGGGTAATCATAGACATTAATCAGGGTCCTTCGAACCCCCTCCTCTATAGCAACTGCCACAGAATCAGAGGAAAAGGCCTCCATAGGGACAACATGGATTTAAGCCCAAGTAGTGGCAAACATAAGGTCCTAGGCATGACCAACGACCACAGGTTCTATACAAACCTTCAGCTTGGACTTAGCAGACCACCAAGGGTGGTTACAGTGGATTGAATAAGACAAACATACTCTAGGCCACAGGGTGTTCAGTTTCCGACACCTGGTGCTTGTTTCACTTGTGGGGCCATGGGACACATGGAAAGAGAGTGCCCACATGGACAAATGATAGGTAGTCAGTGTATGGGAGGTTCAGAACCTACAGTTTGGGACATGGGTAAGTCCCACAGAGTTTTTGCAATGGTTGACAACCACCAAGCTTCAGCCTCCCTATGAGCCGCGTCCCACAGGGGCACACCTCTCCCCTTGACACCCTTCCTCCACCCACCATGTCCAAACCCTCACCACCACTTGGTTATTGCGGCTGCCAGGCTCTGCCATAGCAAAACACCCTTCAACAAAAAAAATATAATACAAAACCCTAACTTTGGTTAGGGATAAAATGTAAAGGAAAAGCATAACATTTTGAAATGTAACCTAATCCAATTTAGGGTTAGAATATATATAAAAAAATAGATAGCTTGCATGTATATTATCATAAGAGGGATGAGAAAAAAAACCTGAAAGGGGTTAAAGGAATAAAACAATATTTTATTGAGAGAGGTTTTTGAGAATCAAATTAAAGTCAATGGGGAGAAGACCACATTTTAAATTAAGTAAAATTTATTATATCATAGGGGTCATTTTAATCCAATAGGATATTAGTTTGATTTGGAATATTTTGTAAATGGGATTTAATAGATGATGGTCTTGTCTTGTAAGGGAGGGTATTTTATTTTACCAATGAATTTTTAAATCCTTAAGGGGGTTATTGATTTGTAAATGAATATTAAATATTTGAGGGGGATTTAATTGAACATTAATGAAAGATTTATTTGTTAGGCAATATTATTATTGATTTAGTTAATTTTAAAATACGTTTTGAAAACCTTATATTTTTGGCTCTATTAATTATTATTAATACAATAAATTTGTATTAAAATTAATTTGATTAAATTTTGAAATTATTTAATTACTATTAACTCATGATATAATTAAAATCAAAGATTGACTTGGGCGAGTTAATTAGTTATCAAGGTTGTGATGACTTTATAGGGTTAAAAATATTTAGTTTAGATAATGGTACTTAATGTAATTATTAAGTAAATTAAAATCTAATCTGTTTATTAATCTGCTTAGGAGATTGAGATAAGACTTAAGTCTCCTAATTTAAGTAACTAAATTATCACTCAATTTAGAAACCCATTCTTAATGACACTTGAGTTATCCTTTAGTGAGAACTAATTAACTTATCTCACCTTCTGAACTTAGAACATCAAGTATTATAGTGTAGTTTAAAAAAAATTTGTTGTTGCATTTTTGCCGAAAAGTTTGGGCGTGACATTTTGGTATCAGAGCAAGGTTTCCAACACTAGGAACTATTGGTATTGTGTTGTCATTGATGTCAATCGGTATAGAAGAATGCAACCAGTATGATAGATTGTTAGTACTTCTATCATTGATGTCAACCAATATGGGATGACTATCGGTATGAGAGATGTATGTGAAACACTGTCATGGAAGAGTACAGGATGAGATATATTTGATCATATTATGGTACAAAACACCAGTAAGGTAAGGAAGAGAATGCCATTCAAATGAATGACCACTAGAGTCACTGGTACACAAGTTATTGCCTAACTTGTGTGGATAAGATGAATAGGTTACTGGTACAGTGTTTCACCATTAAGGAGAGTATGTCAATTGGTAAGTGATGTGTTGACATGGACAAGATAGATCAACCAAGTGAGTGGTTGACAACTGGCAAGATTGTAACTAGTGGGCAAGCAGGATGGGCCAGGTGCTTGATTTATTGTTTGTGATGAAGAGGCAGAATTTTACCTAAATCACATCAACATTGGAAGAGAAGAATTAATAGGTCACCGATATACTGTGAGGTTATAGAACAATAGGACTTCCATCAGATAGAGATGAAGTAATGATGAGAAGAGATGAATGACAGTGCATGTGCTCACACTGAAGGTTTGCTGCACAAACAGGGAAGCTGCATGAGTGCACAGTAGGATGTAGATGACAAGGACTCACTCCCACCAGTAAGTGGAACTTATCTACTATTATGCTTAGTATGCATCATAATCATGTGAGATAAGGAAGATGAGGTCAAGGCAGGTGCTTGAAGCCTCACACTAGATCTACCAGTGAATCAAAGGAATGCCTCAAGTGCATGAGAATATGTATATGCACTAGATTGATAGAGAAGGCATGTTGAGTTGCTAGTATAGATGAAGAGTGATAGGTTTATCACTTTGACAAATGAACTAAGATATGGTCTGAGCTGATCAGGGAGAAGGAAAGGCCGAGAAGATCCATACAAGGGAGAATGGATTAATTGAAGATTTAGTCTATGGAAGGACGATGACATAGTGTCATCTAGAGTGTTTACCGGTATGTAAGACCACCGGTAATTATGGGCAAGGTACAGATGCAGAAGACTCCCCATTTGATGAAGATGTGCATAAGGTAGGTTAGCAAAAGTGCTGGCCGATTGAGTAGTCCACCAGAAGAGAAGCAAAGTACAATGTTGATGACAGGCCGATTTGAGGGCTTAACTAGTAGAGTTAGTATATTGGTAAATGAACCCAGTAATGGATTTGGTCAGTGATTCAATCCATACTGACATAGTGGTTCAAACTGAGGTAGATGGAGACTTGGATGCCATGTGAAGATGAAGTGGAAAGCATGCAGAGGTCAGTGGAGTGTCGTGTAGAGATAGGTGTTTCTACAGTTGTGCATTTAATATGGATCCTATGATTTGTGGATGGGATTAGAGGAGTGTGGATCAAGGATGAATGAATGACAAAGAAAAATCAGGGAGTTGTTGGCATCTGAATTGAAGCAAGAAAATCAAATTGTGAGATGACCTCGACAAGGAAACAATAGAAATATTAATGGCATTTTGACAGAGGTAGGTTGAGATGCAAGGTCGTGGTTGCTAAAATAAGAAAATGTGTATTGGAAGGCATCTTAATGGAAAAGATGTACAGTTAGCCATCAGAGATATTAGATTGGACAAGATCTGTTTGGATTTGGTTTTCCTTAAGGTTGATGAGGAAACCCTAACTACCCATGTTTTTGAATTGGCTTTTCGTGGGAAAACCAAGTGATAAATAAGGAAGTAAAAAAAATTGTCAAGTGCTGCCGAATAGAAGAAGATAGTGTTGCCATGAAGTGATTGAGTGTTACTTTTGCATGTGAGAGAAAATCAGTCAAGTTCTCAATGAGTATATGAGAAGAGGTTGAGTGTGAGAGAGAACCTAGTTGAACTATTCAACTGGTAGCAGAGTAGAACTAGTAGTGTCCATATCGGCAGAGCAGAAGTGAAGGAATGCGTAGAGAAGGTAGACATAGAACCGATAGAGTATAGTACCAGTAAAGAGAAGAACAATGAGGAGGAGATCTAGTAGAGAAGAAAAAGAGGAGAGGTGAACAGGTAGAGTTTACCAGCAAGGAAGTAGTAGATGAGAGCATCAAAAGAGTGAACTGGTGTAGCAGCGAAGGTGTCTCACTGGAAGAGTAAGGTATATGAAATGGTTATAAGATTCACTTGTAATATAATAACTACTTGTAAAGCGGAAAATCGCGATCGAACCCTAGTTGTTCTCCCCTCTTCCAACTCCGAGGAGAGGGAAGAGAGGTTCGCTAGGATTCGATGGTTTTCACTTAGGGGAGAGACTTTACATTCAAAAGAGGGGTTGAAACTCATAAGATCCAATCCCACACAATGCAAGATTGGATGCTAAATGTGTTTCAAGGGTTAAGACAGCAAGGCTACCCTCTTTTGTAAAGAATGTGCATAGAAGAATTAAGCTAGGAATGCATAGAAAGTGATAAAGATTCGCTTATAAACTGAGATAAGGATATAGGATGAAGTTGCGGACCTGGAATTAGCAGTAAAATGTCGATACGACACTGTCCTGCAAATTTGAGCAAAAGTTGTCAGGACGATGGTGCCCGGCGCCACGGTCCTCCGAAAAATCTGCGAAATGAAGGGGGATCTGTTCGTCTCTGCACAAGGATTCCAGATCTTCAATTTCAGCCGCGTACCTGCAACCTACACACAGAAAAGCGAAGACGATTGGGGGGTTAGGGATTAGGGGTTTGCCTTTAGGTCAAACCCCGGTTTTGAAATTAACCAAGAAATGAGCAAGAGCTGTAAATGTAAATGACTGTAAAACAAGTACTAATACCTTGTTCTAAGGATGTTGGTATCCTTATGTGCGAAGGTTTAGATGTTGTATGTTGTATGTAGCATGTAGTATGTGATCTCCTCTTCAATGGTTGAATCCTTGACTTGAATGCAAAACTTAGCCTTGAATGGAGACTTGAAATGATCAATTGCTTGAAGGAATGCTTGAATGCTTGAATGCTTGAGTATAGTTTCCACGCCTTTTCCATCATATCGAATGAAAGAGGAAAATGTAGTTTATATACTTGTCATTTAGGGCTGATAGACTGATTTTACCGACCTTAGGCCGACCAAGAAAGTTAATTTCCAAATTGCAAACAAAAAGACCCGAGACCCCTTAGGAGACCGGGCCCAAAATAGGACCCAGGGACCAGGGCGCTGGGCGCCATGGTCCTAGGGACCAGGGCACTGGGTGCCCTGGTCCTGAAGGACTAGGGCGCTGGGCACTCTGGTCCCACCTCCCGGGGCAGCAGGGTGCAAGGAGGTTCAAGCCAGGGTGCTTGAAAAATGCAGTTTTCAGTGTCATGAGCAAGTTTCAGGGTCTCCATTCAGGTTGCGTGTTGCGTCGCCATCGTGAAGACCGAAATGCAGTCGAAATTGCAAGTGTCCCAATTTTAGGACGCTACATTTAGCCCCCACTTTAGCGGGAGTATGTATGCTCATACTTCCGGTAAAGTACAAGGAAACAACATTGAAAGACTTTCACCACGTCAAGGAGGCAAGATACACCAAGCCCCCAGTGGACTAAGGATCTTACGACTTCGATTGACAAAGTAAGAGGGAAGATCACGAGGAAGAACCATCACTGTCAGTAGTAAGGTTCCCTCACTATGAGTCATGCAAGACAGATATCAAAAATTTTCAAGGCAAGGTTAAATTTACCAAGAAATTTTCAAGTATCTTGAAAAGATATGAACGGGATGTATGCCCCCCTACGTTAAAGCGATCGCACACGCCTCACCGGGGGTGATTGTTTTAACGTAGTGATACACATAAGAAATGAGAAAGGAAAGGAGCACGTTATCGCAAGGATTTAGCCCCCAAGTGTGAGATAAACCCAAGGATAATAGACACAAAACATAAAGCACGAGGTGACTTCGCTTTCCTCGGGGTCAGTATGCTGTATGATAATTCATGTATATATATCATATGTATGTATGCATAATTGTTCTTCATTCCCCAATCAAGGAAGGTCACCTAGAAGAAGGGAACACATGTGTCTTTTGAGTCAACATGAGAGAGATCGAGAGATCTCAATGCTTTGCATCGTCCTCAAGTAGACAACACTAAGGACAACAAATAGAAGAATGAGAATAACATATAGAAGAAGTAACACAAGAGAGGAGGAGAAAATCTGCTATGCTAATGTAACTAGTCTAGCACGTCATCTACCCCCCGATCTTGCTGATCAATGTTTCGGGAAGGCAGGGAACACGCTAGAGGAGGAACATCCAACATAGCAGATGGAGCTATCACAAGATCCAAACAAGGGCTATGTTCATGTTCCGAGCCACATTGTTCTTGTCTAGGAGCTAGGATAAGTGCTTTAGAAAATTCATTAGATAAATGGTTATCAACATTAACAAGTTCATATTCACTATCAGAAGCAAGAGGAGTAACATTTTCATCATGCATAACATTTTCATCTATATCGTCATCAAGATTTATAAAAATAGGATCTTTAACTCGCACAGGATCAAGACCATCATGCGTCTTATGTTTAGGAGATTTAGGCTCAATGTCCGGCTGAGGAGAAAATGGAATAATGCTTGTTGAAGGTGTTTTTGGAGATTGCAAAGTTTGAGAAGCGGCTGCTTGGGCCCTAAGACGACGCTTTCGTCGGCGTTCACGTGCAGAACGATTTCGTCTAGTCTTAGTAGGAAGTGGAGAAGATTGAGGAGGAGGAATGTTCTCATCCTTAGCACTTGGGTGTTTAGGTTGTGGTCTCTTAGGCTGGATAATAGGAGAAGGAGAAGGTCTCTTCTCTCTATAAAAAGAAGGAGGAGGAACTGCTCCATATAAGGGAAGAATATTTGGTTTAGGGAGAAGACCAAGTCCATCATGACGAGGAGGTATAGGTCTACTCTTAGGAAGTTTATTAGGCATAGACATAGTCACATCCATAGGGATGGGTTGGGAATCTTCTTGAGGAAAGACATTAGTTTTATCTTTCAAAGGAAGGACTTCCTTCTCAAGAATGATAGGAATGTCAAGTTTAGGTGTTCTAGGTTCACTTAGAGATAGGATCATATCTGTTTTCCACTTTTGATAAGATTTGAAAAGATGATCACTTCGAGGAGGAAGAGATTGGAATTGTTTAGGCCAAAAGTAATCAATAGGAACGCTAGAAGTTCTTTCAGCTGGTTTAAAGAGACTATGATTGATAGTAACAACTTCACCATTATGGAGAAATTTCAAACACTTGTGAATAGGAGAAGCAATAGCTTTCATGGAAGATAGCCAAGGATAGCCAAGCTTCACACGAAATTGTTCGGAAGATGGAATAATAGCAAAGTTCACATCAAGAGATTTGTTATAGACCTCAATAGGCAATGTAATAGAACCAATTGCAGGAGAAGAAAATGCATCAAATAGTTTCACAATCACATCTGTTTTGTCATAGATCACTTGATTCAATTGCAAAGTAAAAAGAAATTCTTCAGTAATAACATTAATCATGCACGAAGGATCAATAAGCACTCCACGGCAAGGTGTATTCTTGACTTTTGCAACTATGTATAAAGGACCATCAGGTGCCCTAATGGTTTCACTGGAATCAAATGTGATGGAAGGTTCTTTAGGGATTTCTTGCTGCTCTACAAAGTTAATCACATTCGGAGTCATAGACACAAGACCATCAGATGAAAGAGAGGAATCATTAGCCTCAATTGCATTAGAGGTATGAGAAGGCAATGGATCAGTGAAAATCTGAAGATTTTGGTTAGGAGGAGCTACAGATGTGTTGCCTTTATCATTCACTCCAGAAACAGAGATAGTATTGTTATCAATCAAATCTTGAATTTTACCCTTTAAAGAAAAACATTTTTCAGTATCATGCCCAGGCTGACGGTGAAATTGACAAAAAGATTTGTTATCAAAATAAGGTGAAGTAATCTTTGCAGGATCAATTTGTCTTATAAGAGGAAGAGTAAGCACATTTTGTTCCAATAACTTATTCATAATACTATGCAATGATTCATTCAAAGGAGTATACTTTCTTTCTTTCTTGAAAAATTTAGAAATAGGAGGCACACCTGATGCTGCATTCACATTGTTGTTGATGATGTTTTCATTGAATTTGATGGAATCTCTGTTCGGTTTAAACTTCCCAAATGGTTGTTGACTGCTATCACCCTTATCACTCAGAGCCATAGGATGTGATTGTTCCATTTGACTCACAGTCAGTTGATAATTGTGAAGAGTTGCACACAACTGTTGGAAAGAAGTAAACTCAGAAAATAGAAGTTTGTCTCGAATATCTTTTTGTAAATTAGAAATAAAGATTCTTTGAATATCATTGTCAGGCACTGGAAAAGAAATTTGAGCATACAAATGCTTATATCTACCAATGAAATCAGTCACTTTTTCTTTAACACCTTGTTTACAATGCATTAAATCAATCAAAGTAACCTTAGGACTTATATTGTTTTGAAATTGTTGAATGAAAGCATTTGCAAGTTGTTCGAAAGAAGTAATAGAATAGGAAGGCAATGAGCAATACCATTGTAGGGCTTTATCTCTTAATGTTCTAGTGAACAGTTTTGCAAGCAACCTTTGGTCATAAGCAAAATCAGTACAAATTGTTTGAAAAGTCTTAACATGTGTTAGAGGATCTCCTTTACCATTATAAAGTTCCAAATGCGGGATTTCAACATGTTTAGGAGGGATAGCTCGAACAATGTCAAGAGAAAGTGGGCTCGCAATGTCAAATGTGGGCACACTAAACTTAGATTGATTCATAGAGGCAATTTGTTGCTGTAAAGAAGAGACAGTTTGTGCTAGATTGTTAATGGTTGCTTCAGTCGAAGAATTCATATTGGATGTGTTAGATTGAGATGGAGGTGTTATGTTATTGAAAGAAGGTAAAGAGTAAGGTGGTGGGACTCTATGATAATTAGTCATAGGAGATGATTGGACAGGAGGAACACTACAAGGAGGGATGGAATGGTTAAATGAATTGCCCCCTTGCGTCATGTTCATTTGTGGAGATGTAATAGGAACACTCATTGGAGGAATGAATGAAGAAGTCGGATTAAATGAAGGAAGAGGGTTAATTGAAGAAGAAGGGTTGCCCCCATGACTGGTGATCATAGGAGGAATGTCTTGTGTTGAAGTAGTCATTATGTTTGATGTAAAAGTAGGTATACTAGCAATAGGAGTCGTCAAAGGAATAGAATGATTGTCTTGAGTAGGAGGTTGTGTATAACCTAAGGTTTCGGCACAACTCTTCATAGGCATCACATTTGAATCCACAATGTGTGCAATACCACGCAAAATATCAATTCCATTCTTATCACTTTGAAGCATATGTTTTAGACCCTCAATTAAAGGAAGAGCTTGACTATCAGGGTATTCTTGAGACATCCATTGTCGAAAATCGTCAAATTGGTTATCCAATTTCAAAAGTTGTTCTTCAGAAACCTCATGGAGAGCTTCTTCATCATTAAGAGGATTAGAGGAATTACCCATGTCCTCGTTAAAAAGGCTATTCAAATTAGGTTCCATCTCCTCAGTAGTTAAACCTTGGAAAGACTTAATTCTACGGCTTCGTCTAACGGGAATAGTGTAAGTAGGGCTTATTGTTGTAAAACTCATGCACTAGAAAGAGAGAGAAGATTTTGAATTTAGAGGTAGCAATTTTCAGTAAAATCAGCTAATCTTCTGGATTTAAGCTGTTAAATGCAATCACAACAGTCTCCCAAAATTTCAGAAAAAATGTCCGGGACCGTGGCGCTCGGAGTGCAACACGGTCCTTGCAACTTTTTTCGAAATTTGCAAGGATGAAAGGTATGATGATTTTAGAGCTAATCTGAAAAAATTGAGTGATTTTACGATCTGTAGATAGGCCAAATTAAAGTTGCGATCTCGAAATTGAACCCTACCAAGATTGTCGAAAAATGCAAAATTTGAATTTTGAAAAAGAGAGGGAAACTGAAATTTTGAATTTTATGATTTTAGAGGGAATGTCAAGAGCAATGCAAATTTTGAAATTTGAAAATTGACTCAATTTCACGCAAAATTCAATTTTGAAAGCGAAAATCGAAGTTGTTGTAATTAAGCACTTAATTTCAAAAGTCACAAATTGCAAGAATTTGAATAAAGCACTGAAATTTTTAATGAATGATAACACACTTTTCAGATTTAGGACAGTAAGAACACAATTTTGACACAAAATTTCAATTTCAATGATTTTTAAATGTTTAGAAGCCTTAATCCATGCAATCACAAGACCAACTTTGACTGTAATTTTGAAGGTGTTAAAATTGATAAAATCAGCCAAAATTCTGAATTTTAGCAGAAAAACACAGTAAGATCTCGCTCCCGAAATTTCGGAAAAAATGTCGGGGACGATGGCGCTCGGCGCCACGGTCCTTGCAACTTTTTTCCAAATTTTCAGGGATGAAAGATATTGTGATTTTATTGCGGAATCCAAAGTTACAGCTGATTTGGAGATGTTTTGATCAGTGAAATTGTCGGACAAAGGTTGAATCAAGAGGGTTTCAAAAATTAGGTTTTTGACACTTAACCACTTAATTTTCAAAATCAAAGCACAAATATGAATTGACAATTTGTAATAGAAGGGCAGATCTGAAACAAGCATTTAACAATTAGACATTTCACAAGCTTAATTACTAAAAAGAAAATTTAGGGTTTTTATGCAATCACCTCTAAAATTTTGCAAAAGATCAAACATGGAAATGTAATCAATTTTTTCAGATCTAAGCATGAAAAATCAGAAAGGATGTTCACATCAGGTTCACCAAAATGTAAAGCGGAAAATCGCGATCGAACCCTAGTTGTTCTCCCCTCTTCCAACTCCGAGGAGAGGAAAGGGAGGTTCGCTAGGATTCGATGGTTTTCACTTAGGGGAGAGACTTTACATTCAAAAGAGGGGTTGAAACTCATAAGATCCAATCCCACACAATGCAAGATTGGATGCTAAATGTGTTTCAAGGGTTAAGACAGCAAGGCTACCCTCTTTTGTAAAGAATGTGCATAGAAGAATTAAGCTAGGAATGCATAGAAAGTGATAAAGATTCACTTATAAACTGAGATAAGGATATAGGATGAAGCTGCGGACCTGGAATTAGCAGTAAAATGTTGATACGGCGCTGTCCTGCAAATTTGAGCAAAAGTTGTCAGGACGATGGCGCCCGGCGCCACGGTCCTCCGAAAAATCCGTGAAACGAAGGGGGATCTGTTCGTCTCTGCACAAGGATTCCAGATCTTCAATTTCAGCCGCGTACCTGCAACCTACACACAGAAAAGCGAAGATGATTGGGGGGTTAGGGATTAGGGGTTTGCCTTTAGGTCAAACCCCGGTTTTGGAATTAACCAAGAAATGAGCAAGAGCTGTAAATGTAAATGACTGTAAAACAAGTACTAATACCTTGTTCTAAGGATGTTGGTATCCTTATGTGCGAAGGTTTAGATGTTGTATGTTGTATGTTGTATGTAGCATGTAGTATGTGATCTCCTCTTCAATGGTTGAATCCTTGACTTGAATGCAACACTTAGCCTTGAATGGAGACTTGAAATGATCAATTGCTTGAAGGAATGCTTGAATGCTTGAATGCTTGAGTATAGTTTCCATGCCTTTTCCATCATATCGAATGAAAGAGGAAAATGTAGTTTATATACTTGTCATTTAGGGCTGATAGACTGATTTTCCCGACCTTAGGCCGACCAGGAAAGTTAATTTCCAAATTGCAAACAAAAAGACTCGAGACCCCTTAGGAGACCGGGGCCAAAATAGGACCCAGGGCTGGGCGCTCTAGTCCCACCTCCCGGGACAACAGGGTGCAAGGAGGTTCAGGCCAGGGTGCTTGAAAAATGCAGTTTTCAGTGTCGTGAGCAAGTTTCAGGGTCTCCATTCAGGTTGCGTGTTGCGTCGCCATCGTGAAGACCGAAATGCAGTCAAAATTGCAAGTGTCGCAATTTTAGGACGCTACACTACTTTTGTATTTAAAGCTATCATTGTGATCACTGAGGTGTATCTCAGTGCAGTTGTTGTAGCTCCTTTGGTTGGTAGCCCAAAAATCAATCAGGGGTTGTAACTCCTTTGGGTTGGTATCCTAAATTAGGGGTTGTAGCTCCTTGGGTTGGTGCCCTAAATCTTGTAACAGAGTTTTGATTGTGAGGTTGGATTGAAGCAGTAGACTCCAACAACATTGCTCACTGAGGTTTTTCCCATCTTGGGTTTTCTTTGTATATAGTGGTCTTATGTTATGTCCTTCTTTTGTGAATGCATTTGTGTCGATCTCCCCACTGTTGGAAAATGCACACTCCAATGAGATATTATAGGCGATTGAAGGTTTTGTCATTGATGGCAACTTTGCAATCATATGATACCAACAAGACAATTTATCGGCACCAGCAATGATAGACCCTACACCAACACATAAAACACCGACAGTAAAAGGAAGTATACCGACACCCAGGCTGACATGAATTTTGTTTATAATATATTTTGTAATTAATTGTAAAATCATTGTAAGCCAACTTGGAAAGTTGTAAAATGACATATATGTATGAGATCATTATAGAACATTTTGTAAGATAGTAGATAGGCAAAATAAGGCAGACCTATTATGCGAATTATAGGTTAAGGGTTTATGTATGAAGCAGAGCTAAAACTGGTATTGGATCTGGCATAGTAGATGCTATTTTGAAGCAGTAAAAGATATTGGATTTGCATAATCCATTTTGTAAGTCAGTGAGACTTCCCATTTTTATAATTGAGCAGTGAGCTCTAGGCACTTGGCCTTCCTACATGTGTAAGCCCCTATTGTAGCAGTAATATTCTCTTATTGGCCAGTAAGTGAATATTGTGGGTCACAAATCCCACCGAGGTTTTTCCCACACTGGGTTTCCTCATTAAACTACTGTGTTATGGTCTGCTTTTCATGTGGTTGTTGTTATCTCTATTTATTGCATTACTTTTTATTCATCGGTATATAGTATTGATATGCTTTACATGTTTTAAGTTAAGAAAATTATATAACCAGTTAGATACTAATTCACCCCCCCCTCTCAATATCTTTGGGAATCCTAACAATTGGTATTAGAGCTTGGTCCTCTATTTTCAGAAGTCTAATAGCTTGAGGAAGATCTTGACACCAGTAGAGATGGAAAACTTGATGAAGCAATTAGAAGCAGCTCTCTCATACTATGATACAAAAAATTTGAAAAATATCAAACTTGAAGATGATCTAAGGTTGCACGGGATATTATTCAAGCACTTCAAGAAAATCTTACCATTGCAAGAAACAAGAGAAGAGAACTTTGTGAAAAGATGCAAAATGAGAATGATGAAAAGGAAACTCTTAGCGATCTGATGAATAAGATGAAACAAGAAAACATGACAACAAAGAATGAGATGCAGGATATGACTATGAGATTTTGTAAAGAAATTGAAGATAGAAAGAAGAATGAAGAAGACTTGACTAGAAGACTAAATGATGTTGCAAGTGAAAACACAAGACTTAGTTATGAAAATGATATGTTGAAGATAGATCTGATGCATGCACAAAATGACTCAAATGAACTCATGAGACAAAAAGGTATCTTGGAAAGAGAACTGGCTACTGCAAATCAACACAAGGAAAAATTCAAGAAAAGCTCAAAATAACTTGATGACTTGCTAAAAAATTAGAAACCAAATGGTGACACTAATGGCCTTGGCTTTGAAGTTGGTGAAAGCTCCAGTACTACAAACACACATGATCATAGCAAACCGGAAAGAAAACCAAATGCTTATAAATTTAATGGCAAATGCTTTAACTGTAACAACTATGGTCATAGAGAAAATCAATGTAGATCTAGAAATTATTAGAGCACTATTACACCCACTGGTCAATGCTCCAAATGCAACAAAATTGGTCATAATTTAGAAAATTGCAGGATGAATGTAAGATGTTATGTTTGTGGAAGATTTGGACACTTATCTAATCAATGTAGAACACAAACCGACATAGGATATGGGAAAGCTATTCAGAAAAACAATGTGACTTGTTATGCTTGCAATAAGATTGGACATATTTCAAAATTCTCTAGAAGTAAGGCATCACTGACAAGTAATAACGGTGCTAGTTTGAAAGGTAAAGAAAAGGTTGAAGAGGTAAAGCAAGAATTCTCAAAATAATGGATCACAAAGTCTGATCTAAATGTTGATAGGAATACTCCTCCACCGGTAGAATAGAGTAACACTCCATCGGCAAGAGAGTCTTCATCTAACTGAAGAAAATTCCTTTGAGGGTTTAGTAACCAAATGTGAAACATGCTATTATTCCCTCGGTTGATGGTGAGAAGCTGAAATTACTTCTATACCGGTAGATAAGTTAAGTCATTACTTAACTGGCAAGCATTAAATATGGTGGTTGGCGAAATTAACATTATAAAACAAGTGTTTTGGCTCCATTTTCATTTCACTGAGCATTCAAATCTTTGAGAGCACAAAAATTCCCGAGCAAAGCCATTCCAAGCAAAGAAGTGAAGCAATTCATCAAGCAATCATTCCTTAAGGCAAATAAAGGTATTTATAACCATGGCTTCTTCATCTGCTCCTGAATTCATTGCAAACCGTACTATTGTCGAAGTTATTAAATGCCCTAGACCCATATTCCAGTTAGTTCCTGAAATTGCCAAGAAAGATGATAACATTGGTACATTTTCTAAAATTCCTAAGGGAGTAGTTTTTGCTGAGGATCCTAGAATGTATATACATTGTCATATAGAGGAATTAGGTGATGAGGAAATTAAGAATATGTATAAATTTGTAATTTGTGATGAATTCGAAAATATCAAACCTGAACACAAGATAGTTGAAACCCTAGGTTTCACTAAAATTCTTAGTATCTCGAATTTTCCCAAGGATGTTATAAGGATAGTACTAAGTAGGGTACATGGTGCATTCTTCTGGTTGGACTCAGTTCAAAAAATCACAAAAGAAGCAGTAAAGGCTATGACAGGGTTACCCTCCACTGGTAATAGACCTGATAAAACAAAAAAGGTCTCAAATGACCTAGTGATAAACCTAACCGATGCAACATCTAATAAGAGATCTTTAAGGGTAAATGATGTAACGTATATCAATGTAAAATTCATCAGTATGATCTTAGGCTACAAAACTACACATGCAAATAGGCTAAACTCAGTCTCTAGCCTATGCATAAAAAGTGCCTATGATATGATTAATGATAATGCAAGAATAGATGTGTGCGAATGGCTTAAAGATGAACTGATTGACAATTTGGGAAAAATAAAGAAAGACAAAAAGGGAACATTCAGATTTGGAAACCTACTTGTTTGTCTAATGCTGCACATAACCAAACAAGTACCCGATATTGGTATTAGAAATTTTAGTTTTGATATACCGGTAGGCAAATAGTTGTCAGATTTACTAAACAACATGGGAGAGAACAGAGAAAAGAACATAAATGAGTATTTTCAGGCATTGAAGGCCCGAATGAAGACCAGAGTTAGATTGTCACAAGCAATTGTGTACAAGTATAAGGATGAAATTTGTTTTGTAATAAATAAGGATGAAATTTGGATGGAGACAGTTATCCCAAGAACCATCTGGGTTATTGAAATGGGGTATGAAACTGATGACCACATAATAGAAACATATGCAAAAGCCCTCCTAGAAGCACCTAAGGAACCTAAAGAAGAGGTATTTGGCAGTGCCGAGACGATTGAAAACAAATAGAATCCAAGAAAAATGTTAAAAAGGTTGAGGCAATAGTTAGGAAAGGATCTAGGAAAGCAAAAGATATTAAGGAAGATGTACTTAAATGAACTGGTATTACTGAAGATGAGTTAGAAGCACTTCAACCAGAAACTCACCTTTCACCGGTTGGAACTTCTTCAGAAAGTGACATACCAGCTGCATTCAAAAGGGTTGTGAGAAAAAGGAAATCTTCACTGGTATCTTCACCTTCTCCTAGAAGAACAAGATAGAAACAACAGGCAGTAAGGCCCCCAGCAAATAAATTAACTTCGAAGAAGAAAAAAGTGACTCCTAAGAAGAAGTCTATAGCTCCTATTGATAAACTACTAGATGAAATTATTGAGGATGGTAAATTGAAAAATATCAGCAAAATGTATAACACATTATCAGATGATGACAAAGATAAAGTAGAGAACAGTGTAATATTGCACTTAGATATTTTTAAGAAATTTTTGATGCAAGTTGTTGATGAAATACCGACAGATCTCTACAACAGACTTGAAGCTAGGAGAGTGGGTATTATTGAGCTTGATAAGAAAAAAAAATTTGAAAAACTACTTGCTGTACATCCTATCAACTCACCTAATGAGATAGATAAATTGATCTCAGAGGCTAACCGGTCAGTATTTTCAACTGCTCACCAACATGTAGCACTAATGGCATGGAGAATGAATGAGGTAACAGAAGAAACAACTAATGCATGAGACATATTCCTTGTAGAGAAGGAAAAGTAGGAAGAGTATCAAAGCCCTAAACCCATCAAGGTATATCAAAAGGATAAGGGAAAAGGAAAGGTTGGTGGAGCACCCAGCATAAAAATAAAAGACAATTTATCCCCACCACCTCTAGATACTCCACCGGTAGTTACTACTGACAATAAACTGGCTAGTGAGAGTATGGACATACCACATGAGGACACAAATCTTGATTTTGAGGTATTATATACAATGAACATTGACACTCAAAAAGTCAATATTGTGGTAGATAAGGAATCAACAAGGAAAACAGATGTGGCAATTGGGCCACCGGCAATAGGTAGTACAAAAGAAAAACTAGTAGTGGACAACACTGAGAAAAAAATAGAGCAACAGGCTCCCTCACAGGAATAGGTCCATGCAAAGACAGTGCCACCGACAATAGTTGAGCAACCCAAACCTTTGCTTAGAGAAATGCAAACACAAACTGACCTACCAAATAAATTACTCACACCGACGAAATATAGATTGTTGGTTCTTCCATTGCAGAACTCAGACCAACAAATGTGACATAAGTTCTTTTGGATTCTATCAAGAAAATAACAAAGTGTAGCTCACAAGCATACAAAGCTATTGATGATACAATCCCAATTTTGAAAATGATAACACCCAAATGTAATGTGGATAATAAAGATTCTTTGAAACAACTTGACACATTGTCTAAGTATATTACTGACAACATTGTGATAGTTGAACAAATAAATGAGGAAGCATTCAAAGAGAAACTAGAGAAGGAAAAACACAAATTATTTGAAGAGGAAATAAAGAAGTGTATGAGACAATTTGACACTCTTTTACCGACACTATGTAATACACTAAAAGAGTTTAAAACTTTGTACAAAGATACATGCAAAACTAACTTTTGAATAGTAGATATAGACAAGAAGATCACTAAGGTATAGGAACAAATAAATAAATTAGTTGACAACTTCATTAATTCATCTGAACCATTATCAGTTTTTGAGTAGAAAACAACAGGTTTTGAGGAGGAACTTCTAAAATTGGAAAGAGAGAAGGAAGTATGAAAGGAAAGGCAAAATATCTAAAATGGAAACTTAGTCCAAGATTGGACGACCTCGCCTCCTTGAGAAAAGAGATATCTGAGGCTCTAGTTCAAGGACAGAAAACACTGAAACAACAAATGCAACACCTCATCGGTACAATTCAGAGGATAGAGGCCGCATTAAAGGACAGTGAACGGTTCACTAAGAGCCTGAATCTGGTATTGGCAGACCTTTTTTAGATTGTAACCAACTGGTTACAAGGATGAAGCTGGAAACCACACTCAATTGACACTTTGAAAACCTTTGTCATTGATGCCAAAGGGGGAGTAGAGGTAATGAGAAAAATAATCAGCAAATGGCTCATCAGCTCAGGGGGAGCACATATTTTTTGGGTACACATTTTTTGGTAAGACAATTCTGGTAGATTCTTTATGGATGACACTTTTTGGATTTTTCTCATGAGTGTTGCCATCAATGCCAAAGGGGGAGATTTTTGGAAAATGCACACTCCAATGAGATATTGTAGGTGATTGAAGGTTTTGTCATTGATGGCAACCTTGCAATCATATGATACCGACAAGATAATTTACCGACACCAACAATGATAGACTCTACACCGACACACAGAACATCGACAGTAAAAGGAAGTATATGGGCACCCAGGCCGACCGGAATTTTGTTTATAATATATTTTGTAATTAATTGTAAAATCATTGTAAGCTGACTTGGCAAGTTGTAAAATGACTCATATATGTATGAGATCATTATAGAATATTTTGTAAGATAGTAGATAGGCAAAATAAGGTAGACCTATTATGCGAATTATAGGTTAAGGGTTTATGTATGAAGTAGAGCTAAAACCGGTATTGGATCTAGCATAGTAGATGCTATTTTGAATTAGTACAAGACATTGTATTTACATAATCCATTTTTTAAGTTAGTGAGACTTCCCATTTTGTAATTGAGCAGTGAGCTCTAGGTACTTGGCCTTCCTACATGTGCAAGCCCCTATTGTAGCAGTAATATTCTCTTATTGGCTAGTAAGTGAATATTGTGGTTCACAAATCCCACCGAGGTTTTTCCCACACTGGGTTTCCTTGTTAAACTACTGTGTTATGGTGTGCTTTTCATGTGGTTGCTATTATCCTTATTTATTGCATTACTTTTTGTTTACGGGTATACAATATTGATATGCTTTACATGTTTTAAGTTAAGAAAATTATATAACTGGTTAGATACTGATTCACCCCCCCTCTCAGTATCTTTGGGAATCCTAACATCCACTAACCAATAAGTCAACATTAAGTTAGATTTGATAACTGGTATGCACACAGAGAATAGTTTAAAGGGAAAAGTTTGACAACCATTGATTCACCACCCACTCTCAGTGGTGCATTGTGTCTAACAGGAACCTTTCTCCATTATGTTTCGATTTAATTATTATTTTCTTTTTCAAACTATTTATTTTATTTCTCAAGAAGGATGCCTCAAAATATACAACAAGCTCATAGGCACGGTAGGGGTCTTAGACATGCTCGTATGGCACACAAAAATGTTGTGCAAGAAGAGTCAGTTTTGAAAGGGAATCGGGAAGCTCCTCCTTAACAACCAGTTCACCCTAACCAAGACATTTTTGTTGCGCTTCAAAACTTGATAGGAATAGTTCAGGATAAGCTTCTAGCAGTAGCTCATTAGGTAGAACATCATATTTATGAGAGTCATAGATCTAAAGCTACAGAGCAGAGAAAGAGTCCACCTCCTAGCCATATAGAGGGTCAGATAGAGCATGAGCGTGAGTCAGTCCATCAACCTATGCCAGATCCAGTTGTGCCACCTATGATTATAGAGAGAGCACTCCATGATCCTAGGGATCAGATCAGAGAACTTTTACATCTTTAGCCACCATTATTTGCAAGATCTACCAATGGGGTAGAGGTTGACTTTTAGCTATTGAGTCTGGAAAGGTGTTTTAGATTACGTCCCTATGAGAGAAATTTGAAGACACGATTTTCTATTCACCTTTTGAGAGGGACAACTTCCACATGGTGGAGGTAGGAGGAGTCTAAGAATGACATAGTTGTAGACACCATCACTTAGAACATCTTTAAGGAGAGATGCAAAGACATATACTTATCAGAGTACTTTAGGCAGCACAAAATTGATGAGTTTCATAGCCTTCAATAGAAGGGGCTCTTAGTGTCATAGTATGAGAGAAAATTCTTTGAGCTCCTACCCTATGTTGACTACATGAAGGATGAGAATCTACTCATCAATTGATATATTAGAGGATTGAATGTTGGAATAGCAGGACCAGTTAGGATGGAAGCTCTAGGAAGCCTTCGGGTTGCCATGGAGAAGGCCTTGTTATAAGATGAGATTCAGGGTAGACCTCAAGACACACGAGATCGGTGTCAGAACTGAAACCCTATACATCAATCTTTTGGGTGTCAAATACCCCACTGGAAGGGTAATCACAAATATTCATCAAGGTCCTTCAAACCCCCTCCTCTATAGCAATTGCAATAGAATCGGAGGCAAAGGCCTCCATAAGGAATGTAGGGCTTTAAGCCCAAGCAGTGGCAGACATAGGCTCTCACGCGTGACCAGGGACCACGGGTTCCATACACACCTCTAGCTCGGACTCAGGAGACCACCAGGGGTGCTTACAATGGATCAAGTAGGATAGAAGGAAATGTATACTCTAGGCCACAGGGTGTTCAGTTTTAGACACGTGGTGCTTGTTTCACATGTGGGGCCATGGGACACATGGTGAGAGAGTGGCCATAGGGACAAATGGTAGGTAGTTAGTGTATGGAAGGTTAAGAACCTATAGTTGGGGACATGGGTAACTCCCACAGAGTTTTTGCAGTAGTTGAAAACTGCCAAGATGATCATTAGGCGACAATCAAAGAGGCCACAGGTATGATCAGAGGTAGTAGTGTTACTATCCTGTTGGATTCCCAAGCTACATATTATTATATATCTTTATTGGTTGTGGAGCATTGCGGGCTAGTGGCAAGTAGGAAAGATTTTAGTTGGGAAGTGGAGTTAAGTTCATGAATTAGAGTGTCCATTGAATCAATGGTTAGGGATTGTCAACTTCAGATTGGGAATAAAACTACCATAGTCGACCTTCAAGTTAGACCACTAGGATATTATAGCATTATTCATGTCATGGATTGGTTGTACACCCACAGATCCAAGAAGGACTATCGCTAGAAAAATATTGAGTGTGTGGATGATCATGATCCTTCCATAGTAATTTTAGGGTTTCAGAGACCCGTATCACTTCATACGATTTCCGCTAGGCAGCTTAAGCGGAGCATATGAAAGGGATGGAAGTTATTTGTAATTATTATTAGTGATAGAGAAGAAGAAGAAGAGAAGGAACTTTATCTTGAAGTGAGGATGAAAAATAACATTCTCTTGAATTATTTTCAATGATAGATTTGAAGTAAGGGTACCATCGGTTGAGGATAGTAGAGAGCGATATAGACAAGACCACTTTCCATACTAGGTATGGCCACTATGAGTTCATCATGATTCCATTTGGTCTTACAAATGCTCCAAATGTATTCATGAGTCTCATGAAGGGGTATTCCCCACTTTCCTTGACCGATTTGTGATTGTGTTCCTTGACGATATATTGATATATTCTTGGAATGAGAAAGAGCACGAGGATAACTTGAGAAAGGTAATGCAGTGCTTGAGAGATAATAAGTTGAATGGCAGATTGTCGAAGTGTGAATTCTTTAGATCAAAGGTCCGATATCTAGAACATGTCATATCAGGTGATGGGATCTCAATTGACCCATCAAAGATCGGAGCTATTATGGATTGGCTAGCACCAACTAGTGTGATAGGAGTCGAGAGTTTCATGGGTCTAGTAGGTTATTATAGATGATTTGTTGAGGGGTTATCTAGGGTTGCACATCCTATCACATCTCTTCAACAAAAGGGAAAGAAATTTGAGTGGATAGAAAAGTGTGAGAGGGCCTTTCAGGAACTCAAAAAGGCACTTACTAGTGTACCTATTCTTATTGTGCCAGATCGCTCAGCCGATTTCATGGTATGTGCAGATGCTTCCTTGGATGATTTAGGAGAAATCCTTATGTAGGATGGTCGAGCTCTTACATATGAGTCTAAGAAACTTAAGACTCACGAGCTTAACTACCCTACTCATCATTTTGATTTTCATTCAGATCATCAGAGCTTGTAGTACATATTTACTCAGCCCAATCTTAATGTTCGTCAAAGAAGATGAATGGAGTTCTTGTGTGAGTACGATTTTGATGTTCACTACATCAAGGGGAAAAAAAACATAGTTATAGATGCCTTGAGTAGGAGACATCATGAGATATACTCCATGTCTATAGACACAGATTTGAGAGATTAGATATTGCAGCAGTTGCCTAAGGATGAGTAGTATTTAGAGATATGTTAGGTAGTACGATCTCAAGAGACTTTAAAAGGGAGATACGTAGACTATTACTTAGAGTCTGGTGGTCTACTATGCCATAGAGGGTGCATTTATGTACCTTCTTCCAGAAAGTTGCATGATTTCATTGTGATGGAGGCTCATAGAGCTCCTTATGTAGCACATCTCAGAGTTAAGAAGATGCATGAATAGTTGAGGCAATTGTATTGTTGGCTAGGTATGCGGAAAGTCATTGCTGAACCAGTAGCCCAATGCCTCGAATGCCAGAGAGTTAAGACAAAGCACTACCATCCAGGTGGGTTACTCCAGTCTCATGCAATACCAGAGTGGAAGTGGGATACTATTTTGATAGATTTCATTGGTCTTCCTATGTCATCGTGCCATCATGATTCCATCTTGGTGACATTTGACAACTTGACCAAAGTGGCCTGCTTCTCACATGTTCAGACTACTTTCACAGCACCAACAGAGGCAAATATATTCTTGCGGGATATTGTCAGACTTCATGGCGTTCCACACAAGATTATTTCAAACAGAGATTCCCTCTTTACTACTTCTTCCTTTTGGAAGGTGTTACAGGAAGCATTGGGTACCAAAATCAACTTTAGCACAACCTATCATCTAGAAACAGATGGACAAATAGAGAGGGTGAACTAGGTTTTGGAAGATATGCTCTGTATGTAAATCTTGGATCACCAAACTAGATGGGAAGAGTATCTTCACTTGGTAGAGTTTGCCTATAATAATGTGAATCAAACTTCCTTGGGGATGCCAACTTATCAGGCATTGCACAATAGACCTTTTAGGACACCTTTAAGTTTGGACCTCAGATAGTTTGAGATATGGAGCAACAGGTGGATTTGACTAGATAATGCCTTAGAGAGGCACATGATAGACATAAGAAGTATGTAGATGTGAAGAGGATAGATCATAGATTCATGGTTAGGGACAATCTTATTGAGAGTGTGACTGCATAAGAGTCCAATTTGTTATGGAAAGGGTTTTGAGCTCTCATGTCGCTTTGTTGGACCATTTGAGATCATTCAGAGGATAAGACTAGTTGCATATCATCTAGCTATACCACCTAGCCTATCACACATCCATGATGTGTTTCATGTGTCTGTACTGAGGAAGTATATTTATGATGAGTCTCATATTCTAGATTGGAATACATTGGAGGTGGAGTCAGATGGGAAGTTGTCTTTGGAGCCCATTCACATTTTGGCTTGTCAAACGCTAGCTCTTCGAGGCCGAGAGCTAGACTAGGTTAGGGTCCAGTGGGATTGTTCTGACGAGGTTACAACATCATGGGAGGACACAACATGGATGAGATCTTAGTACCACCATCTCTTTTATAAACTCCAGGAGGAATTTCATGCATAGAGGGGGAGGGTGTGAGGCCCTACCTTGAGCTGTCATAGCATTGCAGTTATTTTCATGTTGGACTTATTATTGATACTCTATTTTGATTCATTATGGATAGAGATTCTATATGATCCAATGATTGGATAACATTGATATGATGTATGTCATTTATTTATGATTTGCAATTTTTCATTTATGATGTTAGAAAACATGGATGCATGCCTTACGAATGATTGAATTTCAAGATGATTATGATGATGCCATTGAGTAAATAATTTCATGTGGATTCTATTGGATAATTGATAATTTGATTGTTATGATGTAAATTTTATCCAAAGTGTCTGAATTGTACTCTTTTCATATATTAATATTGCATGTGATAATTTGATATTACTAATGTGCAAAGTGAGATGTGCATGAAAACTAATCCATGTGACCAAGGAAACTATTTGGAGAATCAAGCTAAAACTATGTGCATTTGTGAAGCCAAGGGGTTGTCTATTTGGAGAGACAACACCTCATATGTAATGTGTTTATATTTGTAAATATTAATGTTGGAGTGTGTGTTTAATTTGTATTATTAATTTTGTTAATTCCAAAAAGGGACATGTCATCCGTATTATAGTATTGTGAATTTTTATGGTGTCACTTGACACTTGTGTTGTGAAGTGAGTTGGCAATGATATGTCCTTTGGAGGGAATTTGTATAACCAATGCATTATTCAAAATATCTTAGTGTGGTCCTAACGGAGTCATCAAAATGGTCAGCTCAAGTTTGACCCGTAGACAAACTTTAGGTGGGTTTTTGGAGGGTCAAACTAATTCCTAAGGTTAGGTTTAGGGTATTTTTCAAGGCCCATATGTTATACCTATGGGTGAATGTCAGTTTTAGCAATGTGACCACTCACATGTGATTGTCAAGTCACCTCAAAAGTGAGTTTTCCAAGATGGACGAAAATTCAACTTTTGAGGATTTCTCCTTTGTTAGACAACCTTCCATTTGAGTTATAGTTGCTCTTCCCCACTTTCTCTTACCTTTTTCAGTTTCCATTTTTAGAAACCATGTAAGAGGTTGAGAAGACCAACCTATGAGATCTCACATCCTTTCCAAGGAAGTTGGAAAGTGTGAGAAGATCCTACTTAGTGAAGGGATTCAAACTTAGGATTTTGATCACCCACTCTGCAATCTTGGAGACTTAGAGTTGTTGTTGAAAATTTGGATTTAGAAGTTGCGTTTTGGTTTTGGGAAGAAAAAGACTAGTGGATTAGGTAGGTCTCCTTCAACCATTTCTCATACCTTTTTGTAGGATCAAAGGTTGGTAGTGTTCTTCCATGAATTTTTAATACCATTGTTAAATGAGAAGAAAAAATTGTTTTTGTATTTAGATTTTGTTGTTTATGTGATTTGTGGTGTTGGTTGTTGAAATCTTCTTGTGTTTGTCCTTGTGACCTTTGTGATTTTTGTGATTATTTTATGTTATGGGTGTTTCAAGGCTATACTCACTCTTGGGAGGGTAGAGTAGCCTTGGGGTGAAGGGCTACTTGACATCCTAATAGTTTAGAGCATCTCTTCTTGGAAGAGAGAGATACACAAGGGTTATGGGACCCTTGTTGCATTGTTTTTATGCTTATGAAAATTGGGGTAATGAGGGGAGATACGTGCTTGTAAGCCATGGGGGAAATAAGGTTTTTTTTGGGTCAAGAATGTGACCTTGAGTTGGTTGTATTTTGGTAGCCTTGTGAAGGCATTTGTTCCTCTTTCTTGCAAACCTCCTCTAGATGCTTGGTCCACCTTCACCCCACAAAGCGAGTCACATCGTGACAATGTAAATCCTTGGGTTGGGAGTATATGTGCTATTTAAGTCATTCTTGCATTCATTGTTGAGTTTTTTTGTAACCCATTTAGCCTTGGTTCTCCTAACTCGAGGGTGGCTTCTTGTAAGCCTAGGTTGGGAGGTGAGCTTCCATGGTCACTACCTATAATTTTTATGGCAGGTTGCTTGTTGGAAGTAGGAGAAGAATGAAGAAAGAAATAAAAGTGGTTGAATAAAGAATGTTATTTTTATTTTATGGTCATTATGAAGAATGTAAAAAAAAAAGGAAATAGATACCTTGTAGTTCCCTTCTTAGTATTATGAAGAATGTAAAAAAAGAGGGAAACAAATACCTTGTAGTTTCCTTATTAGTATTGTTAAAAAAGGGAGATGCTTATGAAGAGAGGCAAAGAATTTTGTATTCATCAAGTTCATACTTTTATTTCTTTTTTTGAATAAATATAAAGAAAAGAATATATATGTGACAAAATTTAAGTTAATGTCAAATAAACCATCTTGAATGCTTTAAATTATATATGTATCATATTTTTAAATCTGTCTGAACTATTGAGTAGATTCATTAAAAAAAAAAATTCATTTGCAAAGTAGGAGTAAAGAGAAATAAAAATGTATTTACAGTTTGCATATTAGATTACATGAGATGGAAATAAGTAGTTAATCCTTTTGCTTGTATTTTGTTTTAGTATTTAAATCTGTCTATTAAGTTCAGTTATTACTCATAGAACTAGTAATATCCTAAATCTGAAATTAAAAATTCATTGTAGCATGTCTATTAATCTCTACCTTTAGTAAATCTGGAAAAATACATTGAACAGTAAATGTTCATATAAATTCACACATTTTATGTAGATTAACATGTTGTTGTAATATTCTAATCTGGGAAAAAATAATGAAGTTCATTGCACAGTGAATCTATGTTTTCATAAAGGAATATACACATATTTAAATATTATAAAAATGTAAATCCTGCTGATAAATAAATTGAACCTGCTCACTATAATGTATTTGCTCATATATATAATGCTTGTCTATATTATAAAGTTGTTGTTAGAAGAAAAACATATATAAACTAAATGTTGTATTTAACTATAAAAAATAAAATAATAATAAAGTGAGTTTAAATTTGATCATGTGTGTATATATATATATATATATATATATATATAAAGTTGAGTATGGATATGTATGAACTAGATAATGTGTAAATAAATGCATATGTATATTGTGTTAAATAAAAAAAAGAAAAAAAATTAGAAAAGAAATCCTTTGCTGTGTGGTGGAGCTGCTGTGGGCCAAATCCATAGGGGCGGCTTCAGCCACTTTGTGGGTTGCGACCTATAGGGTCGGCTTCGACCGCATTGTGGGTCATGACCCACAGGGGCAGGTTCAGACGCCACTATGGGTCGCAACTCATAGGGGTGGCTTCGACCTCCCTATGAGTCGTGTCCCACAGGGGCACGCCTCTCCCCCTAACGCCCTTCCTCTAACCGCCATCTCCAAACCCTCACCACCACTTGGTTATAGCCGCCGCCATGCTCCCCCATGGCTAAACACCCTGCAACAAAAAAAATATAATACAAAACCCTAACTTTGGTTAGGGATAAAATGTAAAGGAAAAACATAACATTTAGAAAGGTAACCTAATCGGATTTAGGGTTAGAATATATTAAAAAAAGAATAGATAGTTTGCATGTATAATATCATAAGAGGGATAAGGAAAAAAACCTAAAAAGGGCTAAAGGAATAAAACAATTTTTTTTTTTAGAGAGGTCTTTCAGATTCAAATTAAAGTGAATGAGGAGAAGACCACATTTTAAATTAAGTAAAATTTATTATGTCATAGGGGTCATTTTAATCCAATAGGATATTAGTTTGATTTGGAATATTTTGTAAATGTGATTTAATAGATGATGGTCTTGTCTTGTAAGGGAGGATATTTTATTTTACCAATGAATATTTAAATCCTTAAGGGGGTTATTGATTTGTAAATGAATATTAAATATTTGAGGGGGATTTAATTCAATATGAATGAAATATTTATTTTTTAGGCAATATTATTATTGATTTAGTTAATTTTAAAAGACGGTTTGAAAACCTTATAGTTTTGGCTCTATTAATTATTATTAATACAATGAATTTGTATTAATATTAAATTGATAAAATTTTGGAATTATTTTAATACTATTAACTCATGATATAATTAAAATCGAAGAGTGACTTGGGCGAGTTAATTAGTTATCAAGGTTGTGATGACCTTATAGGGTTAAAATTATTTAGTTTAGATAATGGTACTTAATGTAACTATTAAGTAAATTAAAATCTAATTTGTTTATTAATCCGCTTAGGAGATTGAGATAAGACTTAAGTCTCCTAGTTTAAGTAATTAAATTATCGATCACTTTAGAAACCTATTCTTAATGACACTTGAGTTATGCTTTAGTGAAAACTAATTAAGTTATCTCACCTTTTGAACGTAGAACATCAAGTATTATAGTGTAGTTTAAAAAAAATTGTTGTTGGGTTTTTGCCCGAAAGTTTGGGCATGACAAAAAACCATGGTGGGATTGAGACCAACAATATTATAATAATATGACCAGGAGTATACTAATATTACAAGAGGGGAATGCACATGCACTCAAGAACACTACCTAGAGCTCACTGTTTAATTACAAAAGAGGGCTACAACCCGGAGAAAGTATCACTTGCTTACAAGTGATTATAAATAAGATCAAGAATTTCTGAACTGGATAACTTAGCATCTACAAATGACAAAAAGAAGTTTTGGTTAAGTTCAAAAGGTCTTCTACAACTGTTTTGTCTCTTTGCTATGTTCTTCTCTAATCTATCACATACTGGAGCACAAATATCTCAACCATGCAAGTGAAACTACACACAATTGCTCATATAGTCTTTCTCTAACATGAAAAACACCCTAAATGATCATATCAATCAGACTAATATATCCACATCATCAAATTAGATCAATTTCATGTTAGCCTAAAAACTGCATAACCTGCAACATGAAATGAGTAATACAAGTCGGCTTAAACTGATCCAAAAACAATTATCCAGACCAAAACAAGATGTCCACGTGCTTCCCATATGTCAGCTCATCAACCTCGAACACATAAACAACCATCACAATTACTTCGCACAATTTGCACAATAAATTTTTACATGCTACTACACCAAAATATTGTTCTACTAAAAAACGGTCTACAAGATCTTCTAACCAACACCAAACTTAATACCAGAGGTTACAATCATGTAATAAGGTGAATTACATATCCACAATGCATTTCTCAGATCCACAAAGAAAAATATTTAACCAAAATAATCTGTTGATCACTAAACTGAACACTCTGTCAAATACACTAATCCTCTTACCGGACCTCACTAAACCTCAATCAATCTTCCAGAATGAAGTAATCACGAGATACAGATTGGATATTTGACTCACCGGATGCCAACTTCCATCAATGACAACAAGTGATCATCAATGCAATGTCTCATGCGAACAAAGGAAGCCTCTTTAGGAGGAGATGGTGTTTCATCCCGAGTAGTAGAAGAATTGGAAGAATGTGAAGAAGATTTAGAATCAGGTGAATTTTGGAAATAGGCATGTAAATTAGTATGTGTTTGCATAGTATACATCATATTGTTATTGTAATGGTGGTGAAAGAGGGTGATAAAGAATTCAAGAGGAAAGCTTTTCTCTCCTCAAGAGGAGTTAAAGTTTCACAAAGGATTCTCCTTAACCTTTTCATGCACATTAAATTTAAGAGGGGGGAGAATTCACTAGATCCAATCTCAATAGGAATAGATTGAATGCTAAGTGAATTGACAATATATTTGGAGAGTAAAAGTAACCCCTCTTTTAGAATGTAAAAGGTTGGATTATGCGATTTAAGACTAAGTGTAAAAGAGACAAAGAAATGACTATAACTTGAGATAAGAATATGGGATGAAGTTGTGAATCCAAAATTGGTAGGAAAATGTTGAGATGAAGCTTCCTTGCAAATTCAAGAAAAATTTGTCAGGACCATGTTAAAAGTCCACACGGTCCTCTGAAAAATCCGTGCGCCAAAAAGGGTTTTTTTGCCTCTAATAATGAAGTCCAAATCTACAAATATAGTTGCGCACCTGCAACCTACACACATAAAAGAGATGAAAAGGAGATGGTATTTGGGGTTTGCCTTCAGGTCAAACCCCAGATTTGGAATTAACCAAATGATGAAAAGTAGTACTTGCAAGTAAATGTAAATGAAAGACTGAAATAGAATTCACCTCAAGGGAGGATGCAATTGAAATGTAGATAGAGTTTCTTGTGTGGAATTGAATGATGAAAGAGATCTCTTCTTCAATGGTTGAATCCTTGATTTGAATACAACACCTAGCCTTGAAAGGAGACTTGAGAATGCTCAATGATTGAAAGGGATGCTTGAATACTTGAATGCTCGAATGATGATAATTCTTGTTCATCTTCCTTTTTCTTATTGAGCTTATACAAATAGGAAGGGAGATGTGTCATATATTTGTCAATTAGGGTTAATTGATAGACTTTTTGTCATAGGTCGACATAGGGAAAATTTTCCCGCTTTCCAAATACAAAGCCCAATGAAGGATAAATGCAGAGGGAGCCCAAAATAGAGTAAGGATAGGGGTGCCACACCCCCATCCTAGGAGGAAATTGGTACCATTCTTCTATCCTAGGGGGAAAAGGGTGCCACACCCCTATCCTACCCTAATTCTGGACAAGAAGTAGCATAGGAGAGTGCAGTGTGCAAGGAGATGCAAGATTTAGGTAGTGTGAGCATGTCTTGGGTCTCTAGTTAGGCTTAGGGATTCAATTCACCAATGTGAAGACCCAAATGTGGTTGGAAATTGCAAGGTCACAATTTTATGATGCTACATTTAGCCTCCAATTTAGCGGGAGTATAAGCATATGCCAATACTACTGGTAAAGTACAAGGAAACAAGATTGAAATACTTTCACCATGTCAAGGAGGAAAGATACACCAAGCCCCCAGTGGACTAAATATTTTACGACCTCGATTGACAAAGTAAAAGGGAAGATCAAGAGACAGAACCATGACTGCAATTAGCAAGGTTACCCTCGCCATGAGTCATGAAAGGAAAGGATACCAAAAATTATAAAGCAAAGCCTAGTTCACTAAGAAACTTTGAGTATCAAGAAGGAAAATATGAGTAGAGTGTATGCCCCCATGTTAAAGCGATCGCGCATGCCTTACTAGGAGTGATTTCTCTAAGGTAGGATACACCTGAGAGAGAGAGAGAGAGAGAGAGAGAGAGAGAGAGAGAGAGAGAGAGAGAGAGAGAGAGAGAGAGAGAGAGAGAGAGAGAGAGAGAGAGAGAGAGAGAGAGAGAGAGAGAGAACATTATTGCAAGAATTTATCCCCCAATTGAGCAATAAACCCAAGGATAATGAACACAAAACATAAAAGATGAGGTAGTTTTGCTTTCCTCGAGGTCAATATGTTATATGATAACTCATGTATATATGTGCATAGAATAATTGTCATTCCCCAAAGGAAGGAAACTCCCTTGGAAGAAAGGGAATAGAAGATTTCTTTTGAGTCAACATGAAAGAGACCAAAAGAGATCTTAATGATTAGCATTGTCCTCAAGTAGACACTATTAGGGAACATAGAAAAACAGGAATACACATAGAAGAACAATCACAAATGAGCAAGAAAAGAGAGTAGAGGATCTATGATGCTAATGTAGCTATTCTAGCACGTCATTTACCTCTTGATATTGCTGATCACTATTTTGAGAAGGCCGGAAACATGCTAGAGGAGCGAAATTGAGCACATCAGATGGAGCTATCAAAAGATCCAAACAAGGACTATGCTCATGTGCTAAGTCACTTTGTTTGTTTCTAGGAGCTAGGATTAAATATTTTGAAAATTCTATAGATAAATGTTTGTCTACATTAACATAATCATAGTCACTATCAAAAGAATTAGGAGTTGTATTGCCATCATGAATAAAATTTTCACCTACTTATTCATCAAGACTTATAGAAAGAGGAGCGCAAACACAAATAGGAGTAAAACAATCAAATGTTTTTTGCAACTTATGATTTAGAGATGTAAGTTCAACATCTTGCTTAGGAGAATAGGGAATCATGTCAATTGTTGGAGTTTTGGGAGATTGAATATTTTGGGGAACAACTTCACTAGCTCTAACATGACACTTTTATCAGTAGTCTCTCGCACAACGATTCTATCGAGTCTTAGCAGAAGGCTGAGAAGGAGGAGGAATATTCTCATCTTTGGTAGTTGGAGGTTTTAGGTTGAGGTCTTTTAGGTTGGACAAGAGGAGAGGCAAGCCTCTTCTCTCTATAAGAGCAAAGAGGTGGAACTGCACCATATAAAGGAGGAATGTTTGGTGTAAGAAGGAGACCAAGTCCATCATGAGGAGGAGGTACAAGTCTAACCTTAGGAGGAATATTGTTATTCTTCTTAGGAGAAGGAATAGTTTCATCCATTGGAATAGGTTGGGAATCTTCCTTAGGAGGAAGGTTAGTTCCATCCATCAAGGGAAGAACCTCATCTTCAAGAATGATAGTAATGTCAAGTTTTGGAGTTCTAGGTTGCCTTAAGGATTAGATTATATCTTTCTTCCACTTTTGATAAGATTGAAAGAGAGCATCACTTCTTAGTGGAAGAGATTGGAATTGTTTAGGCTAAAAGAAATCAATATAGGAACACCTAGGCTTCTTTCAGCTAGTCAAAATAATGTATGATTAATAGTTATGATTTCTCCATTGTGGGGAAATTTCAAACACTTACGAATTGGGGAAGAAATAACCTTCATAGAAGATAACCAAGGATATCCCAACTTCACACGGAATTGCTCAGAAGAAGGAATGATAACAAAGTTGACATCCATAGTTGTAGTGTTAACCTCAATAGGAAGTGTGATAGAACCAATGGTAGGATAAGAGAATCCATAAAATAAATTAGCAACCATACTAGTGTCATCATAGATTGGTTTATGTAAATGTAAAGAGAAAAGATACTCCTCAATGATAATATTAACCATGCACAAGGGATCTATAAGCACACCACGACAAGGGATTTTCTGAATATTTGCAACTAAGATTATTAATGGTCGTGTTAGTTGAAGAACTCATGTTAAACATATTTGTTAGAGAAGGTGGTGTGATGTTGTTGAAAGAAGGAATTGATTGAGAATAAGGTGGAGGAACATTATGGTAAGTAGGCATAGGAGATGATTGAGTAGGAAATGGGATACTAAAAGGAAGATTAGAGTGATTGGATGAATTACACCCTTGCATCACATTGATTGGGTGAGAGGCAAAGGGAATACTCATTGAAGGCATGGGTAAGGATGAAGGGATTATTGATTAAAAGGGATTGCCCCCATGACTAATGGTTGTAGGTTTGACATTTTGAGCTGATGTAGTCATGATATTTGAATTGAAAGTAGGAATACTAGCCATAAGAGTGGTCAAAAGAATAAAATGATTGATTTGTGTAGAAGGTTGTGAGTAGCCTAAGTTCTCAGCACAACTCATTATAGGCATGAAATTAGAATCAACAATATGAGCAATGTCACGCAATATATCAATTTTATTCTTATCACCTTGAATCATGTGCTTTAGGCCTTCAATTAATGGAAGAGCTTCACTATTAGGGTATTCTTGGGATATCCATTGTTGAAAGTTGTCAAATTTATTATCCAATTTTGAAATTTGATCAATAGATACTCTAGTCAAAGCTTCTTCTTCATCATTGGAATCATCAATTGGGTAAATAGAGATGTTATTAGGATGGGAGGAATTAGCATTATCCTCATTGAAGAAGTCACCCAAATTAGGCTCCATGTCCTCGGTAATTAAACCTTGGAAAGCCTTAATTCTAATGCTTCATCTAATGGGGATAGTGTAGGTAGGACTAATAGTGGTAAAAATCATGCACTAGAGGGAAATTTTGAATTTGGAATTTGAATTTTGAATTTTAAGAACAAAGTTTGTAAAATTGAATATACGAAAATTCAAGGAAATTATGATTACACAATTTGAACTTTGTTGAACGGAGAAATGACACAATTTCCAAAATAATTTAAGAAATTGAGATTTTAAAAATTAAGGCTAATGGAATACCACTTAATTTCAAAATTAAATTTGTTAAAATTTAAATTTTTAAAATCAAGGTAGATTATAATTAACCACTTAATTTTAATTTTTTCCTTGAAAGTTGTGACATTGAATTTGGAAAACATTTTTTTATTTTAGATAGAGTAAAATTTGAAAAAATTTGCCAATTTTCTATATTTAAGCAATTAAATGCAATCATAACAGTCTCTCAAAATTTCGGGAAAAAAGCCAGGGACCATGTTGAAAGTGCACACGATCCTCACAACTTTTTTGTAATTTTTTTCAAAGATGAAAGTTATGATGATTTTAAAGCTAACCCCCAAATATTGGTTAATTCTACGAAGTTTAGATAGGAGAAATTAAGGTTTGAATGTGAAAATAGGACCCTATTAGGTTTTTGAAAAAGACAAGAAATTGAATTGCAAATTTGAAAAAGGTCAAACCTAATGGATAAGGCCACCTTAAATAATGTTTAGAAAACTGAAATTGATTGAAATTTGCACAAAATACAATTAATTTTGAAAATTAGGGTTTTAGGACCTAACCACTAAATTTTAAAATTTTGAATTTTGGAAAAGGGAGGGAAATTGAAAATTTAAATTTTAAACAAGAAGACAAATCTAAAAATAGTCCTAAATTTGAAAATTAAATGTGATTTAAATTTTTGCACAAGTTCAAGTTGATTTTTTAAACTTAGGGTTTTGACAACTAACCACTTAATTTTGGAAATTTGAATTTACAAATTGAACAAGACAATGATTAAATTGATTTTTCCAAGCAAAGAAATTTTCAGATCTAAAAAAATTAATAGCAATTTTTTACAAGACACAATTTCAATTCCAATTTTTGAAAACTAGGGTTTTGATGGAATTAACCACTAAGTTTTGTAAATTTGCAAGAAAATTAAACTTGTAAATGAAAATCATGGAATGATTTGTAATGGAAAGCAGGTAAGACATCATGTTCACCAAAATATAATGGTGGTGAAAGAGGGTGATGAAGAAATCAAGAGGAAAGAATTTCTCTCCTCAAGAGGAGCGAAAGTTTCACAAAATATTCTCCTTAACCTTTTCACACACATTACATTTAAAAGAGGGGGGATAATTTACTATATCCAATCTCAATAGGAAGAGATTGAATGCTAAGTGAATTGACAATGGATTTGGAAAGTAAAAGTAACCCCTCTTTTAGAATGTAAAAAGTTGGATTATGCAATTTGAGACTAAGTGTAAAAGACACTAAGAAATGATTATGACCTGAGATAAGAATGGAGGATGAAGTTGTGCACCTTGAATTGGTAGTAAAATGTCAAGATGAACCTCCCCTGCAAATACGAGTGAAAGTTGTCAAGACCATGTTGAAAGTACACATAGTCCTCCGAAAAATCCGTGCACCAAAAAAGGGTTTTTCCACCTCTGAAAATGAAGTCCAAATCTGCAAATACAACTGCACACTTGCAACCTACACACAAAAAAGAGAGGAAAAGGGGTTGGGATTAGGAGTTTGCCTTCGGGTCAAACCCTAGTTTTGGAAATAACCAAATGATGAAAAGTAGTACTTGCAAGTAAATGTAAATGAAAGACTGAAATAGAATTCACTTCAAGGGAAGATGCAATTGAAATTTAGATATAGTTGTTTGTGTGGAATTGAATGGTGAAAGAGATCTCCTCTTCAATGGTTGAATCCTGAACTTGAATGCAACACCTAGCCTTGTAAGGATATTTGAGAATGCTCAATGCTTGAAAGGGATGCATGAATACTTGAATGCCTAAATTCTTTAATGATAATAATGCTTGTTGACCTTCCTTTCTCTTATTGAATTTATGCAAATAGGAAGCAAAAATGTGTCTTATATATTCATCAATTAGGGTTAATTTTCTAATGTTTGGTCATAGGCTGACATAGGGAAACTTTTCTCGCTTTCCAAATGCAAAGCCCAATGAAGGATAAATGCAGAGGGAGCCCAAAATAGGGAAAGGAGAGGGGTGACACACCCCTTCCCTAGGAGGATAGGGGTGCCACATCCCTGTCCTACCCTAATTCAGGATAGGAAGCAACATAGGAGAGTATGGAGTGTGAGGAGATGAAAGCTTTAGGCAGTGTGAGCACGTCTCACGTCTCCAGTTAGGGTTAGTGATTTGATTCACTAATATGAAGACCCAAATGTGGTTGGAAATTTCAAGGTCACAATTTTATGACACTACACTTATAAATAAATTTGACTTGATGATGAAGAGTAGACGGGACAACTTGCATAATATGAATCCAAGGTCATCCTAAAAGATGATTGTAAGTAAGATTATCAGGAATGACTTGGATAAGTGTAGGTAAAATAATAGGTCCTACCTTAATAGGAATGGTTATAGTACCTAATAATGCTCCAACAACATTGTGAAAACCATGAATATAAAGGGACTCGAGTTGAAATAGATAAGTGTCCACATTAATATTATCCAATAAATCAATGTTAGAAACATTAAGGCTAGATTTGTTGTCCATTAGGCTTCATCTTATAACATTAATATTGACGATGACAACAATCATAAGAGAATCATATTGATTTTGAATCTTGTTAGGAGGTAATTCATCTTGAGAGAACACAATTTGAGCTTTAGTTTCTTTCATAGAATCAATCAAAGAAGTCATATTATTAGGTGTCATTGTAGGTGGGACATATTGTTGGTATTTTGGTATGGTTTTGTCATTGATGTCAACACCTACTAAAACACTAGCACTTTGGAGATCTAGCACCATTTACCAGCAAGCAAGTAACTATTGCACAGTTACTGGTATATGGTTCACCGGTAGGATATAATGATCACCGGCACTTGGAATGGCATGAAAGACACTTGGTATTATCAAAGACATTGTGTGGACATCTTATCTTAATGGATTAATCATTGGTATATTCATATTTGCATATTTGCTTTTACCAGCAAATAGGTCCAGGGTTATCTAGGGTTTCACCGACAGGTTTATCTTTTCCAGATCAGCATGGCACGCTATGGAGATGATTAATTATTATTGTAAATGCATCAAGCTGACATGTTCAATCGGTTATTGCATCGAATATTATATTATTTGTAAATTTTTTTTATTGTAATATGTTGTAGAGCTGACCTACTAAAATTGGTCTTAGGTTATGGTATAAATGTAAGATCTTATTTGTAAGATCAAGTGTGGAATGCGAAAAATAATTGTGTGAAGGTATATGCGAGATTAAGCAGTGCAATACATGCAGACATCATTTGAAGGTGAAGCTAGGTTTTTGTGAAAGCATATCAACATTACACCGGTACTAAATCGAGCGTATGAAGATGTTATTTTGTGCAGTACATTCTTATTGGATTTAACCATCCAACTGTAGTCAGTGTGACTCCCATTTTGTGATTAAGCAGTGAGCTCTAGGCTCTTGGCCTTTCAGCATGTGCAGAGCCCATTTATGTACACTTACTATCTGCAGTAGTATCATTTGATTGTGGGTAAGGTTTCCCACTATGGTTTTTCCCCTTACAGGGCTTCCACGTACAAATATTGGTGTCATGTGTTGTGGATGACTTTGTGTTTATGTTTCATGCATTAATCTTTACCGGTATAGCAATTAACGGATAAAATTGTCTACCAGCATACTTAACTAGTTTATCGGTATTAAGCATTAAGTTGGTTAAGTTGTTTTTGGTTTGAATTTATTTGACAACTAATTCACCCCCCCCTCTCAATTGTCTCCAAAACCTAACAATCGGTATCAGAGCTTAGTCCTCTTTTGTAGAAGTTTAATAGCTTGAGGAGATCCAATGTCTACTAATTATTTCAGGAAGGACAATCCTAAACTTGATGGAAGAAACTATGGCATATGGAAGATTAGAATGGAGACACATCTAAATTGCATTGGAAAAGACATCTAGGAAGTTACAAAGAATGGTTATACTGCTACTACTCTCGGTCAGCTTAATCCACCTAACTTGGCTAAAGATGAGGAAAATGATTGCAAAGCAAGAGAAGCACTTTTGAGCGCATTATCAGATCAACAAATCATGGGATTATTAGATAGGTCTACTGCTAAAGCTATTTGGGATCATTTGGAAACACTGAATGAAGGAGATTCCATAGTCAAAATTGCAAAACTTGAAAGCTTCTAAGTCAGGTATGAACATCTGAAAATGGAAGAAGATGAAAGGATTTCTACTTTTATGGAAAGAGTAAATGAAATTGTTCTGGGTATTAAATGTTGAGGAGGAACCTTAAGTGAGTATGAAATTATTTCAAAAGTTTTAAGAGGATTGCCACTGACATATAAAATGAAGGTTACTGCTATAAATGAGTTAAGAACAATGCCTAATGCATCAGTAACTAGGGATACATTGACTGGGAAACTTTCAGCTTTTGAAATTGAAGAATTTGGTCCTATTGCTACTATAAAGATAGATTTGGCCTTTAAAGAATCAACAACATCTGCTCCATCATTTGACAAATCTGATTGGAAAGCCTTTATGCAAGAGAAGTTGAAGAAAGTAGGAAAGAAAATGAAGAACTTGAAGAACTTGAAGCACTATTTGCAAGGAAAATGCCTAAAGGTCCATTTGGAAGTAAGTATGAAGGTAAAGCACCCCTTAAATGTTTTAACTGCAATAAGATTGGTCATATGGCTTCGAGATGCCCTGATAGACATGCTAGACTAAGAGAAGAACCTAGAAGAACATACAAGCCTAATCCTGAATATCAGAGATACAGATTCAAGAAGAACAAAGACAAATCTTGTTACATTGTTGATGAAGGAGTGACTGATGATTATGATGAGGATCCAATAGCCAATGGATGGGTTTTTGTTGCTATAACAAAAGATCAACTGACACCTACTGCTCAACCGGTAGAACAAGCCCTAGCAGCTAAAGTTGAAGTAAAGGATGAATGGATCATTGACTAAGGATGCTCACATCATATGACATGAGACAAAGGTAAATTCTTGAACTTTCAAGAATACAATGGAGGTTTAGTAAGATTTGGAGATGACAAAGCCTATTCAATCAAAGGTAAGGGTACAATATCTCTTGATGGTAAGCGTAACACTGACAATGTTTACTATGTTGAAGGATTAAAGCATAATCTTTTAAGTGTTGGTCAATTAGTTGAGAAAGGATTTCAGTTACAATTTAAAAATGGAAAATGCAAAATCATGAATAGAACTGGTTTGGAAATTGCAACCGGTAATCAGACTAGAGGTAATATCTTTCATTTGAATAACAGTGCAAAGACATGCTTGATTGTACATATAGATGAAAGTTAGTTATGGCATAAGAGACTCTGTCATGTAAACTTTGATTTCATGGTGAAGATTAGTACTACTAAGGCAGTTAAAGATCTACCTAAAACTGTCAAACCTTAGAATACAATATGTAAGGAATGTCAATTTGGAAAACTAGTTAGAGATAGTTTCAAAAGTATTCCAAAAAAATCCAATAATGCTCTTGATTTGATTCACATTGATTTATGTGGTCTAGCTAGAACTAAAAGCTTACAAGGTGATAGATATTTCATGCTAATCATTGATGACTATTATAGAATGTGTTGGGTTACTTTTCTCAAAGAAAAATCAGAAGCACTTGGAAAGTTCAAACTATTCAAGGGAATGGTTGAAAATGAAACTAGTAAGAAAATCAAATGCTTAAGATCAGATCAAGGAGAAGAATTCACATCTAAGGACTTTAATACATTCTGTGAAGTGAATGGAATCAGAAGACAGCTATTAGCACCTCGGACACCACAATAGAATGGAGTTGTTGAAAGGAAAAACATAACTATCTTGGATGCAACAAGAAGTGTGTTATCAGAAGCAAATTTACCGCATGTGTGTTGGAGAGAAGCAGTTAGCACAGTGGTCTATACATTCAACAAAGTTCACATCAAAGGTGAAACCGGTAAGACCCCTCATGAACTATGGTTTGGTAACACTCCTACTCTTAAGTATTTCAGAATTTTTGGAAGTAAATGTTATATCCGAAGAGATGAGTATATTGGCAAATTTGATCCTAGAAGTGATGAAGGAATATTTATTGGTTATTCATCTAAGAGCAAGGCATATAGATGTTTTAACAAGAGATTGCAGAAAATTGTTGAGAGTACAAATGTAAAGAATGATGAACAATTCAGAGGAACTTCAAGGTATATAGACTCTGAACTGGCAACAAAATTTTTGACAAATGAACCTACACTAAATCCACTGATATAGAATGAAGATCTAGTTACCCCGGTACCATCTAAGAATTCCACAATAATTGAAGAACAACAACAAACAAAGAGACCCCAGTATGTAAGATTGAATCATTCTGAAGATCAGATAATTGAAAATAAATTTAAAGGAGTTATGACAAGAGGAAGATTGGCAAATGAAGAGGTATGTCTTATTTCTCAAATTGAACCATCATCTATTAATGAGGCATGTGAAGATAAATTTTGGATTAAAGCTATGGAAGAAGAACTAGAAAAAATTGAGAAAAATAATACTTGGACATTAGTTCCCCGGCCTAAAGATAAAAATGTAATTGGAACCAAATGGGTATTCAAAAATAAACTTAATGAAGATGGTAAGGTTGTCAGAAATAAAGCAAGACTAGTGTGTAAGGGATATTCTCAGAAAGAAGGAGTTGATTACAATGAAACCTTTGCACCGATAGCTAGAATTGAGGCAGTCAGATTATTCTTGGCTTTTGCAGCACACAAGAACTACAAAGTTTATCAAATGGATATTAAATGTGCATTTTTGAATGGAGATCTTGAAGAGGAAGTATACATTGAACAACCTGATGGATTTTCTTTGATAGATGACAATGATATGGTTTGCAGGTTAAGAAAAGCTCTGTATGGATTAAAACAAGCTCCAAGAGCTTGGTATGCAAGATTGGATAAGTATCTTTTAAAGATTGGTTTTACTAAAGGAAATGCAGACAACAATTTATATTACAAAATAACTAATGATGACATCTTGATTATAGAAGTATTTGTTGATGATATAATCTTTGGAGGAGAAGATGGTTTATGTAAGGAATTTTCTAGTAAAATGCAGCAAGAATTTGAAATGTCTATAATTGGAGAAATAAAATTCTTTTTAGGATTGCAAATTTCACAGACTGATAAAGGTATATTCTTGACTCAATCCAAATACTTGAAAGAGTTACTAAAGAAATTTGGGATGGAAAACTCCAAACTGGTAAGCACACCTATGACTACAAATGACAAATTATCTCAAAGGGATGAATCTACACCTGTTAATCCAACTAGATACAAATCTATGATAGGAGGTTTACTGTATTTGACACAAACCAGACCTGATATTATGAATGCAGTATGTATTGTTTCTAGAATTCAAAGTAATCCTAGAGAAAATCATGAATTAGCAGTAAAAAGGATTTTTCGGTAGTTATAAGGCACTATAAATCTTGGATTATGGTATCCTAGAGATGAAAACTTTGAATTATGTGCATACACAGATGCAAATTGGGCAGAAGATGTGGATGATAGAAAAAGCGCCATCGACGGAGCATTCTTTCTTGGAAATAGACTAGTTTCTTGGTTGAGTAAGAAATAGAGTTGTACACCTTTATCAACAGTAGAATCAAAATATGTCGCAGCAGCAACTAACTGTACATAGGTACTATGGCTTAAGCAAATGTTGAAAGACATAAAGGTAAAATGCAAGGAACCTATTACTATATATTGTGATAACACTGCAACAATTGATATATCTAAGAATCTAGTACTGCATTCTAAAACAAAACATGTTTCTATCAAACTGAATTTTTTAAGGGAAAAAGTTGAAGAAAAGGAGATAAAACTGGTTTATGTGAATACTAAAGAACAACTTGTAGATATTTTCACAAAACCTTTACCTAAGGAGACTTTTGAATATCTCAGAGATCAGCTTGGAGTCATACAACCACCGGTAGAGACTTGTATAGTTGATGATTGTCATCAATCGGCAGAACTATTAGACAAATCTCTTACTCCGGTATTTGATGAGGAAGCTACTTCTCAGGGGGAGTAGTTGGTATATTGAATTGATTGGTAATTGTATATGAACTTGGTTTTATTATAACTTTGGCATTTGATGTCAAAGGGGGAGAGATATCTATGGAAAAACACATTATCTTTTGAGGAACTTTGGATAACACATGTTTCTCCCAGGGGGAGAGATTGTCGTTTAGGAGAGACTATTACTCTCTATATTCTGGTTATGATCTTTTTGGAGATTGTTAGTTTTTGGCATTTCTGTTTTGGCACTTTGATGGTTTTTCCATCTTGTGTTGCCATCAATGCCAAAGGGGGAGATTGTTGGTATTTTGGTATGGTTTTGTCATTGATGTCAACACCTACTAAAACACTATCACTTTGGAGATCCAGCAGCATTTACTGGCAAACAAGTAACTATTGCATAGTTACTAGTATATGGTTCACGGACAGGATATAATGATCACCGACACTTGGAATGGCATGAAAGACACTTGGTATTATCAAAGACATAGTGTGGACATCTTATCTTAATGGATTAATCATTGGTGTATTCATATTTGCATATTTTCTTTTATCGGCAAATAGGTCCAGGGTTATCTAGGGTTTCATTAGCAGGTTTATCTTTTCCAGATCAGCATGGCACGCTATGGAGATGATTAATTATTATTGTAAATGCATCAAGCTGACATGTTCAATTGGTTATTGCATCAGATATTATATTATTTGTAAAAATTTTTTATTGTAATATCTTGTAGAGCCGGCCTACTAAAATTGGTCTTAGGTTATGGTATAAATGTAAGATCTTATTTGTAAGATCAAGTGTGGAATGCAAAAAATAATTGTGTGAGGTATATGCGAGATTAAGCAGTGCAATACATGCAGACATCATTTGAAGGTGAAGATAGGTTTTTGTGAAAGCATATCAGCATTACACCGGTACTAAATCCAACATATGAAGATGCTATTTTGTGCAATACATTCTTATTGGATTTAACCATCCAACTATAGTCAGTGTGACTCCCATTTTGTGATTGAGCAGTGAGCTCTAGGCTATTGGCCTTTCTGCATGTGCAGAGCCCATTTATGTACACTTACTATCCACAGTAGTATCATCTGATTGTGGGTAAGGTTTCCCACCGTGGTTTTTCCCCTTACAGGGTTTCCACGTACAAATATTGGTGTTATGTGTTGTGGATGACTTTGTGTTTATGTTTCATGCATTAATATTTACCGGTATAACAATTAACTGATAAATCTGTCTACCGACATACTTAACTAGTTTACCGGTATTAAGCATTAAATTGGTTAAGTTGTTTTGGGTTTGAATTTATTTGACAACTGATTCACCCCCCCCCCTCTCAGTTGTCTTCAAGACCTAACACATATAAGTTATTGAAAGTATCTTGTAATATTTCAAGATGTGTAGGTGAAGTTTGAATCAATCCCAAAGAGATATGTTGATAGGAGTGGCTTTAAGTTGTTCAATAAGGTCATACTATTTACCAAGATGTTGTGATAAACGAGATTTTGGTGGAAGTATTTGTTGAGAAGTAGGAAGAGAAGATGGAATAACCGAAGGAGGATTATATTGTCTATTTCTCCTTTTATTATATGTGTGGGAAAACAAATTGTAACTCTCTCGAGTGATTTGTATATAATATTCATAAGAATCTTGGTGGCATAAACCCCTTGCATAGTAATAATTAGTCTGTTAGAAGTGTAAAAATATCATTATTATAACCACCTTAAACAAAAATTATTGGTTTATTAGGAGATTGAGAAGTTTCAAGAGTACTAGAACCCTAAACAATAATTGTAGGCTTGCTAGGTGTTTAGAAAATTTATTCATATCCATTCATATTTATCATATTGATTAATCTTTTAGACGTAGATATTGTAAAATTGTTTAAATAAGTTTATGTAGATATGAATCCATCAAGAGCATCATCTAACATATCATAGTCATAAATAATAAATGGTTGATCATTGGATTGGATGGGAGGTAAAGATCATAAAGAGGATTATCACATATAACCATGTTACTAGAGTTAGAGGATGACATCATTAGAAGGGTCATCCAACTTATCTAGGTCATCACTACAGAATGACATAGTAACTATGTTGATCAATCTATGGAAAAAGGTTTGTTTAGAAGGATTAGGAAAAAGAGATTCATAAAAATCCTCATCAATTTATTCTTTAATAAAATAATAATCATAATAAGAAAATGGATTATCATTGGTATTAAAATCTTGCAAGTAAAGATTCAACATTGTTGAGAAGAAAAACTTTTTGAATTGAAAAACGCATACAAATCCAAACACACAATGAATAAACAATATTTTTGAATTAATTATAATATTGACATGAAATAACCATGGTATGATAAGATCTAATTAGAAAATTCAATGCAAAAGAGTTAGATTCGCCAAAATGTTTCAAGTTAAATAGAATTGGGTAATACTAGGACCAAGATCCACATTCACATTGGCATTGGAATATGAAATCATCTAGAGGAGTGATCATACTTGAATAAATCTTGTGAAAGATATTCAAGTGATACTTCTAGGTTTTCCATTCCTTCGCTACTATAGAAACTAATATACCATAGAGATAACGTTGGACAAAATGCGAGATTATGATCAAAGTATAAAATAAAATGAACGTAAGGTTAGTATAATAGTTTAGTAAAATAACAAAACTAGTTAAGAAAAAACAAAAATAGGGGGAGAATTTGACTGTGCACCTATAACTAAAATATGATGTTGATCTATTATGACCAGGGTGCTAGAATGGCTTTGTCTCCTCAGGTTGAGCTGTTGTTAGAAGATCCAAATCTTGAGGTGGTTTGGTTGACAACATTTAAATTTGATGTAGAATTCTAAGGACAAGGGAACCCTAGGACCTTGTACTTGGGACAAGGGTTCCCCACAACCCTATTCATTAAAAAATAGTTTTAGATTCTTGGGATAGGTTTGTACCAACTTCTTGATGCTTTTCGAGGCCTTCCAAATCCAACATGTACTTTTTGTTGCACCTACAAGATACAAAATGGTTTGGTGGTGGATATATAGGGGTTTACCTTGGTTAACACCCTATTTTTCTTATTTCCATCTCCACAAATAGCGAGCATTGTAGTTGGAAAAGTGTGTGTTTTGATAGTTTTGATACTTAATGTAAGTACAAATCCAATAGCTAACAAGATGAGAGGGGGGTGGTGAATCATACCAACTTAATCTTCCATAAAAACAACATATTCAACCTTGGTAACATATACTTCAGTAATATAACCAAAACTGCTAAACATGCAAACTCAAAAGCATATAAACATCATAACACTCATAACACCAGATTTAACGTGGAAACCCAAATAGGGAAAAACCACTGTGGGATTTCGGATCCATTATGAAATATACTCTTCTAGAGTATGCTCTATTAAAAGCAAATCTTGTTAAAGATTACAAACACATTGCTAGATGTGACCTGGTTAAGGGATTTCCCTTAGATCTGTTAGGATCTTCACCTTTTTAGAAGTGACCTTGTTAAAGGATTTCAAACACTCAATTAGAATGTCACCTTGCTAGAGGGTTTTACAAATAAGACTATTAAGTCCACTCGGTTAAGAGATTTTCTGTCACTTCACAAAATAACAGTAATAAAAATCTATCTGCAACTTCACATTTAAAATGCTAAAGCAGATTCTTATTTGCTCAATACAATATAGGACTTATCTTTGTTGGGAAAAATGGTGTCTCAACCTTGCATTTATGCGAGGTTACTATTTATAGTAAGTTTTCATTTGAGCACGAAATGGTGTGAAACTCTCCCTGAAGCTTCTGGTTGGCTAGATAAGCATTCCGGTAAAGTTGTGTCGCAAGGTCACAGCTAGTTTTGAAGATATTAAAGTTTTTGTCTTGGAGGGGTGTGATAAAATGTTTAAACTTAATTTTGGGGGCTTTAGAGGCTCCGAAACACCTTGAAAAGTTGTTGTAACTGGCACAACTGGTTACGGGGTCATAGAGCACTTCGCGAGCTTTCCGGTGCTTCAAACGGTTTGTCAATCGGACACCCGGTTCTCAAGTTATGGCCTCCGGAAGTTTGTACTCCTGAAATAGGAAAAATAATTTGTATCGGATACATAAATGAGCTGTAAAAAGGAGCGACACGTGTTGATGTGTGCTTTAACATGTCATAGGGCATCTAGAAGGGAGATAAGGTCGGCTACACCTTATTGGGTGGTTTTAGCCCATGGTTTTGTAATACCGTTTGACAGTTTCCTGTATTGTATCTCCTATTTATGAGGTGTGTGAGATAGAGGTTGTGTGAGAGAGTCTTATGGCTATTGAGTTGCCTCTGAATCTCTGATTAGTGGTACTCCTACGAAGAGCTTGCTTTGCAAGTATGTTGTAATCTGTTATTGATTGCTGAATAAAATATTGAGCTGCTTTTGGAGTGTGGGGTTTTTCTCCCGAAAGGGTTTTCCCCACGTAAATCACTGTGTTATGGTATGAATGCTATTATATCTATTTCTATTTTCTGTAACTGTTGTAACGATCTGAAAAAGTTTTACATTACCCTCCTCTCAAGGTTAGTGTAGGAAGTTGTTTCCGCTACTTAACTTCCTTACAAGTGGTATCAGAGCCTGATCACCTTTGGTTTCAATTGTGGGCAGTTGGGTTTTTTGAACTAATCCAGATTTGAGTGGGAGCTTGTGCAGAAGACACTTTTTGATCTTGTTGCAGGAATATTTAGATGGCAAGTTCGTCAGGGAGAATAGAGGTGGAGAAATTTAATGGAAGTAATTTTGAGATGTGGAAGCTGAAGATGGAAGATCTGCTAATAGATCGAGATCTTTGGGATGCTGTTGATGCGAATGTCCAAAGGCCCTCAGATCCTACTGCGGCAGCTAAGTATGATGTTATGGACCGAAAAGCCAAGGGTCTAATCAGACTGTGCCTGGTAGACTCTATTCTAATCAATGTCCATGAAGAGAACTCTACAAAGAAGCTATGGACTAAGCTTGGTGAGATTTATCAAGCGAAATCTTTATTAAATCAAATTTTCTTAAGAAAGAAATTGTATTCCTTGAAGATGGAAGAGGGTGGACGAATTGCAGACCACCTGGAAGCATTCAATATGTTGGTGGCTCAATTAGTTTCCATCGGTGTTAAGATGGACGAGGAGGAGAAATGTCAGATCTTGCTTTGTTCTTTGCCTGATTCGTGGGATTCTCTTGTTATGGCTATCGGTAGTACTTCTGTTGTTTTGAAATCTGAAGACATGGTGGGTGCCCTACTCGGTGAAGAGATGCGAAGGAAGGTATCCATCAGTTCAAAGGAAGCCCTAACCATTCGTGGAAGACCTAAGGAGAAAGGCAAGAAGAATGAGAAGCGCGACAAGTCCAAATCCAAAGGGAGATCAAAATCTCCTGGAAAGTCCAAAGTCATTTGTTGGAACTGCGGTAAACCGGGTCACATCCATAAGGACTGCAAAGAAGAAAAGAAGAAGAAGAAAAAGAAAAAGTTCAATTCTGATTCTGAGTCTGACAAGGAAGATGGCGATGCATTTATTGCGGCTTTGGTGACTCATGCAGGTAATGATGCCTGGCTAATTGACTCAGGTGCATCTTTTCATTTGACTTCCAATAGAGATTGGTTTTCTGAATATGAAGGATTTAATGGAGGTAAGGTGTACTTGGGTGATGATTCACCTCTAGACATTGTTGGTCGAGGTAAAGTTAGAATCAGGTTTTCTGATGGTAGAATAAAAAGGATTAATGGTGTGCTGCATATCCCTGGATTAAAATGAAACTTGTTATCTGTGAGCAAACTGATAGATGCGGGTGTGCAGGTAGTCTTTTCTGAAGCAGGATGTAAGATGATTAAGGGTGCTATGGTAGTTGCTAGAGGTGTCAGGTTTGGTACTTTGTATAAGCTTGAAGCATACACTGTTGAGTGTAATAGCACTTCTATAAAAAGTAAATCTGCGGATACTTCACTGGAAGATTTGAAGGTTTCACCTTCAGCAGATGGAAATGGTTTTTGGGTACCTAAGGGTGCTCTTTCGTTTGAAGCAAAGTTACCTGTAGAGAAGACTATGTTATGGCACCAGAGACATGGCCACATTGGAGAAAAGGGTCTAAGGACCTTGAAAAATAAAAACCTTGTTGAAGGTTTGAATGATTGTAATCTTGACTTTGATTTCTGTGAGCATTGCATTTATGGAAAACAAAACCGCGTTCATTTTTACTCGAGTTCTCATAAAACTTGTGGTGTTTTGGATCTCATCCATTCTGATGTGTTTGGTCCAGTAGATGTCTCTTCGATTGGAAAATCCACATATTATGTTTCATTTATTGATGATTTTAGTAGAAGGACATGGGTTTATTTTCTAAAGAGTAAATCTGAAGTTTTTAGTCGTTTTAAAGAATTTAAAGCAATGGTTGAGTTGCAGGCTGGAAAGAAAATAAAATGTTTGAGAACTGATAATGGCGGTGAGTTTTGCTCTAATGATTTTGATAGATTCTGTAAAGACTGTGGAATTAACAGGCAGAAGACAACTCCGTATTCTCCACAGTAGAATGGAGTTGCAGAAAGAATGAACAGGACACTGATGGAGAAGGCTAGGAGTATGTTGAGTGGTGCTGGTCTCGAACAAAAGTTTTGGGCTGAAGCTGTTGCCACTGCTTGCTACCTGATTAACAGGTCTCCTACATCAGCTCTTGTTGATAAAACGCCTATGGAAGCATGGTCAGGTCACAAGCCTTCATTGAGACATCTTAGAGTTTTTGGTTGCGAGGCATATGCACATGTGCCAAAGGAGAAGCGAACAAAGTTGGAGAACAAGGCTGTGAAATGTATCTTCATCAGGTATAGTTATGGTGTGAAAGGATACAAGATTTGGGACCCTATTGCACAAAAGGTAATTCATAGTAGAAGTGTTATTTTTAGAGAAATTAAGTCTCCTTCTGTTACATTGCAGCTAGAACAGACTAAAAAAGAAGATGTGATTCAACTTCCTTTTACACCTGAAAGAGTTGAATCGAGACCCCTAGATAGGCAAGAAGTTGAGGAGAGCTCGTCTAGCTTTGAATCTTCAGAAGAGGAGGAAGAACCTCATACTCAGCTTGATCGAAGGTCTACAAGACATAGACAACCACCTGAAAGGTATTCACCTAATGATTGGAGATGTATTTTTGCTCTGAATACTAGTGTGGATGAACCGAAATCTGTAGAAGAGGCATTAGGTATGAATGATGCAGAATCTTGGAAGATTGCTATGGAGGAAGAAATGGCAGCTTTGAAAAAGAATGATACATGGGATCTTGTACCATTGCCTGAAGGACGAAAACCTGTTGGTTGTAAATGGGTGTTCAAGAAAAAGATTGGTTCAGATGGAAGCATTGAGAAGTATAAAGCAAGGTTGGTTGCAAAAGGCTACTCTCAGGTTGAGGGTGTTGATTACGGTGAGATATTTTCTCCTGTTGCAAAAATGACGTCCATTAGATTTTTGCTTTCTATTGCTACTGCTTATGATTTAGAGGTTGAGCAAATGGGTGTGAAAACTGCTTTCCTTCATGGTGATTTGGAGGAAGATATTTATATGACATAGCCGGAGCACTATGTGGTGAAAGGCAAAAGTAATTTGGTCTGTAAGTTGAAGAAATCTTTGTATGGCCTCAAACAAAGTCCTAGGATGTGGTACTAGAAATTTGATACATATGTGTTGAGTTTGGGATTTGAACGTTCTAAATCAGATCACTGTGTTTATTATAAATCTGATGGTGATCATTTCTTATTCATTGCATTGTATGTTGATGATATGTTATTCATTGGTAAAGGGAAAGGTATGATTTCAGAACTAAAGTCTCAGCTCGCTGCTAAATTTGAAATGAAAGATCTTGGTGCAGCAAAGCACATTCTTGGGATGGAAATTAGAAGAGATAGGGTAAACAAAAAGCTATGGCTAGGCCAGAGTAAGTATGTGAATTCAGTGTTACAGAGGTTCAACATGCAGAATTGTAGACCATTGAGTGTTCCTTTTACAGTTGGAACGAAACTATCTGTTTCAGATTGTCCTACATCCCCATTGGAGATGGAAGACATGAGCATAGTGCCTTACCAGAGTGCGGTTGGAAGCTTGATGTATGCTATGGTCTGTACTAGACCAGACATTGCCCAAGCAGTGGGAGTACTTTCTAGATATATGTCTAATCCTGGTAGAGTTCATTGGGATGCAGTCAAAAGAGTCTTCAAATATTTGAAGGGTACTTTAGAGTATTCTTTGTGTTGTCATGGTAATTCAGTTGGAGACATGACTTCCCTTGATATCCATGGTTATGTGGATTCAGATTGGGCAGGTGATATTGATAGCAGAAGATCCACCAGTGCTTATGTGTTTACTTTGTTTGGTGGTGCAATTAGTTGGATGAGTAAGCGACAGGCTGTGGTTGCTTTATCCACTACTGAAGCAGAGTATATGGCAGCTACTCATGCTTGTAAAGAGGCCATTTGGCTTAAGAGACTGTGTTCGGATATTGGAATAAAACAAAGTACAGTGACAGTTTACTGTGACAGTCAGAGTGCAATTAGCCTAGCTAAGAACCCGACATTTCATGCCCGGACCAAACATATTGATGTTCAGTATCATTTTGTTAGAGATATGGTCGAAGATGGTAGGGTGAAGCTAGTTAAGGTGGAAACTTTGATGAATGTTGCAGATGTTTTAACTAAGGCTGTGAGCACAGAGAATTTTAGATGGTGTTCAGAGTCTATGGGCCTTATAGCCCCTAGCAATTGATTCATTGTGTTGACATTCCCTTTCGCTCCTGCAAGGTGTTCGACAAGTGGGAGATTTGTTGGGAAAAATGGTGTCTCAACCTTGCATTTATGCAAGGTTACTATTTATAGCAAGTTTTCATTTGAGAACGAAATGGTGCGAAACTCTCCCTAAAGCTTCTGGTTGGCTAGATAAGCATTCCGGTAAAGTTGCGTCGCAAGGTCACAGCTAGTTTTGAAGATATTAAAGTTTTCATCTTGGAGGGGTGCGATAAAATGTTTAAACTTAATTTTGGGGGCTTTAGAGGCTCTGAAATGCCTTGAAAAGTTGTTGTAATTGGTGCAGCTGGTTACAAGGTCATAGAGCACTTCGCGAGCTTTCCGATGCTTCAAACGGTTCGTCAATCGGACACCCGGTTCTCAAGTTATGGCCTCCGGAAGTTTGTACTCCTGAAATAGGAAAAATAATTTGTATCGGATACATAAATGAGCTGTAAAAGGGAGCGACACATGTTGATGTGTGCTTTAACATGTCATAGGGCATCTAGAAGGGAGATAAGGTCGGCTACACCTTATTGGGTGGTTTTAGCCCATGGTTTTGTAATACCATTTGATGGTTTCCTGTATTGTATCTCCTATTTATGAGGTGTATGAGATAGAGGTTGTGTGAGAGAGTCTTATGGCTATTGAGTTGCCTCTGAATCTCTGATTAGTGGTACTCCTGCGAAGAGCTTGCTCTGCAAGTATGTTGTAATCTGTTATTGATTGCTGAATAAAATATTGAGCTGCTTTTGGAGTGTGGGGTTTTTCTCCCGAAAGGGTTTTCCCCACGTAAATCACTGTGTTATGGTATGAATGCTATTATATCTATTTCTATTTTCTGTAACTGTTGTAACGATCTGAAAAAGTTTTGCATTACCCTCCTCTCAAGGTTAGTGCAGGAAGTTGTTTCTGCTACTTAACTTCCTTACAATCTTGTCCATCTGCTGGGCTCTATACTCTGTTATTCAAACAGGTCTTCAAGCTTTTGTGCTCGGTAATCACTATGTAGCATCCCTGTGCATACACTTGCCCGCATATATTGTTTATCAACAGTTCCTTATTTATAAACAATTTGCTGACCACTTAATCTCCTTGGTCACATTTCCCATGATCAATCATAGCCATCAGATCTTCAACCTTTGACCAGGTTCAATATATCCTTCTAACTGAAAAATGTTTTACCCTGCCTTGGAACTTGCATACATTTCTTGGAACTTGTGCTAGGGTACTAAGGTTCAATCTGAGTTGTAGATCTTCCTACCAATTTTCCTTTGCCATAGATTCTTTAACAAACTTCATGCACGTCATACCAATCCTTTAATCATAGCCAACTCATCATCTTCCTTCATTAAATAATGCTTTTATTCATTCAATGCATTCTATTACTGCTTGGTTGCAACTTGGTAAATACTAAACTTCACTTGGTAGACATTCTGCCTTCATTAACCGATAGCGATAACCTTAGGGTTTACCGACTAGGTTCCTTAGGGTTTACCGACTAGGTTCATTGCTCGGTAACATAGTATACTATTATCCTTACAATAGATAACATATGTAGGATATCAAAACAATCTAAACATCATGATCTCATCATTGTCTAACTCGGTAATAGTTTCCCATTGAATAACTTATTCCTCCTCTTATTCATCACATTCTTTCTGTGTCTTTTACCGACATCTTTATATTCATCAAATCATACTTTATAAGATATGGCAACATCATACTGAATTAGAAAACCAATTTCTTGACATCAATGACAAAATAATAATATTAAGACAGTAAACATCCTTAATCAGTTATATCCATAATCATCAACAACCCTCTCAATATCCTTATTGAAATGCCAACAATCTCGACAATCTCCCCCTTCTCTGTTATAATGCCAACAATCTCCCTCTTTGGCATTGATGGAAAAACCAATTGATTTGACCTAATTGATTCGGATTTGGATTGCTGTGAGATTCTGAAATACTGAAATGCTCTCCCCCTGTCATCAGTCTTCTCCCCCATACATTAGTATCCACTCCTTTTCTCCAGTCTTCTCCCCCTTTGACAACAATGCCAAAAAGTAAAAAACTAAAACATTATTTCTTCCTGTATGAAGTGATTTCCTGCTATTATGTCAACTTAGTATCGGTCAGAGCATTTTGTCTTCAATTCCTATTTCCTATATTGTTTCCTGCACACCTTTAGAGAAAATCCTAAAGTGTGTAAATCAGCATCAACTCCTAAAAGATATTCTGTAGAGTCATCAAATTGATGCGTTCACCGAACTCTGTCAGTGAATGAAAGATAGGGGTAGGACCCCTAACTTACTTCTGAGGTACTCAAAAGTGTCCCTTGGCAGTGGCTTGGTGAAGATATCTGCTATTTGTTCTTTTGTGCTAACATACTCCAACATCACTTTCTTCGCTCGAGCTTCTTCTCTAAGATAATGATATTTGATAGAGATGTGCTTTGTCTTAGAGTGCATAACTGGATTCTTTGAAATGTTAATGGCACTAGTATTGTCACAGAATATAGTTACTGGCTCGATAACTTTCTCATTTATACCATCCAACAGTTGTTTGATCCATGCTATGTTGGTACAATTCAATACTGTAGCAACGTATTCAGCTTCTGCTGTTGACTGTGAAACACATCCTTGTTTCTTGCTAAGCCAACTCACTAGTCTTTCTCCTAAAAAGAAAGCTCCTCCACTTGTGCTTTTCTTGTCATCAATGTTGCCTGCCCAATCAGCATCAGTATAAACTTTTAAATCAAAATCATTTCCTTTCTGATATACTAAGCCATAATCCTCAGTGCCTTTCAAGTATGTGAGAATTCTCTTGATTGCTGTCATGTGTGTTTCCTTAGGATTTGTAGAGAATCTTGCAACTATACCTACTGCATGTGCTATATCTGGCCTACTGTGAACAACATATTGTAGCTTTCCAATCATGGATCGGTAAAGTGTCTCATGAATAGATGCAGATTCATCATTCTTTGATAGTTTACATTTGGTAGTCATAGGAGTACTTACTGGTTTTGAATCCTCCATTCCAAATTTCTTCAAGATTTCCTTTATGTACTTGGATTGAGTAATGAAAATCTCATTTTTCATTTGCAGTATCTGTAAACCTATAAAATACTTTATCTCATCGATTAATGACATCTCAAATTCTTTTCTCATTTCATTTCTAAAGTTCTTACATAAAGAGCCATTTCCACAAAAGATAATATCATCAACAAATATGGATGAGATCAGTATTCCATTTTCATCATTCTTCATGTACATATTGTTGTTTTCACTTGTTCTTATAAAACCAATCTTGATTAAATAAGAGTGCAATCTTTCATACCATGCTCTAGGTGCTTGCTTCAAACCATATAAAGCTTTGTTCAATTTACATACCTGATATTTATTCTTGTCTTCAACAAATCCTTCAGGTTGTTCAATAAAAACTTCTTCTTCTAATATACCATTTAGAAATGCAGATTTGACATCCATTTGATATACCTTGAAATTCTTGTAAGCAAGATATGCCAACAATGTTCTTACTCCATCAAGTCTAGCCACAGGTGCAAAAGTCTCACCATAATCAATTCCTTCTTCTTGGGCATAACCTTTGCAAACTAGTCTTGCTTTATTTCGAATGACCTCACCTTTTTCATTCAGCTTGTTTATGAAAATCCACTTTGTACCAATTACTTTTTTGTCCTTCGGTCTTGGGACTAGTGTCCATGTGTCATTCTTCTTGATTTGATCAATTTCTTCTGTCATAGCATTTATCCAATCTTCACTATTAAATGCCTCTTTCACTATTCTCTGTTCAAAGTCAAATATCAGACATGTGTTCTGTCTCAGTTTATTCCTTGTCATCATTGGATCATCCTTATCTCCTATAATCTGACTTGATGCATGATGTCTTCTAACATACTTGGTTAATATAGGCTCGGTAGGCTTTGTATGATCTTCGTCATCACTCGGTAATTGGATATTCTCTTCATTTCCTTCTGCAGTTTTCTCGGTAAGACTTGTCAGTTGAACATAGATAAATTCATCATAATCTTCTGGTTCTTTGGAGTTTCCTTCATCATTTCTTTTTGCAAATTCATCAATTTTCACATTTGCACTTTCTACTATTTTGTTAGATGATTTGATCAAACATTTAAATGCTTTACTTCTAGAAGAATAACCAAGAAATGTTCCTTCTTCACTTTTCTGATCAAACTTGCCATTTCTATCATCCTTGTGTACATAGCATCTACTTCCAAAGATTTCAAAATAACTTACATTAGGTTTCTTGTCCTACTAGATTTCATATGGTTTCTTCAAAGTTCCTTTCTTTAGTTGTACTTAGTTCAGGGTGTAAACTGCAGTGCTTATTGCTTCTCTCCAAAATGTTTGTGGCACTTTCTTTTCAATCATCAGGGTTCTGGCACAATCCACAATAGATCTATTTCTTCTCTCAGCTATTCCATTTTGTTGTGGAGTTCTTGGTGCAGAGACTTGTCTTTTCATACCATGATCATTGCAGAATAAGTTGAACTCATCAAATGTGAACTCTCCTCCTCTGTCTGATCTAAGACATTTCAGTTGTCTTCCTGTTTCATTTTCAACTCTTGCCTTGTACCATTTAAACATTTGAAAAGCTTCTAATTTTTCTTTTAAAAACATAACTGACATCATCCTTGAATAATCATCCACAAATAATATGAAATATTAATCACCATAATAACTTTGAACTTTCATAGGACCACAAAGATCAGTGTGCACAAGATCTAAAATTCCCTTTGAAGTGTAGGACTTACTTGTAAAGCTTGATCTTGTCATTTTACCCATCTGGCATCCTCAACACATAGCATTCTCAGGTTTTTCCAAACTTGGTAGACCTCTTACTTGGCGCTTCTTACTTATTTTGATTAGATTATCAAAATTTACATGACAAAACCTTTTATGCCATAACCAGGTATCATCTATCTTTGCATACAAACACTTGTTCTGAGTTGAGTCATGGTGAAATGTGTTACCTTTTGTTTGTGTCCCGGTAGCAGCTAACTTTCCATGCTTGTCATGAACTTTGACAATTCCTTTCTGAAATTCTATTCGGTAACCTGTGTTGTTTAGCTGTGCTACACTTAACAAATTGTATTTCAATCCTTCAACCCAATAAACATCATGCATTTTGCATTGTCAAGAAGTGTTATAGATCGTTTACCTTTTACCGGACATGGTGCATCATTACCAAATCTTACATAGCCTCCATCATAATCTTCTAACATAACAAACTTGTGTTTATCACCTGTCATGTGATGTGAGCATCCACTATCTATGATCCAATAATCATTAGTATTTATGTGAGATATTAGGGATTTTTCTTCATACCTTTCTTCATTTGATCCATCTTTGATAGCCACATTAACTACTTCCTCTATATCAGTTTCATCTGATTTATCATCATTGGATTCCTCATCAGCTATTAAGCATGATTTTCTATCTCTTCTTCTGAAGTCTCGGTGTCCTCTGTAATGATTATCTTTCTATCTGTCATCTCGGTAATCTCTCTTTTCAGTAGATTCTTTGTCAGGATAGTTAGAAGCCATATGTCCTATCTTATCACAATTGAAACATTTCAAAGGTAGTTTTCCTTGATACTTACCTTTGCCTCTTGGTAACCTTCTGGCTAATAGTGCTTCAAACTCTTCTTGCTTTCTAATTTCCTCATATAGTTTGTGTACTTCTTCCATGTTCTTGCGAAATCTTTCACTTGCTCCACTATGATCCCCTTTAGTGTACTTACTCATTCTATCATTGTAATCATTAGATTCACCAATATGAAAAGAACTAAATGGAGATTCAACTTTATTTACCGATGACCCACTGTTATCAAAGTTACTTAACTCAAATGCATGTAGCTTACCAATAGTAGTATCTAAAGAAATTGGCATATCAGGTACAGACCTTAATTCATTGATTGTTGAGACTCGGATTGCATAACCTGGTAGAAGGGTTCTTAAAAACTTACTTGTTATATCCTTTTCTTCAATAGTTCCACCTACTCCTTTGATTTGATTGACAATCTCCTTTAGTCTTGTACTATATTGGGTTATGTTCTCACCTTCATTCATCTTCATAGATTCAAGTTGTCCTCTTAGACTATCCACTTTTGCTCTTTGAACATGTTCATCTCCACCATACACAGATATGAGCTTGTCCCACATTGCCTTTGCATCATTGCAACCTTCTAGATCATTAAACTCTGAATCAGTCAATGTAGATGTTATTTCAATCATTGCTTGAATATGTTCAATCTTTGCTTTTATCTCTTCCATTGTTAATGGATAGGTGCTTGGTGTAATGGAATCATTCTCCAGATAATATACAACATATTCTCCAACTCCTGATAGGTGCATCTTCATCCTTTTCTGCCATGTAGAGAAACTAGACTTGTTCAGCTTCAGTGCATCCCTCTTATATATCTTTAGATCTTTGCCTCAAGTACCTTTAAACTTTTCTTCCAGAGTCCAAAGCTCTGATACCAATTGATAGTTCTGATACTTAATGTAAGTACAAATCCAATAGCTAACAAGATGAGAGGGGGGGTTGGTGAACCATACAAACCTAATCTTCCATAAAAACAACAGATTCAACCTTAGTAACACATACTTTAGTAATATAACCAAAACTGCTAAACATGCAAACTCAAAAGCATATAAACATCATAACACTCATAACACCAAATTTAACATGGAAACCCAAATAGGGAAAAACCACTATGGGATTTCAGACCCACTAATAAATATACTCTTCTAGAGTATGCTCGGTTAAAAGCAAATCCCATTAAAGATTACAAACATATTGCTAGAAGTGACCCGGTTAAGGGATTTCCCTCAGATATGTTAGGATCTTCACCTTGTTAGAAGTGACCTTCTTAAAGGATTTCAAACACTCAATCAGAATGTCACCTTGCTAGAGGGTTTTACAAATAAGACTGTTAAGTCCACTTGGTTAAGAGATTTTCTGTCACTTCACAAAATAATAGTAATAAAAATCTATCTGTAACTTCACATCTAAAATGCTAAAGCAGACTCTTATTTGCTCAATACAATATAGGACTTATCTTGTCCATCTGCTGGGTTCTATACTCTGTTATTCAAATAGATCTTCAAGCTTCTGTGCTTGGTAATCACTATGTAGCATCCCTGTGCATACACGTGCCCACATACATTGTTTATCAACAGTTCCTTATTTATAAACAATTTGTTGACTGCTTAATCTCCTTGATCACATTTCCCATGATCAATCATAGCCATCAGATCTTCAACCTTTGACCAGGTTCAATGTATCCTTTGACCTGAAAAATGTTTTACCCCGCCTTGGAACTTGCATACATTTCTTGGAACTTGTGCTAGGGTATTGCGGTTCAATTTGAGCTGTAGATCTTCCTACCGATTTTCCTTTGGCATAGATTCTTTAACAAACTTCATGCACATCATACCAATCATTTAATCATAGCCAGCTCATCAGCTTCCTTCATTAAATAATGCTTTTATTCATTCAATGCATTCTGTTACTGCTCAGTTGCAACTCGGTAAATACTAAACTTCACTCGGTAGACATTCTGTCTTCATTAACCGATAGCGATAACCATAGGGTTTCTCGACTAGGTTCCTTAGGGTTTACCGACTAGGTTCATTGCTCAGTAACATAGTATAGTATTATCCTTACAATCAATAACATATGTAGGATATCAAAACAATCTAAACATCATGATCTCATCATTGTCTAACTCGGTAATAATTTCCCATTGAATAACTTAATCCTCCTCTTATTCATCACATTCTTTCTGTGTCTTTTACCAACATCTTTATATTCATCAAGTCATACTTTTTAAGATATGGAAACATCATACTGAATTAGAAAATCAATTTCTTGACATCAATGACAAAATAATAATATTAAGACAGTAAACATCCTTAATTAGTTATATCCATAATCATCAACAACCTTCTCAATATCCTTATTGAAATGCCAACAATCTCGACAATCTCCCCCTTGTCTGTTATAATGCCAACATGTTCTTGAACCTTAAGTTTTTTACTAAGATTCTTATGAGCTAAAATGTATACAATAAAAACTAGAGTCCTACTCAAATATGTTAGAGTAAACCCTAAAAGATTGTATTGAAATATCGTAAATCACAATTAGAATGCAAATATAAAGCAATGATGTAAATTTGAAAACTAATATGAGGTAGATCCGAAGCTTAATGTAGAAACACAAGAATAATATGAAATCACACCCAATCCCTTATGAAGAGGTACAAGCCAATAATCAGTCAGTGATTCCCTTATCATCCTCCAATGTCTCTTGAATCTTCCATGGTTGTAAAGATGTTGATAAAGAATTCATAATTGGTGAATTTTTCATATTTGAGACTTCACCTTAAAGTAGAACTTTCACTTCATAAGGATCTCCAATTTGAATGCTATCTATTAAATCCCCAAATGTGGAAAATAATTGCCTTATATTTAAAATCCTAAATTTGAATTTAATCAAAATATGACCTAGAATTGATATGTTTTTTCATAGAGCAGGATTTGAATTAGATAAGACTACTAATTTATCCTCCTAAAATTCAAGGATAGAAGTGTGGGACCATGGTGGTAGGTCACCTTGGTCCGAAGAATATTTTCTTGACTTTCGAGAAATGAAAGATAATGGGGTTCTAATGTTGATTCTAGCTTGGTGGATCAAACCATAACGCATAGATATGTGAAATATGCTTTAAAATTTGAAATTAGAGTATGATTAGGATTAAATTAGGATGAAATAGTAAGAAAGGGCATACCTAAGAATAGGAGCCCAATTTATGGAAATTGAATTGATTAAAAAGGACTTAGGTTTAATTAAATTGTTAGCTAAATGCTTAAGGAAGTCCTATAATACATAGTATAGTTAGACATACTAAGGTGAGTGCTAAGTGTAGAATTAGACAGCCTAATTAAGGGTGTACAATTTATGATGCTCTAATATGTATATATACCATCATTGCATCTTGATTGAAAGATGCCCAAACTTTCATCATCTTTCTTAATGAAACACTTACTTCCAAAAACCTTAAAATAATTAACAGAGGCTGACTTACCATACCATAATTTATAAGGTGTATTCTTGGATTTGACCCTTAATTGAGCTTTTTAAAGTGTGTATACGGTTGTATGAACAAATTCTTTCCAATGCATGCCAAGTAACTAAGTGCTTAATCAAGCATTGTTCTAGCCATGTTTTTCATTGTCCCATTATTTCTCTCTACCGCCCCATTTTGTTGAAGTGTTCTAGAATCAGTATATTTTCTTAAATTGCTATGTTGTTCACAATAATCTTCAAATTCTCTTGAAGTGTCTTCTCCACCCTTGTTTGATCTCAAACACTTTATCTTCAAATCTTATTCCTTTTGATCCATTTTTCTAAACACTTTAAATTTGTCAAATGCTTCTGATTTTTTCTTAAAAAATGTTACCCACGTCATAGTTGTATAGTCATCAATAAAGAGAATGAAATATATCTCTCCATTAATAGCTCTTATTCTAGTAGGATCACACAAAACCCTATGGACAAGCTGTAATGGTCTAGTGGATGAATGATCTTTTGATGAAAAACTGATCTTACTTTATTTTCCATGTTGACACTCCTTGAAAATGTTGTTTGTTGTCTTGTGCCTTTACCATTCTTATTTCTACTCACTTTGACAAGATTATAAAAGTTTAGACACCAATGTATTTTATGCCACAACCAAATCTCGTCTACTTGTCCCATAATATAGATATATTTATTAATATCTCTACTTGTGATATGTTTCAAACTCTAGACATTTCCACTAGTCATGTTACTTTCTATAGCTGTCATTCCTAATTTTGTTTTTATCTTATATCCTTGAGCATTGAATACAATATTGTAATTATTGTCACAAATCTAGCTAACACTTAGGTGGTTATGTTTTAAGCCTTCTACAAAATAGAAATCATGAATAGGCATATTATCATCCAGTAACATAGTTCCAAATACTTTGATTTGCCTTGAAGTGTTATCACCAAATCTAACAAATCCTCTATCATAACTTTCAAGTTTGATGAATTTCTCTCTGTCATCGGTGATGTGGCTTGAACAACTACTATCAATTACGCATAAATATTTCTCTTTGGAATAAAATGTTCTTTGAACAAATATTGACTTTTCAATAATTTTTGCTTCCTTTGGTCTCCAAACTAATTTCACTTTGTTTATCTTCTCAATATCAACATTTCTTTCCTTATTTTTGTGATCAAAATTCAATCTATAGTACTTGGCCATATGACAAAAAATAATTAGGTTATAGAATCTCATATTATTCAATATTTTAAAAGAATTTCTATCCCAAAAGTTTGATCCCCTTCTTATGGAAACTCTACACTCACTAACTTTATATCCATACAAATTAAAATTAAAATAATAAACAAATAAAGGAGAGTTAAGCGTGATTGGAATTTTCCATGTGTATTTGATGATCCTTTAAACACTTTGTTGCTGCTCTTTATTTGATTGTTGTCATTATTTCCTGACATATTTGAACTTGGCCAACTTTATACATTTTGAGTTGTTTGTCAATTTCATATTTTGCTAACTAATTTCTTAATGACACAGTATATACCTCCAAATTTTGACAGTCTTCTATCTTATGAACCAACTCTACCTTGGCTACTTCTCCAACTCTCTTAATTTCCTCAAGCTATGTGTAAGCCTTATTAATCTTGTTGATTAGATTTTCCTTTTCTTTCATGACTTGATATTTTTTTAAGAAAGCCTTGTTTTTCAATAATTTGATTTCCTTAAGAGCACAAGCTAGTTCACCTTCTAGATCAACATCTATAATCTCCTATTCACTATCAATCTCATATTAATCTTTATGATATTCATTCAAACCTACAATTGCCATAAAGAAACATTCTTCTTCATCAATAGAGTCTTCAGTGTCACTATTAGTCACATCAACATACAAACTCTTATTCTTCTTAAAAGAGACCTTTCTTCTAGTATTGAGTGTTCCTTTTGCCTTCTTTTTCCATACTCTATTCATCATCATTGGAATCATGATAAAGACACTTGGCTGAAAAATGTCCTATTCTACCACAATTGAAATATTTGAAAGGAATTTTTCCTTTATACTTCCTCAATCCCTTTTTTAGTTTTCTAGTAAAGTAAGACTCTATAATATCAAAGTCTTCAGAGTCTAAATGGATTTCTATATTCTTTTTCTCTGCCTTGAAGGCTACCTCTCTATTGGTAGACTCCACCTTACATGTTCTCATTTCGTAAGCTATGAGAGAATCTTGTAAGTCATCAATAGAATATTTGTTTGTAATTTTTTTTTCTTCTATTGTAGATATTTTGGAATTATACTTAGATGGTACTAACCTTAGGACCTTTTTCACTATTTCTTTATTCTCTACCTCTTCTCTTAAACCACACATAGCATTGATAGTTTCATCAACCTTAAGAAGGTAATCAGCTATCTTCTCTTCCTCATTCATTTTTATCTCTTCAAACTTTTCCCCTAGATTTTGTATTTTGGCCCATAAAAAATGTTATTCAATTTATACCAGAATTTTGTGAAAACTTACAATATATAAATTTTATAAAGACATCTTTAGATAGACCTCAAAGTAGATCATACTTTTCCTTGGCATCAGTTTCATAATCATTTTTACTAGAAACATCATTTGGTATTATAGGAGGAATAGTATAACCATTGACAACCGAACTCCACACATCAAATCCTAGAGAAACCAAATAGGTTTTCATTCTAACCTTTCAAAGGAAAAATCACTGCCATCAAAGAGAAGTTCTTTTGCAACTGAAGAACCTTATTGTTCTATAATTACAAGTATTCCCTACCAAGATTAACCTTAAGTTGTTACACCTATTACAAGGAACGTGACTGCTCTAATACCAGCTACTGGAATTCTTCAAACCATTAAGGTGGGGTGAATCAATGGTCAATAAAACTTAAACAAAAGTTCAAGACAAATAGCACTAAGAAACATAACATTCTATAAAACAAACAGCAATAAAGCATATGATGATCCACTAATCATAGGAACCATAAAATCACATCGCATGACACAAATATTTGAGTGAAAAACTCTAGAATGATGAAAAACCACTATGAAAGTAAATTTTATTATGCCTCACTGGCCAAAACCTCACTGGTCACAAAATTCCTCACTACTTACATTTACCGCACCAACCTTGGGAGAACCAACCCATACAAGTTTAGAAGCACTAACTTCACTTGTTTGTAGGAGCACCCACTCCTTACAAGATCTCAGAAGAAAACAAAAACATTACAAAGGGATGCTTTGCTTAAATCCAAATTAATCATCAAAAATTGAACTTTGCAATTGAACACATACCAATGCAATACACTGAACACTTTGTTTGTCTACAATATCATACATTTCCTTTTAACATATTTCTTTCAATCCTCCATTCTATTTATGTTGGAAACAAACTCTGCTAAAGTTTTAATCATTCAAACAAGAGTTTTTTCTTTTGTCATATATAATAGAAAGTAAGAGCTTTGTCTTTATATTTTCTATCGTGTCATCGCATCATCCAACTAACTTCTTCATATTTAAAAACCTACAAGAAATTAACAAAATTTGTTATCACATAACTACCTGCTATCAAGTTCCTACTATGAGAATTATCTGTTGAATTTTGTAAACCAACAATTATCCCCACTCATTTGCAAGAGTGAATAATGACCACAATCATATCCTTTGAAGTCATTGTCAAGTTATTAAGATTATTAATTGGCAATATGTTTATTAGTAAACTTATTAAAGTTCCTATCCTTGTTAACTATTTTAATGAGGTTTTTTGTCACTGATTCCTATCAGCTGTCATCGTCCTATTATAGTAAAGACTGAAACAAAACTGACACATACTCACTGAGTCTTGTCTAATTTTTCAGCATTATTACTTCAAGGAAATATATCATAGATGCAAACAATGCACTAGGTCATTCATAAAATCTATTTGTAAACAATATACAACGTTCTTCTTATTGTTGTATACTTCCCAAAATTTGTTCCTATCATACATTGTTTTGCTCTCGTTGCCATGATGATAAGAAGAAAAACATTCACTATAGACATCTAATGTTTAGTGATTGACATCAATGAAAAACACAATGCCAACAAACAAGGCCTCAAGTGTGGATGGTTTTTCATTTTTTTTCTTCCAATCCTTCTGGGAGATTGTGGCTAAAGATATATTTGTGATGCCACTACAATTTTTTTGGATCTTGAAGGCTTCTTAAGAAGATCAATACCACTTTTATTGTTCTTATTCCTATAGCTCTAGGGGATAACTCTTTTGATAATTTTAAGCTGATTAGTCTCTACAATCTGGTTTATAAAATATTTTCTAAAATTGTGTCTGTGAGACTATATTTAGTTATCCTGTGGATTATCTCTTCTGAACAAAATTATTTTGTTCATAGATGCAAATCCAAGATTCTATTTCTATAGTTCATGAGAAAATCCATTCTCTCAAATGTAATAGGAATGCAAGGTTTCTCCTTAAGCTTGATCTTATGAAGGTTTACGACCATGTGAATTGGAGTTTTCTTCTAAAAGTTCGCAAAGCCTTTGGGTTTGGGGCTAAGTTTTTGGAGATTTATTTGTAGTTTATCTGCTTACCTACATTTTTAGTGATCATGAATGGCTCACCTTCCTATTTTTAAGAGTTATAGGGGGTATCAGGCAAGGTGATCTAGTTTTACCCTTCCTTTCTATTATTATGGTTGAGGCCTTGAATTGGTTCATTAGTAAAAATATGGTAGACAATTTGTTGAAGGGACTATCTCCTTCTTCCTCGAATATGGTTTTCTCATATCAATGATTTGTTGATGATACTTTTAGTTTGGGAGTTTCTTTGATTAGAAAAGTAAAGTCTTTGAAGTCTATCTTGGTTAAGTCTGAAGCTATTTCATGTCAAAAATTTAGTTTTGAGAAGAGATCCTTATTCTTCCTTCAAACTCCTATACCTAAATAGAGGAAAATTGCTAATATATATTGGGGTGTAAAATTGTAGATATTTGATCTACCTATCTTTGTCTTCCTCTCTATAGTAATATGGCCTCTGATTCTTTTTGGAATGGGTTAATTTGTAGATTGAATTGGAAATTGGCTGGCTGGAAAGGTACGCTCCTAGTTAAGTAGGTAAATTGTAGGTTCAAGATTGGTAGGAGTAAATATGCCTAGGCTATGTCTGGTTTGGGGTAGCTTGTAGAATCTCTTGCTTTCCCCAACGACTCAGTGATATGGAATAATATGATTAAGAATAAACACATTCTCTCAAGAGGTATTAGATGGATTCTGGGGGATGGATGAAGAATTCAATTTTGAGATGATTGGTAGATTGGAGATTCCCCTCTGTTTGAGTCCCCCACTTTTTGACCATATCAGTAGGCTTGTTTTTCTCATTAATGATAAGGTGGCGTATCACTTCACTAATGATAGATGGAGGGACCTTACAATGATTGATCAATGTCTTGTTGAGCTTTAGACTATTCCAATCTTCCAACATATTCCTTTGTTGGCATTTCTAGATATTGTATTATTTGGGTGAAACCCTTCCCTGATTTGTTTTCTACTGATTCGGCCTTCTCTTTTTTTATTTCTGCCTATGGTGCCCCATCCTTTGTGGGCTTTTCTTTGCAACTCCAAATTGATTCCTAAAATTAACATCTTTTTTTGGCTCATAATATAGAATAGAATTCTTACCTTGGATAATCTTTATAAGTGGGGTTTTTTCCTACAAATAGGTGTTGGCTTTGTTGTTTGCAAATAGATAGTGTTAATAATATTTTCCTCTACTATTGTTTTACTAGAGAAATTTGGTCTCTTATTTTCACTATTTATAATTTGAACTAGGTCTTCCCCTCCTCAGTTGGGGAGATGTGGTCTGAGTGGTTCTCTAATTCTTTGAATTCAACATTATCTTTCCTTTAATCATTGACTATGCCTCATATGGCTTGGGGGATCTGGAAAGAGAGAAATAGTCAAATTTTTAGCAATTCTCTTCTTCCTTCTAATGTGGTATTTGTAATGGTGAAAAATATTAGGGTGTTCACCATTAGCTATTTGAAAAATGCTAATATTTAAAGTTAGGGACTATTATATTAAAAGAGATGTGAACCTAATAGATCTAGCCACAAATCAACAAGGATAGGGCTAAGAATTCTTATTAGATTCATTTTATGGGTCCTATTTTAAATTAAATTATAAAAAATGTTGAAATTAGGGTAAATGTTTTAGGATTGAATTGAAAATGCATAAACCATAAGCTATAGCCATTAGATCAAGCCACAAAGTTGGATCTGAGAAATATAAGAGTGTTTAGATCTATTCCCAAAAGGAGCTCTTGAAATATTGGGACCAAAATGCATGTTGCTTCGGCCCTCCACACCTTTCACCATCTAAGGTGAAACCTGTTTGTCTCTATACATAAAGCCAATTTTGAATATCACAACTCCATATCTCTTCCTATTCACAATAGAGAAGGGAAATAGGTTGGGAATAGGGGTTTTCTTTACCTAGGTCAAACCCCCATTTTGGAATTAACCATGAAATAGAAATGAAATGTAATAGAATTGCAGTAATGGAAATGATCTCCTTTTGAGGTAAATGTTGAAAAAATACTGAAACACTAATGTTGTACCTTTTGAATGGAGTTTTATTTGTCTCCACAAGTAATTAGGTTTTCATGAAGTCTTCATAAACTTAGAACATGAATGTCAATCCAATGCTTGAATCTTAACCTTACTTTTGCTCCAATGATTGAATGAAGACTAATTGCTTGCTCACTTGAATGTAGATCAAAATTTTTCTCTCATGTGTGGATATGAATTCGAATTGGTTTCAAAATGAGAGGGGTAAACCTCCTTTTATACATGCTTGTTGAGAAACTATTTTTTCCAACATGAGCTAACACGGGATCTTGTTGCACACCAACATAATGTTACCATTAAGGGGCCCAAGAATATGTCCTAATTGGGAGGAATAGAGTGCTAGTGCCTTGGTCTTGACCAATCAAATACATAGGAAATGGGGCAAGAAAGTGTGCATTCTAAAAAATTGATTTATTTGAATGGCATGAGAAAAATCAAGGCTCTGATTACGCCTCAGGACAGGAATGCCAAGGTGAGGGCCCAAATGAGGAAAATATTGTGAGTACAATTTAAGACACTACATTTAGCCCCAACTTTAGTCACAGTATGACACTAAGAATACTCTCGGTAAAGTACAAAGATTCACATTGGAAAAATTTAATTGTCATCAAAGAGGTAGGATACACCAAGCCCTAGAGGACTTTAGGATCTTAGTACTTCAATATAAAGATAAAAGGGACATCATAAGAAAGAGAGAGAAAATAAGGACTACTAACCTAGTAAGGCTTTCTTAAGTTATGAGTCATGAAGAAGAAAAATATCAAAATTACAAAGAAAAAGGCTAAGTTTGACACAAAGTAACTTGAGTATTGAGATAGGAAAAGAGTCAAATATTGAGTGAAGTGTATGCCCCCACGTTAAAGCAGTTGCATGCACTACAATGGGAGAAATTTATTTAAGGTAGTATACATGCATCCAAAAGATAAGCAAGTTATCACAATGATATTCCCCCAAGAAAGGAAAAATAAAAGGATAATGATCACAAAACAAAAAAAACATAAGGGTTCTACTTAACTCTGGGTTCAATATGCTCTTATGATAAATAATGTATATCATGAATTATATTTGCATTGAATTGTCCTCATCCCCCAAAGAAAGTAGAACCACAATGGACGTAGGGCACATGTATCTTTTGAATCAACATGGGAGAGACCAAAAGATATTCTCAATGCTTTGCATCATCCTCAAGTAGACAACATTAGGGACAACAAATCAAAAAATTGAGAAACAAATAAAGGATGGTTTATAAAAAAGCAAGAGAGGGGAGAGAGAGATAATCTACGACACAAATGAAGATAATTAAGAAAATCATCTACCTCCCAATCTTGTTGAAATTTTTTTTGGGAAGGTGGACAATATGCAAGAGGGGAAGCTTAGAAAATGGCAGATGAAGCTACAACAAGTTCCAAACAGGGACTATGTTCTCATGACGAGTCACTTTGTCTATTACTAGGAGCTAGGATTAATGCTTTTTAAAATTGTTTAGATAAATCATTGTCAACATCAACAAGCTTATATTCATCATTGGAATCATTAGTATCAACATTGTTAGCATGAAAATCATTTTCATCCATCTCTTCATCATGATTAATAAAAATAGGTTCTTATACACAAATATAACATGCATCATCATCTTTCTTAAGCATTTTTATCTTGGTGATTTAGGTTGATCTTCCTCCCTAGGGTTAGGCAAAGGCTAGACCAATGGGATCATGTCAACATTTGAAGTCTTTGGGGAGGAAATGGGTTGAGAAGCAATTTCATGAGCCTTACACAATGTCTCCATCAGTGTTTTCTCGCACAACAATTTCTTTTAGTTTTAGTTGAGGGTTGTGAAGGTTTAGAATCAATAGACATAGGCTTCTTCTCTTCCTTTAAAGGAGGAATAGGAGAAGGTCTACTCGGTTGAAAAATAGGAGATACCAGACACTTTCCTATGTAATATGTAGGAGGCGGAACTGCAACATATAAAGGATGAATAGAAGGTATAGGAAGGAGACTAGGTCCATCATGAGGAGGAGGAATAGGTCTAGGATCTCTAGCCTTACTCAAAGATAAGATCATATCATTCTTCCACTTTTGATAATATTGAAAAAGAGCATCACTATGAGTCTTAAGAGGATCGAATTGTCTAGACCAAAAGTAATCAAGGTTAACATCCCCATGGCTCGCTGTGGCTTGGTACATGCTATGATTCATAGTTATGATTTTGTCATTATGAGAAAATTTGAGACATTTATGAATGGTAGAAGGAATCAAATTCATGGAAGAGAGCCAAGGATGTCCCAACTTCACACAAAATTGATTTGATGTAGGAATGATAGAAAAAATGACATGTAAGCACTTAATGCCAAGCTCAATGGGAAGAGTAATAGAACCAATAGTAGGACAAGAGAAACCATCAAATACTTTAACCACTACATCATATTTATCATATGTTACTTGATGAAATTATAAAGTATAAAGATATCATGAGCAATTATCACATTCACCATACATGTTGGATCAATAAGCACCCCTCATGCGAATTTATCTTTGATTTTCACAATGATATATAGTGGGTCATCGGATGCTTCAATAGTCTCCTTAGGATAAAAGCTAATGCATAGGTCCTTAGCAGGTGTAGATTTATCAACAAGATTCACTACATTGTTAGAATCAAGGTTAAGGTCATTGGGAAAAAATGCAAGATTCTTAGAATAAATCACATTAGTAGAATGGGAAGGCAAAATAATAGTAAGTATTTGGAGCTTTTTATTTGGAGGAGATATGCATTTTTTTCCTTTTTCATTCACGCCAGTTATAGATATGATATTTTTATCAATAAAGTCTTGAATTCTACTCCTTAACGAATAACACTTTTCAGAGTCATGACCAGGTTGACAATGATATTCGCAAAAATATTTGGGATCATGATAGGGTGGAAAATGTTTGGACGTATCAATTTGTTTGATGGGAGGAATTTTTAACACATTCTTATTCAACAATTGTGTTATGATACTATGCAAAGATTTAGAAAGAGGAGTAAATTATTTTCTAAAATTCTTAGATAAAGGAGGCACACATGTTGTTGTAGCTAATATTTGAGTATTTTTGTTGTCATTAAACTTGATGAATCCCTTGTTTGGTTTAAAATTTACAAACTATTATTGAACACTTTCATTCTTATCAACCAAAGCCATTGAAGGAGATGATTCAAATTGACTCACTTGAAGTTGATAATTATGAAGCACTATCCACAACTACATGAAGGAAGTAAAATCTCAAAAGAGAAGCTTGTCCCTAATGTATTTTTGTAAATTACAAATAAAAATTATTTAAACATATTGATTAGGCATAGGATAAGAAATTTGAGAATACAAATGTTTATACCTACCAATAAAATTAGTCACTTTTTTTTTAAAAACCTTGCTTACAATGAATTAAATCAGTCAAAGTAATCTTAGGACCAATATTATTGTGAAATTGTTGAATGAAATCATTGGACAATTTTTGAAATGATGTAATATATAAGGAGGCAAAGAACAATACCATTGCAATGCTTTATCCCAGAATGCTCTAGTAAACAATTTAGCCAAAAGTCTTTGATCAGGAGAAAAATCACTACACAAAGTTTGAAATGTTTTAACATCAGTCAAGGGATCACCTTTTCCATTATAAAGCTCTAGTTGAAGGAATTCAATATCTTTAGGAGGGACAACATGGACAATATCATTAGATAATGGGATTGCAACATCAAATGTGGGCATATTAAACTTGGATTGGTTCATATAAGCTACTTTTTGTTGTAATGATGAAATGATTTGGGATAATCTATTGATGGTTTCTTCGGTGGATGGATTCAAACTGGACATGTTGGAGTTGGATCGAGAGGAGTAACATTGTTGAATGAAGGTGGAGGTTGAGAGTAAGGAGGTGGAACCCTATGATATGTAGGCATAGGAGATGATTGGGTCACAAATACATAAGACTTATGAAAGGAGGTATGAAAGCATTTTGATTAGAAATAGTTCCCCCTTGATTAACATGTATAGGATTAACAATTTGTGTGGAAGTAGGCATGATAGTGGATGTGAAAGTAGGCACATTAGGCATAGATGTAGCAATAGGAATATAATTATTAACTTGACTATGTGCTTGAGTGTAACCAAATAGTTAAACACAACTTTTCATAGGCATGATATTAGTATAAAAAATATGAGCAAGGCCACACAAACAATCAACGACAATTTTATCACTTTTCACCATCCTTTTTAATTCTTCAATCAATGAGATTGCCTTACTTTCCATGTATTGTTGACTCATCCATTTTTGAAGATTTTAAGATTAATTTTCAATCTTATCCAATTGATCGATGAAAACCCTAGTTAGTGATTCACCCTCATCATGAGAATTATGTAAAGAATGGGGATAAATGACATCAATTATTGGAATATAATATCCACGAACATTCTCATGAAAAAAGTTATCCAAATTAGGCTCCGTATCCTTAGTAATTAAAAATTTGGAAACCTTAATTCTACAACTTCTACTCATGGGAATATTATAGGTATGCCTAATGGTACAGTAAAACTCATGAACAAAGGAGGGAAATTTGAATTTGAAATTAATTTTTTTGATTAGATAGTGCAAAATTTGGTAAAAGTGATTGATTAACCAATCAATTAAGGAATTTGATTTGTGAATTTGAAAGATAAATGCACTTAGATCATAGCATAGCATATCATAAGGATTAGATCTGAAAATTGACATGAAAATATATGCAACCCACATGTAAATTTAGAATTATAAATTAGGGTTTATGTAAATTCAATCACTAGATTTATGTAATTCAAGTTGACAATGAGATCTAAAAGGGAAAATTTAAAATTTAAATTAAATGAATAATCAAATCTGAAATAATAAATCCAAATTAGACAACCTACAAGCTCAATTTTAGAATAAAAAATTAGGGTTTTTGTTAATTTAACCTCTAAATTTTTGAAATTCAATGAAATCATTAAACTTGTAAATGTAAATTTGAATTTTAAATTCATAAGAACTTAGATATAAGAAGATACATAATAAAATTAAAGTGTAAGATGTTTGGTTCACCGAAATGTAATGGTGAAAAATATTAGGGTTTCCACCATTAGATGTATGAAAACCACTAATATTTAAACTCGGGGACTATTACATTGAAAGAGGCATGAACCTAATAGATCTAGCCACAAATAAACAAGTATAGGGTTGAGAACTCTTATTAGATTCACTTTCGGGAAAGGTCCTCTTTTAAATTGAATTGTAAAAATGCTAAATTTAGGGTAAATGTGCTAGAATTGTACCGAAAAAGCATAAACAATAAGCTACAGTTGTTGGATTGAGCCATCAGCCTGGATTTGAGCAATGGAAGAGTTTTTATATCTATTCCTAGAAGGAGCTCCTAAAATGTCTAGACTAGAATGCTCGTCGCTTTAGTCCTCCACACTTTTTTTTCGTCCAAAGGGGAACTTGTTCATCAATGTAAATAAAGCCAATTTTGAAGATTGCAACTTTGTACCTATTCTTGGTCACACTAGAGAAGGGAAATAGGTTGGGAATAAGGGTTTGCCTTAGGTCAAACCCTAGTTTTGGAATTAACCATGAAATAAAAATGATCTCCTTTTGAGGAAAATGTTGAATAATGTTTGAAACACTAATGTTGCACCATTTTAATGGAGTTTTGTTTGTCTACACAAGTAATTAGGGTTTCATGAAGTCTTGATAAACTTAGAACATGAATGTAACTCCAATGCTTGAATATTGAACTTACTTATGCTTCAATGCTTTAAAGAAGACTAATTGTTTACTGACTTGATTGTAGATCTCAAATTTTATCTCGAGTGGATATGAATTCAAATTGGTTTCAAAATAAGAGGGGTACACCTCTTTTTATACGTGCTCCTTTAAAAGCTATTCAATTTTCCAACATGAGCTGACATGAGATCTAGGTCCCCGTCAACATAATGTTACTGTTGAGGGGCCCAAGAAAAAGTCCTAATTGGAAGGACTATATTTCTAGCACCTTGGTCTTGACCAATCAAGGACATAATAAAATGAGGCAAGAAAGTGTGCATTCTGAAAGAAATGATTTGTTTGCATGGTGTGAGTGGAATTAGGGCTTCGATCAAGCCTTGAGATAGGAACGCCAATGTGAGGGCCCAAATGAGGAAAAAATTGTAAGGGAGTATGATTTAGGATACTATAGTATTCTTAATATTTGTAGAGCTCTAAATAAAAATTTCTAGATTGGGGTACAAGTGATCATTTCTTCCTTCCTCCCTACGTATGTTAATGCCTCTGATTGATAGGATACTATTAATTAGAGGTTATATTTTGATATTTCTAGATTAGTGGGAAAGGTGAAATCCTTTAGATCTAATGTTAAGTAGTAAAATCCTTCTTTTGGCTAGGTGAAGGTTAATTTCAATGGGGCAGCTAAGGGGAATCTTGGGCTAGCTGGTTGTGGGGGATTGTTAAGATTTGATTTTGGCAGGTTATTTCAATGATGGAACTCCCTTTGGGAATTAGGTCAAAACAATGTGGTCAAAGCCTTTGTTGATCTTCATGCCATTAAACTAGTGCATGATCATGGATTTCAGAAGGCTTGGATTGAGGGTGATTCAATCAATATGATCGATTGTTTAAAGGTCTCTCATCCCTTTAGTTGGACTAATGAAGCTTTGATCAAATATGCCTTAAACCTAATCAAGGATTTTGATAATATTCATATTTTTCGTATCCTTAGGGAAGGTAATTCCCTTGAGGATTATTTTACAAATATTGGTGTATCGCAGCATAAGGATTTCTATTGAAATTGGGTTGACCCTATTTTTCCTAACATTGAGGACATAATTAAACTTGAAATTATTCATGGGGATTAACCTTTCATGGTACACGAGTGTGTTTATGGTATTCACTATTTCCTTTATTCATTTTCTAAGATATTTTAATGATGACAAGTGGGTTTTTCATTCTTAGTGCTTACCAATTCATCATTTCCACATCTTTTGTGCATGATTTTTACTCTTGGTTTCCTAATTTTTAATACATATTATTTTATAGAGTAGTTTTGCAAGCTTTGTTTGTGACCATGTCATTGTGGGGTCGACTATGGGGTGGACATTTATCTAATATTTGGTTTGTGGGCTCCATGATGGGTTGTGAGAGGCATCGATATAAACCCATTTCCTGTGATGACATTTGTAGAAATAAAGATATTTGGAGGATTTTGAGTAAAGGTGTGGTTACATGCAATCTATAGCGTCTTCATGGCTATGACCCCGAGGTGAGTAAGCTCTTTTACAAAGGGTGGAAGGACATGGAAATTTTAAATGGAAATAAATGTTTAGAGGTTATAGAGGAATTGATTGTAGATGTCACAAGGCTTCCAATGGATGGGCTAAATATTTTTAGGGATATTAAATCCTTTGAGTTTGTCATGAATAATTTTCTCAAAAGCAAAGAATATTTGAAGCTTGTCTAAAATTTGAATGGTGACTACTATTATTAAGGAGCACAATAAGAAATAGAGTAACCCTTTTCTTCATGGAAACTTGATTCTTCTAATCATGGAATACTTTAAAGCCCTTTCATCTCCCGTTAAGGGGAAACAACATTGCATTTGAAGAATTGAGGGTTTGAGAAGGATATGCAGATTGATTCTAGGGAGGGAGAGGATGAATCTAATGATGTTGTTCTCAGTTCTATTTCTAAAATTAAGCATAAGGTCACTTGTTCTTCTACAACTTTACTTCCTATGATAACACCTCTATTATTCTCTCCAACAATCTATTTTTCTAAATGATTCTTTTGCAAATATCAAAGTCTCAAGAGCAATTTATAGAGCATCTTTCTTATTAGCCTCTACCTCTATTTCTTTAGCCTTTTCTTCCTTAGGTTTTTTGGTAGACTCATCAAATTTATATTCCATCTCTCCAAAAGTATTCTTTGATTTTTCCTCATTAACTTTCACATTTGTGTTTTCATGTCACAAGCAAGAGCAGGAGTTGGAGTAGGGGTCGACATGGGAACTCGTTCAGGTTTGAATTTTCTTTTTGCTGGATCTGGGAGCCTAGGCGATTTCCCCCCTGATCCTTTGGATGGGGCCTCAAATGATACTTGGGATGGTGGTACCAATACTTCCAATGGTAATTCTATCACCTCCAACAAATTTGGTGAGGTTGAGGGCCCCAATAATAAGATTCCCTCTATGGAATGCAACAAGAAATGGGCGTAACTTTCCAAGGCCATTTCACTGGTACCACATAAGGTGGACTGGGATTATGGAACTTTCTCCATCTCCATTCCAGATAGTATTGTGGATCAGAATATGGCTCACATGCACTTGGTCTTGGTTGGAAAATTTATCGACCAACGCCAAATATTGAGGCTGTTAGATCCTGGGTGGTGAGGAAATAGAAAGGTAAAGGTCAAACTGATGTTGTGTCTATAGCTGGTGGATTCTTCTCCTTTTCATTCACTTGTGAAGAATATTTTTGATCTATTTTGGCGAGAGGTCCTTGGATGCTAGAAAAAGCTTTAATGGCCCTTAAAAAATGGGAACCAAGTTTTAACCCCAAAGACTAGGAATGTAATGAAGCCCCTATTTAGGTCAAGCTACCAGGTTTACCCATAGAATTCTTGGGAGAAGAAATATTTGCGGGTATTGTAGCTTTCTTTGGGGAGCTAATCTCAGTCAACCCAATGACTGTAGCAAAAAGACAACTGGTCTATGCCAGACTATGTGTTAATGTTAAATAGTCCTCAAACCTACCTTTCGAGGTAGATCTTTTCTCCAAGCTCAAAAGATGGGTGCAGAAAGTGGAGTATGTATCCATCCCCTTTGTGTGTTTCCACTGCAAAAAAGTTGGTCACTGGGCTAGGCAGTGCCCATCTAAGCCAAAGAAGGAATGGAGAAAAAGGAACGAGCCGCTCTTAGAAAAGATGGATGCTTTGGCCACATAGCCTCCCTCGATTGTTTTGGGCTTTGATCTGGCTGGTTCAAGACCTGTGCCAATCATTCCCATTGCCCTTGACCCGAGCATCTCAGTCCCTAAGGAGATTGTTGGGGAACCCATTGATGTGAATGCCCCATGCATTGACGTGGTTTCCTTAATGTCTTTTGGATCTTCCCAGGATAATCCCATTCAGTTGATTATTGATATGGATAACTCTTTTGAGTCGAATCCCCTAACCTACCCCTTGTAGGATCCACCTCCTGAAGACTTTGCTCCTTTTATTGAGGTCAAGCCCAAAAACAGAAGAAGGAACTTCCCTATTAGCCAAAACACACTAATTTCTGGGGGGCTCCTCACCAGAAACAGACAAAGAGAAGATTATGGGTCAAAAACAAGGGGGGTGAGGAGACCATCTAATGTAGTTAGAAGAGATAGACAGAGTCAGGTTGCCATTGTAGATAGAGTTCAGGGAACACTACCAGAAATGGAGATGGGATCCCCTCCTCATGCAAAATGAAGATCATCTCATGAAATATAAGGAGCTTAAATCGCCCCCATAAGCATGACCTACTATCTAATTTGGTTAGAGATCACAAGCTTAATATTTACCTTGTCCAAGAAATGAAAATGGCTAGTAGTAAAGTGGCAAAAATCAAACTGGTGTTTTTTGGAGATTGCAGTGTTCACTATGTGGATGTTGATGGCGCTTTAGGAGGCATTGTCACCTGTTGAAATCTGAGACTACTATATGGTAAGGTGGTTCTCTCTTCTCCAAATCATATTGCTACTAGATTCTTTAATCTTAAAGATGGATCCTCCTGGATCATTTCCAACATCTATGCTCCTAATAGGAGATCAGCTAGGACAACCCTATGGTCTTCCAGTTGCCTTGCTAGATCTTTCTTCCCTAATGAGAAATGGATCCTTCTAGGTGATTTTAATACCCCTCTTTAATATGGAGAAATCTAGTGGTATACCTATTTCTAGTGATAGTAGACAAGACTTGGCTGACATGATCAACTCTTTGAGCCTTTTGGATCTTGATCTTGTTGGGGCCAAGTTCACCTCATCCAATAGATGCACTAGGGAGGATCTTATTTAGGTCAAGCTTGATAGGGGTCTTATCTCTCCTGATTGGCTTTGGATGGCCTCCTGCAGACTCAATGCCTTGGCATGCATTGGATCTGATCACTTCCCCATCTTCCTCTCAATTTCTCTGTTGTCTGGCATAAAGGCGTACCCCTTAAGATTTGAGAAAATGTGGCTGATGCCCCCTAAAATCCAAGATAAAATTATGGAGTGGTGGAATATTGATATCCAGGGAATGACTATGTTTCCTATAGCTAAGAAGCTCTCCAATGTCAAGTCTAATATTCAACGTTGGAACAAATCCACTTTTGGAAACATCTTGAAAGCTAAAGAGAAGCTCAAACTGGATCTTGCGGAGGTTCAAAACCATATTCAAGCTTACGAGTTTGATAAATACTTCTCGAATAAAGAAATTAATATTTTGACCAAATTACATGACATTATCTCCAAAGAAGAAGAATTTTGGAAGCAGAGATCTAGAGCCTTATGGCTTAAAAGTGGTGACAAAAACACTAAGTTATTTCATATGATGACTCTTAAGAATAGGGCTACTAACAGAATAAACAAAATTCATATCGGATAGAGATGGGTTGATAAGCATGATGAGATTTGCTAGGAAGCCATCATTTTTTTCTCTAAGCTCCTTTCTATGGACGACCCTCTTGATTCTTTAGCTCATAATAAAATCTTGCAGGAGATTCCCTCCATCATCTCTTGGGAAATGAACTTGGAGCTTACCAGAATCCCCTCCCCTGAGGAAGTTCACAATGCGGTTTTCTCTTTTGAAGGTAACAAGGTCCTCGGACCTGATGGTTTCCCTCTTTTTTTCTTTCATAATTTTTGGTAGATTATCTGCTCTAATGTGGTCGCTGTTGCTCAAGAATTGTTTAGATTCCACTCTCTCCTGAAGAAGCTGAATGCCACCTTCCTAGTCCTCTTTCCTAACAAATCCGATGCCTTCTCTTTTTCAGGATTTTAGACCTATTAGCCTTTGCAATTCTATCTATAAAATCTTCACCAAGATTCTGGTGCTTAGGCTTAATATTTTCATCCCCTCTTTAATTTCTAAACATCAAAATGGGTTTGTGCCTGGGAGGCAGATCCTAGATTCTACTATTGTGGTTCATGAGAACATCCACTCCCTTTCAATCAATAAAAAAATGGGGTTTCTCCTGAAACTAGACCTACTGAAAGATTTTGATAGAGTTAATTGGTGTTTTCTCCTCTGAATCCTCAGGGCCTTTGGATTCGGAGATAACTTCATCCAGATCATTGAGCAATGTGTTTCCACGCCAAAATTCTCTATGTTGATTAATGGATCTTCCTTCGGTTTTTTCTCAACTTCTAGGGGCATAAGACAAGGGGATCCTCTATCTCCTTTCCTTTTCATTCTAATGAGTAAAGTTCTTAGTAGAATTATTCATAGGGAGGTCAGAAAAAAATAGTATGGGCTTACGGCCCTCCTCTCAGGTCTCCACATGCTCTCACCAACAATTTTTTGATGACACTCTATTGATGGGGGAAAGTTCGATCAAAGAAGCTAAGAATTTAAAAAAGACTTTGAATATATATGAGCATGGTTTGGGGCAAAAAATAGCCTGGCTAAAAGCTCCATCTTCTTCTTTAACACCCCTGAAAATAGGAAAGTTAAGATTGCATCGATTATTGGCTGGAAAGTTGGAACTTTGCCTAATTCCTATCTAGGTCTTCCTCTCTACTAGGGCCTAGCTCCTGACTCTTTTTGGACAAATCTTATAGACAAATTCAAGAATAAGTTGGGTGGGTGGAAAGGTGCCTTGCTAAGCCAATTTGGCAAGCTCCAGTTGCTCAAAGCCTCGCTTCACAACCTCCCTATTTATGCTATGAGTCTATTCAAAATCCTAGCGAAAATCACTGATAAATTGGAAATAATTCAAAAAACATTTTGTGGACTGGAACTGAATCTAAGAACAGATTACACCTTGTGGCTTGGAATCAAGTTTGCCTGCCCAAATCCATGGGAGGTCTAGATATCCGGAACCCGAGAAACTTTAATAAAGCCCTGATGGCCTAGAAGTTATGGAGATGTCTTAAAGAGAATAATGAATGGACTGATATATTCAAACATAAATACCACATTCTAGATATCCAAAAAACTCTGGAAACTTATGATTTTCCCAACATGGTTTCTTATTTTTGGAGCAATTTCATTGGCTCCTCCAAAGTTATCTTGCATAGTTGCAGAGGCATGCTGGGTAATGGTACTAAAATTAGGTTTTGGGATGACTGGTGGATTGGTGATGGCCCCCTATCAGACTCTATTTGGGCTCCCCCCTTCAAAGAATTATGCCTGAGAAAAATTGGCGCCTGGGTGGCTAATTACATTAGAAATGGAGATTGGTTGGACCTCTCTTCTATTGATAATTCTCTGATTCCTATGAAACCTTGGTTGAATTGTATTCATATCCCCTGCTCTCAAGGGGAGGATGAAGTTTACTAGAACTTCTCCTCTTCTAGGAAGTTCAAAGTTGCGGATGCTTATAAGTTCATCTCTAGATGCTTCTCCCCCCTCCTTTTGGGTGGGTATCTGGAACAAGAACTTAATTCTAAAAATTAACATTTTTTATGGTTGTTTATGCAAGGAAGGATCTCTACCATTGATAATCTTTGTAGAAGAGGTAATCCTCTCTCTAATTGATGCCTTCTTTGTAAAGAGGCAGAGGAAAATGGTGGCCATCTGCTGCTTCATTGTGCCTATGCAAAGGATATCTGGAATCACTTCCTTAACATCTGGAATATTTCCTGGGTCTTCCCTAATACTACCCAGTGAATGTGGTTTGAATGAAAATTCCCCTCTAATAATCAGGCCTTAGGAGTTCTTTGGAATTTATCTCTTTCATTTATTGCTTGGGGCATCTGGAAAGAAAGAAACAACAGTTTTCAGGGACTTGGAAACTCCTTCTTTTGTTGTGGCTGCTAGAATTCGCAACACTATCAAAGAGAACTTTCTCCACTCCTCCCCCAGTAGAAAGAACGAATTCACCATCCCTACTCTCCATGTGGATTGAGATACTATCAATCGGTGGCAAATTGATTGGAATATTGCCAATCCAATTCACAAAACCAAGTAGTTCAGACAAAATGTTATATGGCATCCTCCCCCTATGGGTTGGATCAAAATTAATATGGATGGGGTGTCTAAAGGAAATCCTGGGCTCGTTGGGTGCAAGGGAGTAGCTAGGAATCATTCTAGTCTGCTGGTTTCCATGGTGACGTTCCCCCTAGGCACCCAGTCCAACCACTATGCGGAAGCCAGCGCTGCCCACATTGGGTTACACATGGCTAAAAGAGAAGACTTTACTAAAGTCTGGCTAGATTCTGACTCACTAAACACTGTTAATTGTCTGAGTGGATGCACAGATCCTATCTAGATGATTGCCAACTTGATCAAGAACTGCTGAAATATAATTAATGAGCTGGCAGATTTCAAAATCTTGCACAAATACCAGGAAGGCAACAAGGCAGTGGATCTACTGGCCAATTTGGCAGTGGGATATGTGGCAACCAACTAGTGGAGTAGCAAGGATGCTTTCCCTGAAAATCTATGCAAATTGGCATGTAATGATTACTGCATCAATAAATGATCTCTCATCATGACATGACTGAGTTGATGGGGAAACAACTCTTTTTGGTTTTCCCTAAACAAAGATCTAGAAACCTCCTCGGTGACTAGATTTCCTGCCTCATTGTGTGGTTTTTATGCTACTGTTTGGATATTTTGTGGGTGTGGCCCATTTTCTGTGACTAGTTGGTGTCTTCCTTGGTGAACCCCATCTCCTACTATTTTATGAGTAGGAGCATAATGGGAGGGGATAAGACCAGACAAGAGCCCTCTACTTGCGAGAAATGGAAGAAGAACAAAGATGTCTGGTAGGAAGTCGTCGATGGTGGTCTTGTCTCCTACTTCAACTGACTTCATAGCCCCTCTCCTTTGCTTATAGAGGTCTTTGTTAACAGATGGAGAAAAGGGAGTCTCAGGGCTTATAGCGCCGATTATCAAATTGATGAAACTTTGGTGGCAACAGTCATTGGTCTGGCTATGACTAGTAGTATATTTTATAGGGATAGGAAAACCGGGGAGGAGGACTTGTCGAGTTTCTTTGACAAGGACAAGGAGCGCTCCAGAGTCACTAAGATGGTCGATGGCAGATATAATAGAAAAGACCTCATGGCCCCCTAGGCTGACATCACTGAGTTTATAATGAGGTATATTACTCTTGATGGTAGGTATGCTAGCATCTTTTTTCCCTTCTATCTGGCCTCCTCCCTTAAAAATAGCCTAGAAAAACATTTGGAGAACCCTAACAACCCTGATTTCCATGAGGGTCTTATTGTCCTTTTTGCTGAGACTGGCCTGTAGACTGATATCCAGGATGTCTTTGACTTAGAAATAGACCTGGAAGAAAGTGGGGTTCCTGTTGATGACCCTGAATATGAACCTGTGGATGAAGGGGAGATGATGGTCACCCCTGGGATGTTCGGCAACAAGAATCCTCCTAGATGGGAAGCTAGCAAATACAAAACCACCAACAAACTGATCTCCAAGGCTGAGCCCGTCACCAAAAAGAAAAAGCTGGCGTCTAAGGACCACTGCCTGAAGATTACAGACCAAGGGATTAAAATGGACATTCCTATCAATGTCCTGAAAGAAAAATAGGGGACCATAGCCAATGAAGAGAACAGTGGGAATCAGAACACTGGTAATCTGATGAATCTAGTTATGGAAGCTACCAAAAGCCAGGAGAGCTACTGGAAGTGGGTTGAGAATAAAATTGATACCCTCAAAATGAGGGTTAAAGAGATAATTGATATCTTCATTGCTTCTCCTCGGCCCAACAAACCAGATAAACTCATGATTATGACACAAAAAGTCTCCTAGGATGTTGAGGTGATGAAATGCAACCATGAACAAAGGATTGATAAGGTGGAGCATTGCATGGAAGAGATTAAGAAATATCTCAAGAACCTGGTCACCATAAGCAAAGAAGCCATGAACAACAGTATTGAGGGGCTTGAAAATATTAATACCATGGTTGCTGATTATAAATCCTACCATAGTGAACTAGTGAAAGATCTTGGAGGAGATGATATGGCTACTGGAGACAACAAAACCACTAGACCCCATTCTAGAACTAGGAGCAGAAGGAGCAATAAGGGTATCTCTAGATTCATTATGGAGGATCTAGAGGAAATCAACACTATTTCTATGCAAAAGAACAAGGATCTAGTGCTCTCTCTTAACTGATAGCTTTTTCTTTTGTTTTGTCTTGTTTGTCTGCATTTCCTTTGTTTTTGTGATTGCTCAGGGTTGCTCCCCTGTTTTGTTGTTGTTTCATGTATGTTTTGTTGATGGTCAGCTGTTGTAAAACTTTTTATTTTGGGTCCATGTAAAACCCGTTTATCTTTATCAAAAATAACTCTTCTCAATCTTTTGTTATAACATTTGTAATCTTTGCTTTTAGTACGTTAGCCAAGAAAAATAACTTCATGAGCTCTTGTGTCAAAGTTTCCCAATTTTTCTTTATCTATTTTAATATAGAATTGACTTCCAAATACTCTAAAATATTTCACAAACGAAGTCCTTCTATACCAAATTCTATAAGATGTCTTCCCATGATTTGGTCTAATATATACTTTGTTAAAAATTTATACTGTAGTGTGTATTACTTCTTTGCAAGAGATTTTTGATAGACATGATTCATTCATCATTATTCTAGAAGCCTCTTGAATTTTCCTATTCATCCTTTAAACTACATCATTCTACCATGGTATCCTAGGAAAAGACAAGTGTCTCCTTATCCCATGATTGTCACAAAATGTATTGAATTCATGAAAAGTAAAGTGTCCACCTTTGTTAGGCCTTAAATGTTTGATTCTTCTATCTATCTCTATTTCAACCATGACTTTGAACATCTTAAAATTTTCTAGAGCTTCATACTTTTCTCTTACTTGAAAGTAACCCAAGTCATTCTAGAGTAATCATCAATTAAGTGCATGAAATACTTGTCACCTTGTTGACTTCTAGTTCTGGTCGGTCCACAAAGATCAATGTGCACTAAGTTCAACAACCCAGTAGAAGATTGTTCCTTAACTTTGAAAGTTCTCCTTGTTTGTTTTCCAACTTGACATTCTTTGCAAATAGCATTAGCAGGCTTTGTGATCTTTGACAATTCTCTCATAGCTTGAATTGAACTAATCCTCTCTAAAGTATTGAACTTAATGTGATAGATCCTTTGATGCCATAGCCAACTCTCAGTAATCTACACCATCAAGTAATATCCACCAATATTCTTCAACTGATATAGATTTCTACCTATCCTCTTTCCCGTTCCAATCAAGGTTACAGACCTTTTTTTGATCTCATATTTGTCATCCTAAAAAACAAGATTATATCCATTTCCACATATTTGAACAACACTCAAAATATTAAGATTCAAGCCTTTAACATAGGAATCATTGTCAGTATTATGTATGCCATCAAAGATGATTGAACTAATTTCAACTATCCTAGCCGTCTGATCATCTCCAAAACTAACAACTCCATCAAAATTTTCAAGCTATACAAACTTACTCTTATCGCTAGTCATATTATTTGAACATCCATTATCAACAATCTATTCATCTTTATCTCTTATAGCATGAAAAGTAGATACAATAGTGTCTTCTATTTTAGCAGCATATTTCAGAGTTTTTTACTTTACAATTTTATCAAGGTTAGCAGAACAAGAATCTTCCTTTATATCCAAGAACCAATATTCAATGTCTTCTTCATAATCAGATTCATCATTAGAAATATTTGCATCTTCTTTAACATAATAATCCTTCTTATTTAATCTTCCTTTTAATTTCTTGTTCTTTTCATTTGAAATTTTGTTAGGACATCTAGAAGCATAATGACCTATCTTTCCACAGTTGAAACATTCAAAAAGTGATTTACCTTTGTACTTTTAGGCTCCTTTCTTCATCCTTCTCACAAATTTTGCCTCAATCTCATCAAAGTTCTTTTTATCAAATTCCTCATCCTTAGTTGATCTTGTAGCCTTGATTGATGTCCCTAATCTTGCACTAGTAGTATCAAATTTTCTCATCTCAAAAGAAAGAAAAGAGCCATACAAGTATTATCTTGTGTACTTATTCTCATTCTATGTTTCTTCTACTTCTAAAACTTTACTTATAGGGTTTAGTAATAGTTTTGAGTATATTTTTCACAACTTCATCTTTCGATAAGTTACCTCCAAGACCCCTGATCTCATTTATAACATCATCTATCTTCTATAGGTAGCTAGTTATATTGTCTTCTTCATCCATCTACATGCATTCATATTTAGTTTTAGCATTATGCAACTTAAATTCTTTGACAATATCATCTCCTTCATAAGTCTTTTCTAATTTATCCCAAACTTCGTAAGCAGATTCCAAAGAGACAACCTTTGTTAATTCAGCCTTAGAAAGAGCACCAAAGATAGAAAACCTTTCTTTTTCATTGTCTTCAAAATCATTGATCTCATTTGGAGTATTCACCCAGGTTTGTGGTTTTATGTATTTCTTTGTAATATAGTTTCATACTTCACAGCCAAGAGAGATGAGGTAACCTTGCATCTCCACTTTCTAGAAAGCATAGTCAGATCCATCAAACATAGGGATTGTCAATTTTTGCACCATCAGGGTATCCTCAAGAACTTAAGCTCTTCTCCAAGAAACCAAAGCTTTGATACCAATTGTTGAATATTCTAAAGAATAAGACAACTAAGAAGGGGGGATATGAATCAGTTGTATAAAATCTTAAATCTATTTCTTAAATTAGATCTAGAATAACTTAACTTTAACATATAATCCATGGAAAGATATGAACATGAAACATCAGATCACACCATACACAATGAGAAACCAAATTTTACATGGAAAACCCTGTTAAAGGAAAAACCACAAAGAAGCTATTCTCAATATATGAGCACCTATTAGGGTGACACCGGTTAAGGTGATTTTTACAAAGAAAGGCTCACTACCAGAGGGTTCACTACTCAAGAGAAAGGAAGAGAGGATAATTTCCAGAGGGTTCAATACCAAAATGAAGAAGAATAAAAGAGAAAGAATCTACCAATGATGCACTTTTGCAATTGCAAGATCTGTAGATACCTTCAGCTCACTACTTTCGATAGTTGACACATGAAATCTCACACCACTCAACACTTTTCACCAACTCAACATCAACTAGAAAACAATCAGGAAGATAGATCCTCTTTCACATACCTTCATCGCATTTCACTTTCTTTCCACACACACACATACTCACAAAAGCCAAAAATAACTATATATATCATCTTCACATACATAAAATATCCCAATGTTCACTAAGCAACTTAACTATACACAATTCAAATTAGGTTGACACTAAAAATTCTTCTAGAGGAAAATAATTAAAAGTGGACCACAACACACCTTAACTAGGACCAAACTAATCATTAAACAATCCATAATCATCAGAGCAATAATATTAAGTGTAAACACCCAAGGTCGGCCAAACCTAGAGTAAGCACCATTGAACTTGAAACCATGATTTAAAAGCCCATGGACATGTGCCAACTAAATAGAATGAAGCTAAGGAAATTATCAACTTAACACCAAAATTGCAATGCTAGAAACCATAACATAGAGAAATGCATAGGAAGTTTTTTATACATAAACACTATCAAACACTGCCAAACATACTAGAAAACACAAATTCCTTATCATAGCAATTTGGAGCACCAATCCAAAATATAACAACTCCAAACATAGCTTAACAACATATCCAAACCGTAATGATAGATATGCAACATAAAAGTTTTTTAGAGAAAATCACTCAACATAACTGCATAGAGAACTCAACATCACTTATACCAACCAGTCACTAATGACAACAAAAGCATGTTGACATCAATGCCAACACATAAGAAATATATAAGCAGCTCATTCTAACCAACCTTGCAACAAATATCTCTAAAAGAAGAACAATAATGAAGAAATTTGGCAAAACATCTAACTAGTGAAAGAAAATAGAAAATATGCAGTGAATTTGTCACTGGAAGACAAAAAGAGATGTTGAAGCATTATGTTAGATAAGGAAATTGTACAATTTCATCTTGTCATCTAACATCAAAGATCACCATTCTCTTTCCCATAGCATATAATGGGAAATCACAATTAAAAGGGACAACCTACTAATCATTTGCACGAGTACACAAAATGGCCTATGAATTCCATATAGTAGTCAAAGATATAACATTATTAGGAGATCCATATAGGAACCTATGTAGCTTTAGAAAAAATATTTTCTAACACAAATATATTACAATTGAATATTGTGTTATTGACTAGAGACTTAATCTTACCTTTGAATTTTTATGTTACCAATTGTCTCCTCTGTAATCCATGGATAGGTTGTATCCCTAGCAGTTGGAAAAAAAAAATATTAATTAGAAGATTTGTGCAGCTTTATTGGTACCCATAGTACAAGATTACAAACATTTGTGAATAAGTATTACATTTATTGTGCAAATTTTATGGTGGTCAAAATGAATGGTTAATGGGGCAATAGAGAATATATAGCAAAGATCACCTCGAAATCACCACTTTTTGACCTATACATACATAACGAATTCACTTGTGTATCATAATTAAGTACCCAAAGCTGAAATAATAGCTATAAGCTCTTAAATCACATATGAAAGAGAAAACAAAAAAAGTTCATTAATATCTGATTTAGGAGTTTAGGGTGCAAATTTAGCTATAACAACCCTATAATATTATTTTCTAATCACTCCATGGTAATCAAACAAAAAAAATTATCTGTTTTATTTTCTAATCAGTCAATAATCATCAAACATCAAAATTTATATAGTTCAAAATCTGAAAATAAGATTAGAAATGGGAAAAAAAAATCTTGAGACAAAACCCTAAAAGTTAATTTCTCTTAACATATTATCTCATTAGCACAATTCTTAAAATATGGTTCAATGCAAGATGACATACCTTTGTGTTGTCTTAGGACAACACAATGAAGAGGTGTTTGGCCATCACTTCTGGTGTTGCTTTCATTAGGTGTAACAAACAACAATCTATTATTAATGTTAGTGCCCTTCCTTCGAAACCTTAAACAAATTAGTTTCACCATGACAATTCTTAACCTACACCAGGGTAATGTTAGTTTAAAAATGAGTAGAGAAAACACATAATAGTGAACAGAACTCAAGGGACACGATTAACATGGTTCACCACTAAGTGGCTACGTCCACCAGAAACGTAGGGAGAATTCTTATTAACCAATATCCAATTACATAGTACATCATGTATGGGCTGCACTCAGCCATTTATATAAACATATAAAATATGAAATGAAGAGTCTGGAGAAGTTGGATGGTCATGTGACCATTGGGATTCATATACCCAACAATCTCCCCCGTGAAGTCCAACTGGCACAACTTGTAGCATTCCCTACATCTCCATTTCAAAGCTCATACTACAATCAGCTCTTGAGAAGATTTTAATATTCCCAAACTTTGTTCATGAACTGTGCGAATTAATCTTCTCCAAGTCAGATCAAAGCTAAACAAATATTCTCTAACTACTTCATCTGGTAATCCATAATCAGGAACACTACTATTTGCAGATGCATAATACTCTCCTCCATCATGGTCTCTTTCTCTTGTGCTCCCTCATAATAGAATATCTAGAAGATCACCATTATCATATTTTAATACCCAAATATAAAACTCTCGTACAAGTGTGAATAGCCTACAAAAATCACTCCCAATTCTTACGATTGCCTCACTGCCCACATCTGGAACACATTGACTCTCATTCGGCCCCACGACATCCAACATAAACAAATCAAATGAATCATTATTACTGCCATCAAACTAGCTAGATTGGAACCCATGTTCTCTCTTCATTTGACCAACACCGTATGCAATATTCTTATGCAAGTGGGCTGCCACAAGATCTGATTTTGAGCTTCCAGATACAAACCTTGCACCAACGGGCTCCATATCAAATGAATTTGTTGTCTTTTGTGCAAAAACTTGTGCAGTACCTACAATCAATGCATTCCACTCCGCCTCTATTTCTGCAATCTAGAGCAATAAATCATCACTCTTTTGTTCTTTTTGAAATTCATTTTCCTCAAAGACCTTATCCTCAACCTTTCCGAAGTCTTCTGGATCTTGCGTAGCCTTGAGCCAAAGGCTCTCTCCCACCTTCGTGAGCTCTATAATCCCTGCGCTCCTAGGATATTCAATATCTAGGCACCTTGAATCCTCTTGTGGATTCTTTCCACCAAAGAAAGGCTTTCCTATCAACAAGGCATGCATGTTTGTGAGGAAAGAGTCCTCTGGCAAGAGCTTCCCATCACTTTCCTCTTGCTGAAATACAGTCTCTTAAGAAAAATCCCATTCTTTCTCAAAGTTATCTTTTTAAATATTCATGATGCGACACAAAACCATCAACTTTTGGTCCATACAAATCAGTTTGTCAGTGAGTAGGAGATTCTCTTCTTTCAACCTCATAAATTTTTCTTTTTCATAATCCTCCCGAGCCTTGGTCTCAACTTCCTCAACTTCATCCTCACTCACTTTTACGTCCTCCTCTTCAACATCCTCTTTTTCAATTGAATCAAGAAAGTCTTCAAACAATGAATACTTCAAACCCTCTTCTTCTTCAGCCGAAGTCTCTTCCTTTTTCCATCCATCCCACCAATGAACATGGCGTTTTGTTTTAACTTTTTCTTACACAATTTTAGTCTCCACCGAGTCTAAATTTGCAATAAAATCTTCGATGACTGAATCAGTGTCTTCATCTTTTGGCTGCCTTTTAGCCTTCTCAAGAAACCAACAATTTCTTTCTACGTGGCCTCACTTGCCACAATACTAGCAACTAATTTCTCTAATTTCGAAATTTTGCATGTTCTCAAGAATTTTCATTCCTTTATCTATCTACCTTTCCATCTTTGCTCAATCACTTCGCTTAAGCTCTGATACCAATTGTTAGTTAAAAAACAAGAAGAGAAAACACATAATAATAAACATAAAATAGCAGAAAGAAAAATAGACACAACAAAGAACTCAAGACACAATATTAACGTGGTTCACTACTAAGTGGCTACGTCCACCAAAAACGCAGGGAGAATTCTTATTAATCAATATCCAATTACATAGTACATCATGTATGGGCTGCACTTAACCATTTATATAAACATATTAGATACAAAATGAAGAGTCTGGAGAAGTCGGATGGTCATGTGACTGTTGGGCTTCATATACCCAACAAGTATAGTCTTCCTTCAAAGAAGGTCCACCGCACTGTCATGTCCTCTGCATGCTATATCGCGATGAGGACATTTTTAAACTAAACAAAGTTTATGTGCATTTAAATTTGTAGTCAATGGAATTTTAGCTAAATATGAGCGCACATAATTTATTCAAGTGACTTTCGACATATATATTCCCATCTCTTCAATTTCATGGAAATTGGTTCTTCAAGAAAGTGAGCTGAAGTTTGGTGTGGAGGTATATATAACCTTCCAATTGACATTGTTTAGTGGGGCTTAGCTATTTTGGTACGATTTCCACATAACATGAAGTTAAGTCAAAAATAATAGATTTCAGATAGAAACAGTTGTGTTTACTATTTTTTTGACTATCTATCTAACACGAAGGTTAATCCGCCATTTTGGAACCAAATCAGGCACATCCGTTTGGTGGCATATGGTACATACAAGTAAATCGTGTGGCTACCACTGCTTTTAATAGCTAGAGGATAAAAATTAATTGTTAATTGTCTTGTGTAGGGACAAAGTAGTTTAAGAATTTTTTTAATATAGGAACATGAATTCAAGCTAAAAACCTGGTAAAAGAGATCTTCAACTTCCCTTTCCTTGATATTACTAAGTGGATTGCCAACCTATAAAGTTTGACTTGTTGGTCATCACCATTTCAAGTAAATGTAAGAATATTAATACATGTAGAACATAGAAATTGTGAGTGAGGTGAGGTAATCTTTCTGAGTACATGTTGAATAGAGAAATTCTGAGTGAGGTGAGATAATCCTTCAGAGTACATTTACGTTCTCCACATAAATGTACCTATAAATAGCACAAAGAGATGATAGCCTCAAATATAAATGTGGCAATAACTGAAGTAAGATGAACTTTATGATTAACGTTGAGTGAAAGATTTGGAAGCTATGAATAAGTTCTTAAACAAAGGTGCCATTGTGTTGGAAGCAGATTGACTCTGAGAGGGGGGGGTGGGGGGGGTGAACCATAGTCTACCAATTTGACTAAAAAATTACAAACTTTAGACACTTATACTTTACTGATTGATTTCTCTAGACTATGTAAACAGATTTGAATAGACTATGCAAATTGATTTGAAACAGTAATCAATATAGAAACCTCAGCAATGAAACAAATAACATTAGTTTCAATGAAAACATTTGTTGAATATAAATAACAAAATATGAATGGCTATAGAGCAAGATAGACAATATGGAGCAATGTATCAGAGCATGAACCTAATGAAATAGAAACACATGACATAGAATTTCCAGGAGTGGAAAACCCTCTTGGGGTAGAAAAAACACTCAAAATGATCCTTTTATTATATCAAAGTGAACATCAATTCTTTACACTATCGACAAGAAGCATCAACCCCTTGATCAATTTGAAATCAAGAATCCCTTTAGGATTGCATAATGTTTTCAACCATAAAGTTATATGCATAGGAAAGATTTTACATAAACCATTTACTCCAATAATATAGCAAATTGCAGAATTAGATTTATGCAACTATGAGATTATGAGTATGAAAATGACAATTCCCTTTACAAAATTTTCTGCTATATAGAACAGAGAAAGTACATACTTTGTTTTGAACAATTATCTTCCTGCCCTTGTATTTTAGAACCACAAATCCACTGTATTTGAACAATCTGAGAAATTTCTAATTTGAGAAGTTTGTTCAATAAAATCTCTTTCCATCAAATACACTATTTTTTTTTCTCCCCTTCATTTACAAACAGTTCTATTTATAATAGTAAATATTCAACACAAGTCTTCATGAGACACCCTCGAGTTATGATTTCAACGGTTATGCAAACTGTTTCCAAAAAACTAAAAAACAAAACCGCTTTGCTGTTATCACTTGCATCCTCAAAAACAAAGCATAAAACCCTCGTGTTAGGGATTAAAAAAAATCATATCAACTTCTTAACAATATTCTTAACAATAGAATAAACCCCTTGTGTTAGGGTTCAAATCATTCATGAAACAATAAAATAAAACTGCTGCAAACTTCCTTTAACAAGTCCAAACAATATACAAATCTTTGTCATGAGTTAAGCAATAAAACTCAAATGCAAAAGAACGATGTTACCTAGGCAAGTATCTCAAAAAATCTGTACAAATAATACCAATGAAACTGCCACCACAACCCATTCTTCCAACCAGAAAATGACATAAGTATCACCCATAACAAAATCATCACAAAAATCTGTATTCTATCTGAAAAATACTGCATGGCAGTGGACTGGGGTTTGAGAAACTGTCCAACCAAAAAGTGACATGCTTGCCCTTAAGTTTTGTTAAGTTGTACAAACCTAAAATCATAACAAAACATCTTTTAAAATCCACATCTTAGCTCACGCTGCATATGGCAACAATTACACAATAAGCTTTGTAAAATGCAAGGTCAACAAGATATGGGCCCACTTTCTAAGCTTTATAAAAAAAAACATTTTCAATACATATCATCGCTACCAATGCTAAAAAATCAACCTTTATTTAAATATGTGCGTTGACATTATAAAGTCAAGATGCCACATCAACAATAATATTGCCATGTAATCCTCTTTTGTCATCAAGGACAAATGCCACGAGGGATAACAAACTGCCCCTTTGTCCTTGATGGAAAAAATAAGCCATCATTGACTAATCCATATCAAAAAGAATGTCAAGGTACCATGAGCCTGTAAGATGTCATTATCAAATAATGCCAAAATTATTCACTTAATGTCAATGATGCAAATGCCTTGTACCCTATCAAACCTGTAAGAATTACTCACCCACTCCTAATGATGCAACCAAATGTTTCTCCCCCTTTTTGTCTTAAGGACAATGGGCAAAGGAGCACATGGCTGCTAGAGGAGCAAGGCTCCCCCTCAATGGATGCAAGATGTAAGAAGACAAGATTGAGAAAGGACTCCCAACCTTTCTTGGAGCCTTTCAAATGTTTCTTTAGATAAGGCTTTAGTAAAAATATCAGCAACTTGTTCTTGAGAAGGCACATATACCAACTGAAATTCATTAGCCAACACTTTATCTCGTAGAAAATGCAATTTGATAGCAATATGTTTAGTGCAAAAATGCATAACAGGATTTTTGGAAAGGCTAATAGCACTTGTATTGTCACAAAAAATTGAGATAGACTTAGTAACAGAAATACCCATATCATCAATTTGGCGGGACATCCATATCAGCTATGTACAACATGCAGTTGCAGTAATGTATTTAGATTTTGTAGTAGATAGAGTAACATAGTCTTGTTTTTTACTGTGCCATGCAATAAGACAGTCACCTAGAAAGAAGGCAGCACCACTGGTACTTTTATGATCATCTATACAACCAGCCCAATCAGAGTCAGTCAAACCAACAAGAGTGAAATCGTTGTTTTGATGATACCATAATCCATAGTCTAAAGTACCCTAAATATACTTGAAAATTCTTTTTACAACATTCAAATGAGATTGTTTAGGTGCAGATTGAAATCGTGAGACCAAACATATTGCAAACATCAAATTTGGTCTGGATGCAGTCAAATATAACAAACTACCTATCATTGATCTATACTCTGATTGATTTACCTCAGGTGAGTCATCAGACTTAGACAATTTACAACCAGTTTCCATTGGAGTACTAACTAGTTTGCAATCTGTCATGTTAAACTTCTTAAGCATTTCTTTTGCATATTTAGTTTGTGACAGAAAAATGCCTTGTTTAAGCTATAGTACTTGAAGACCAAGAAAAAAAGATGATTCACCCAACATGGACATTTCAAATTCAGATTCCATGATTTTAGAAAACTTTTTAAACAAGGAATCATTATTGCAACAAAAAATAATGTCATCCACATATACTTCAACAACTAGAATGTCAGTACCTTCGACCTTAACATACAAATTGCTATCCACTCCTCCTTTAGTAAATTCATTTGCTGTAAGATGAGCATCCAACCTAGAGTACCAAGCTCTTGGGGCTTGTTTAAGGCCATAGAGTGCTTTTTTTAACCTATACACATAATCAAGTTTATCTGTGGATTCAAAACCTTCTGGTTGTTCCATATAAACTTCTTCATCAAGATAGCCATTGAGAAAAGTAGTTTTGGCATCCATTTGGTAAACTTTAATCTTTTATAGCAAGAGTATGCAAGAAATATTCTGATTGATTCTAATCTAGCTACAGGTGCAAATATTTCACCAAAGTCTGCTCCTTCCTATTGTGCATAACCCTTACAAACAAAATGTGCTTTATTTCTAATAACCTTTCCAGATTCATCAAGCTTGTTTCTAAACACCCATTTGCCTCCTATCACATTTTTATCATCTATCCTAGGCACTAACTCCCATGTTTGATTCTTTTCTATTTGATTAAATTCATCTTTCATAACATTTAACCAACATTGATCAGGTAAAGCATCAGAAACATTTTTGGGTTCAAAATCAATTATCAAACAATAATGCTCAGCAAATTGAGCTTGTTTAGTAGTCTTTGATCTTCTTCTAGTTAGAATACCTGCATCTATATTACCAATAACCTTATTTTGAGGATGTCTCTTTGTAATAATCCTCGAAGGTGTATACTGAGGAATTTTTGTTTTTGCATTTGAATCCTCTATATTTGAATCCTCTGCATTTGAATCCCCTTCATTAGAGGTTGATTTGTTCATTTCATTTTTCTTTTTTGTTTCCGTAGATTTAGGAACTTGATCAAGCTTTATTGGAGCATCTTCTTCAACATCCTACAAATCATTACTTAATAGAAACTGCTCATCAAATCTCACATTTATTGTTTCAACAATTTTCTTCAACCTTTTATTGAAACACTTATAAGCTTTGTTCTGAGTAGAGTATCCAAGAAAGATACCCTCATTAGTCTTAGTATCAAAACTTCCTAGATTTTCCTCATCCCTCTTAATATAACATTTGCAGCAAAAAAATTTTGAAATATTTTATGGAAGCTACTTTACCATACCAGAGTTTATAAAGAGTAAAAGTGGATTTAACTCTGATTTGCACCCAATTCAGAATATAGACTGCTGTATGAACAACCTCTTTCTAATGTGTATCTGGCAAATTGGCTTCATTTAGCATTGTATGAGCCATCTCCTTCATAGTCCTATTCTTACGCTCAACTACTCCATTTTGCTGAGGTGTTCGTGCAACTGCATACTACCTTTTGATTCCATGTTTTTTGCAGTAATCCAAAAATTCCTGTGATGTAAACTCACCACTTTTGTTTGATCTTAAACATCTAAATTTCAAATCTGATTCATGTTCCACCATTTTCCTAAAAACTTTAAATCTATCAAATGCTTTAGATTTGTGTTTCAAAAAAGTAACCCAGGCCATTCTAGTATAATCATCAACAAAGAGCATAAAATATTTATCTCCATTGATTGATTGAGTCCTAGTAATACCACATAAATCTGTATGTACAAGTTGTAATGGCCTAGTAGAAGAATACTCTTTTGATTTAAAAGACACCTTTGTCTGTTTACCCTTAAGGTATTCTTTACATATTGCATTTGTTGGTTTTCTTAGAATAGATAGACCTCTGACATTTTGATTCTTACTAATTCTCACAAGACTGTCAAAATTCACATGACCCAGATGTTTATGCCAAAGCCAATTTTCTTCAATCTGACTCACAAGACACATACTTTTATGATTTCCATAATCAGTAGAATCAAGTAGATTATAAATATTACCAGAGGTTCTTAATCCAGCAACAACAACTCTTCTAGAACTTTTTGTGATAGTGTAACCTTGAGAACTAAAAGATACATTATACCCACTATCACATATTTGACTAACACTTAGAAGATTGTGTTTTAAACCCTCAACATAATATACATAATTAATGGGAGTGTCATCATTTAAGAATAATGTTCCTTTACCTTTGATGTGAATACTTGAATTGTCCCCAAATTTAACAAGTCCACCATCATAATCTTCCAAATGAAGAAACTTATCCTTATCACCTATCTTATGGTGAGAACATCCACATTATTCTCCTATTGGAAAGAAGTGCAGTTTGTACCAACATTGATTGCTCAGTACTAGACACAAACTTAGGTTTCCATTGTTTTTCATTACTTTGTCTTGATTTACATTGTCTAGTAGTATGCCCAAAGTTGTTGCATTTAAAACATTTTACTGTATTTGGAAATCCATAGTTTTGTTTGTGTCCAAACATAGGAGCTCTATGCTTTATAAATCTGCAAGTACTGACCTTGTGACCAAATTTATTGCAATAAAAACAATATCCATTGAAGAAACCAAATCTACAAGATCTGTTAAGTGAATATGTTGGATTTCTATTTGATGTCTTAAAATTCTGATTTATTGTTTTGTCCTTATCAAAACCAACACCATTCAGATCTTTGTGATGTTTTTGTTTATCAAGAATATCATTCAAATGCATAGTGCTCTCATATTGACCAACCTATTTTTGTAGAGAAGAAACTTGTTGTTCTAAGATTTTGATTTTCGTATCTCTATCTTCAAGAAGAGATTTTAGATTTTCATTTGTTAAATTTGAGTCGTTCAATTCAACTTCTAGAATCTGATTTGAACTTTCATGTGAGGCTACTAATTTTTTTAATCTTTTTATTTCTTTGAGAGCACGAAGTAACTCTCCTTCAAGACCAATTTCACCTTGGTCTATATTAGATTGATTTTCACATTTGATAGTTGAAGAAGATTCTATTTCTACCATAAATAGTGTCTCATCACCTTCACAAGGTGAATCATCTGATTCATTTTCTGAGTCTTCTTTTATGAAGAGACTCTTCTTTTTCTTAAAAGTATTGAATTTCTTTTTAGGATTCCACATTTTCTTTTTGTAGAATTTTTCTGGTTTTTCTTCTTCACTATTTTGATCACTTAGAGGACATTGAGCAGCAAAGTATCCAATTTTCCCACAATTAAAACATTTGAAGGGTAATTTACCCTTATATTTCTTTTTTAACTTTCTAACAAGTAGAGCTTCAATAGCATCTAAAAGTTCAGATTCACTATCAGGCTCTTCTTTCTTTTCTACCTTAAAGATAGTCTCTTTGGAAGAAGAAGAATTACTACCTATTCTCATCTCATAGGCTTTGAGTATGCTTTGTAGGTTATCAAGAGTCATTGTAGAAAAACTTTTCTTTTCTTCTAAGGTTGAAACTTTAGTTTCAAACTTTGGCAATAAGGTTCTAATGACTTTTTTAACAACATCTTGTTCATCCATTGTTTCAACAAGACCTCTTCTAGAGTTTACTATCTCATCAATTCTTAGAAAATAGCTAGCAATAGTTTCATCTTCTTTCATCCTCAATGCCTCAAATTGATTTTTGAATGTGAGAATCTTTGATTCTTTTACCTTTTTATCTCCTTGATAAATGTTTTCTAACTTATCCCAAATCTCATGAGAAGACTTACAATGCATGACCTTTACAAACACATCCTTTGTAAGACCACATAGGAGTGCATGTTTGGCCCTAGCATTTAATTCATATTTTGTTTTATCATTAGGGTCTATAGGAATAGTATCAGGAACTTTATACTTAGTTGTAATAATATTCCACACATTAAGATCAATAGAGGTCAAATATGTTTCCATTCGAATTCTCCAGAACACATAATCAATACCATCAAAAAGAGGAGCTCTGGAAAGTGAAGCACCTTCTTGATTTTGAGCCATTTGAACTTCCAAACGACCAAGAACAATCCCTAGGACAGACCTATATGGAGGGATCCTAGCATCTGATACCACTTGTTGGAAGTAGATTGATTCTGAGAGGAGGCGGGGGGTGGGGGGTGAATCAAAGTCTACCAATTTGACTAAAAAATTACAAACTTTAGACACTTATACTTTGCTGATTGATTTCTCTAGACTATGTAAACAGATTTGAATAGACTGTTCAAACTGATTTGAAACAGTAATCAATATAGAAACTTCAGCAATGAAACAAATAACATTAGTTTCAATGAAAACATTTACTAAATATAAATAACAAAATATGAATGGCTATAGAGCAATGTATCAGAGCATGAACCTAATGAAATAGAAACACATGACACAAAATTTCTAGGAGTGGAAAACCCTCTTGGGGTAGAAAAAACACTCAAAATGATCCTTTTATTATATCAAAGTGAACATCAATTCTTTACACTATCGACAAGAAGCATCAACCTCTTGATCAATCTGAAATCAAGAATCCCTTTAGGATTGCAGAAATTTTTCAACCATAAAGTTATATGCGTAGGGCAGATTTTACATAAACCAGTTACTCCAATAATATCACAAATTGCAGAATTAGATTTATGCAACTATGAGATTATAAGAGTATGAAAATGACAATTCCCTTTAGAAAATTTTCTGCTATATAGAACAGAGAAAGTATATACTCTGTTTTGAACAATAATCTTCCTACCCTTGTATTTCAGAACCACAAATCCACTGTATTCAAACAATCTGAGAAATTTCTGATTTGAGAAGTTTGTTCAATAAAATCTCTTTCCATCAAATACACTATTTTTTTTTCTCCCCTTCATTTACAAATAGTTCTATTTATAATAGTAAATATTCAACACAAGTCTTCATGAGAAACCTTCGAATTAGGATTTCAACAGTTATGCAAACTATTTTCAAAAAACTAAAAAACAAAACTGCTCTATTGTTATCACTTGCATCCTAAAAAACAAAGCATAAAACCCTCGTGTTAGGGATTAAGAAAAATCATATCGACTTCTTAACAATATTCTTAAGAGCAGAATAAACCCCTTGTGTTAGGGTTTTAATAATTCATCAAACAATAAAATAAAACTGCTGCAAACGTCCTTTAACAAGTCCAAACAATATACAAATCTTGGTCATGAGCTAAGCAATAAAACTCAGATGCAAAAGAATGATGTTACCTGGGCAAGTATCCCAAAAAATTTGTACAAATAATACCAATGAAACTGCCACCACAACCCGTTCTTCCAACCAGAAAACGACATAAGTATCACTCATAACAAAATCATCACAAAAATCTGTATTCTGTCTGAAAAATACTTCATGGTGGCGGTAACAAAACATCCTTTAAAATCGACATCTTAGCTCACTGTGCATATGGCAGCAATTACACAATAAGCTTTGTAAAATGCAAGGTCAACAAGACATGGGCCCACTTTTTAAGCTTTATAAAAAGAAACATTTTCAATACATATTTATCGCTACCAATGCTAAAAAATCAACCTTTGTTTAAATATGTGCGATGACATTATAAAGTCAAGATGCCACATCAACAATAGTACTGCCATGTAATCCTCTTTTGTTATCAAGGACAAATGCCACGAGGGATAACACATTGTATATTATATTTTGGAATTTTAAAATATTCTAAATTAAATATTATATAAGATAAAAAACCAACTTAAAACAATTATCAAATCTATGCTTATAGGTCTCTTATTTTGTTTCAAAAATCTGAAGCAAACTTGGTGCAGGAGCACCGGGGGAAGTCACCAATCGACACCGCCCAAAAAAGTCCTCATTTTTATTTTGGTTTATTTTGGTTTTGCAGTCAGAGTAATGTCTTATGCAAGCAAATTGTTGCAATTGGCTGGTGTAAAGCCAATCTCCACAACTATTGCCAGCATCCTCCTTGCTTTTGCAAAAATTGACATTTTGGTATATGAATGCCTCAAGGAAATGTTGTCTCATGAATTGCAACCAAATTTTGTAACCATTGTAAGTATCCTCACAACCTGTATATAGAGAACATCGTAGAAATAAAGTTTAATTTTATTGCAGATTTTAATGTGCTGTGAATGGAGGTGGATGAGAATGGAAGCTTAGTAATATCTAGGTCTAAGAGTTGACTTGGTTAAAGCATGCAAAATACGAGATCAAAGGAATTAAATGACTATTTTTTTCTTTTCGGTACAAGTTGATCTTCTTTACTGACTAGCAGACTTGGCATCACTACTGTTGTTTCACTAGACTGCACACGTCACATAATGAATAACATTGAGTGAAGATCTTCAATAAACTTTTATTTTGTGTGAAGCACATGGCATAATGGTAAAGTCATTATGGCGTTGCAAAGAGGTTTTCTCAGGGTATCCCACTACATCAAAGGAATTTTCTGGGTCCACGACTGTATCAAAGATATGAAGTTCCAAATCCAGATAATCGCTTATGGAATAGAAATAGATTACAAGATTTTCAAAAAAGGATGAGATGTCTGAGAATTTAGAGACTGCAATATAAAGATTATAAAGAGGAGTGGAATAGGAAAAGGCTTAATTCCTTTGGAGAAGGTAATTTGAGAAAGAAGACATGATCCAGATCAAGAAGGATCTTGAAGCAGGGTTTCCATAGGAATTGGAGGTCAGGAAAAATGAAAGAAGGGATGGAAAAAAAATGGAATACCAGGAAAAGGTCGTGCAAAGAGGAAAGGAATTCTAGGGAACCCAGTATAGCTACGGGCGCAAATAAAATTCCTATTTGGGGAATGAACTAGAATAACAAATAGAGCTTCTAGATGGACTAAAAATTATACATAAATTCACTCAAGAAGACCAAAGAAACCAAGGTAGATCTACAGTCATCAACAAAAGAAGGTAGGGGAGATAGAAACTAAATATATTCAAACCCTGAAAGGAGTTTCATTCAAAATCCCATGCAATACAAAGGGAGGAAGGATTGATACCCAAATCAGAGCTAATGGAGCCCAAAATCACCCTCAAGGAAGTTTCTGGAGGAAAAAATGTCTAGGAAGCAAACTCTTTGTTATGCCCTCATAACACACAGTGGCAGCAGTAAACAAGCTAAAGGAAGTAGCTTTAATTGTCGAAAGGGGAGGACAAGGTGGAAATAATGAAGAAATCATCAACTGGTGGAGAGAAAAGTATGTAGAGAAGGTAAGTAGTTGGCCACTTCAAAATGGTTGTTTCCAGCTTGAATGTGTGAATTTGTATTTAAAGCATAAAATTTTACATGGAGGCCCTAGTATTTTTAGGCAATAATTTTAGTAAGGTAAACTGGATCCCAAACTTTGACCCAATGCAATTTAAAATCAATATATCAATGAAATGGTTGAGCTGGGTGGGGTTACCAATTGAATATTGGGGTGGGGATGCTATTATCAAAATAGGAGATGCTTTGGGTTCTTTTGTAAGAGTGGATGAGGACTTCCTGAATGGGAAAACAAGGATGTAGCCAATATATGTGTAGAAATTAATATGGATATAGGGGTATACAATGAGTTGGAGATCATTAAAGATGAGGGTAGATGGAAATAGGTAATTAGATCATTATATGAAAATCATCTAGAGTTTTTGTTGTTGAGAGAAAAAATGCAGGAAAGACCCTCAAACCCTCATGGATTAAGAAAAGGTTTAGAAGCCCTTGAACATGAAGAGGTTACATCAGATAGAATAGACCTAGCAGAGAGCCCTTCCAAGAAGAGGAAACAAGAGACTCCAATGCCATGAATAAAAGAAGATCTTCAAGGAAATACCCAAAGAGAAAAGGAAACAACAACTCAACTTGCACAAGACATAAACAAGGAAGTGGAATTGGTTCTCCTCTTAAGGGATATAGAAGATTTAAAACAGAATATATGCCAGCATCTGGAGGAAGTTAGACAGACAAAAGGAAGAGAAGAGGTTAGGGTAGAAGATGAAACAACGATAGATGGTGATAAAATAGGAGATGGAATTGGCGATCGAGAGATGCCCTCCCCAATGGACTATCGAAATTAGAGAGGTCTTAACGGGGGAGGAAATGAGGAAAGGGTTTAGATTGTAGAAGAGATACTCAGGAATGAATATAGCAATAAACTACAAAAAGGGAAAGGAAAGAAGGGGAAGATGATAGCCATGGAGGACTCAGGTGATGAAGATAAAAAGGAAGAGCATAAGGAATGGGAATTTATAGAAGTGGTGAGGATTGAAGAAAGGATACTAGAGAAAATTAAATCAAAAAATAAAGCTCTTAAGATCCTAGAGAAGAGAAATGAGATGAGAGCTTCAAACAAAACCAAAGTGAACATTACTTTAATAGAAGACCACAAAAGGAAAAGGAAAATTAATACAAGCTTTGGGAAGGAGCCTAACCTTCTCCAATAACAATGAAGATCGTTACATGGCAAGCGAGGGGCATCAATGCCCCTAAAAAATAGTGCATGATCAAGCACACGATTGATCAAACAAAAGAAGATATATGAATTCTACAAAAAACCAAGTTAAGGAGGGAGGAAAGTGAGATAAGAATGAATAATTGGAAACAATGGAGAGGGATTTTGTAGGATTAGAAGAGAATCAGAGGGACTAGAGGTGATATGAAACCCTTCTAAAGTAGATGGCATAGTATTGGAAGACAATAAATGGTGGATTAATTTAAAATGTAGAATTCTATAGACAAATGAGTTATTCTATATGGTTAATGTATATGGTTTGACTCAAACAATGTAGAAAAAGGAATTATGGTCATTGTTAAAAGATAGACTAGAAGGTCTAAGAGGGTAAAATATTTTACTAGCAATGGATTTCAATGCTACGAGAAACAATTAGGAGAGATTGGGTGGCTTAAGAAAAATATCAATGGTATAACTAGACTTCTAACATTTCATAGATACCAACAATCTCAAGGACATGCAGGCAATAAATGAGATATATACATGGAGTAATAAAAGGAAAGGCTTCAAGAATATAGAAGAGAGGCTAGATAGATTTTTGTTGGCTGATAATTCGGATAGTCAAATGTAGTTTTATGAAGTCTTCGTGCTCCCCTTCACTGGATCAAATCATTATGTTGTTCAATTGAAATCAAGTCAAAACAATTATTTAGCATGAATCCCATTCAAATTTGAAAACATGTAGTTAAGGGATCCAAACTTGAAGACTTCGATTGCAAAGTGGTGGAATGAGAGAAAACAAAGAGATCAAACACATATATACCGACCTAATAGTAAGATAAAGTATATCAAGATGAATTTGAAAGAATGGAATAAAAACCAATTCAAGAATATCTTTCAAGAAAAAATGAGATTAGAAAATTAATTAACTATTCTCAATGAGAAAATTATCAAAAAAGGAATGGGATCAGAGGAATATGACAAAAAAGTCTCTAAAGGAAGGTTTATTTGAAGTAATGAAAGGGAAGAATGTTTCTAGAGATAGAAATATAGGGAGGTTTGGCTTCGAGAAGGTGATAGGAATACAAAAAATTTCCATAAGACATCTATAGCAAATAAGGAAAGATACAGGTTCACGGAAATTAAAAGAGCAGATGGTTCGAAGAGTTAATCTCTGGAGGAAGTAAATTGGGAGGCAAAAAGATTTTTTGAAGAAGTTTTAAACAAAGAAACAGATTTGAATATAAAAGCAAGAGAGGGATTTCTAGAAGCAATATGCAAAATTATTACTGAACATCAAAACATAGAGCTTCTCAAGAAGATATCCAAGGAGGAGGTTAATGATATTGTATTTCAGATGAATTTTGATAAGGCTCTAGGTCTGGATGATTTTCTGGCTAGCTTTTACCAACGATTCTAGGATATATTAAGAGAGTATATTTACAAACAAGTGGAGGAATCAAGAAAAAAGAGGATAGTTTTAAAATCACTTAATCATACATTCTTAGCCTTGCTTACAAAAAAGAAGATGGTAAACTCAATGAATGATTTTAGGCCAATAGCTCTGTGTAATAAAACATACAAAATTATATAAAAAATCATTGCAAATAGACTTAAACAAGTTTTAAGATCTATAATAGCGGAAGAACAAAGCACCTTTTCTCCTTGAAGATCAATAGTGGAAGGTATCATAATAGCCCATGAAGTGGTTCACTCGGCAAGGAAGACAAAACAAGAAGACATGATTATCAAATTAGACATTGTGAAGGCTTATGACTTGGTGGATAGAGAATTTCTTAAAGAAATCTTATTAAAATTTGACTTCAGTTGGGATCAGATAGCATGGATTAATAGTTGTATCAGGCAAGGAGACCTAATATCTCCCTTTCTATTTATTATAATGGTTGAATATTTAGGAAGACATATTCATAAGATAAGAGACGAGGGTGGTTGGTGTGGAATCAAAGTAGTTGTAGGAATAGACCCACTTACAAATCAATAGTTTGCAGGTGACACAATTTTGTTCGGCCAATCATACTGTAGTACCTTGGGTCAGCAAATTAACTAAAATAAATCGGAGAAGTTCTTTCTCAATTAACTTAAATAGCTAAGCCTAATCTGAGATTTAATAACTTTAATCATGAAATTAGAAGATTTCAAAATTTCTCATGTATATAGAGAAGGGAATACTAAAGTGCACACACTAGCTAAAAATGTAGTAAGGAATTATAAAATCCTTATCATATAGATAATTTAATAGAAGCGGTCAAACAAGTATTATATTTTTAATTTTTTCCCATTCTAAATATTGTCGATGACCTTTTTTGAATTTAAATCTTTTCATTAATGCGCTTGGAGGGATTATTAAGTAGGTGGAATGAGCTTCACCTTTTGATGGGATAGTCGATCATGAAGGTATATTTGGGGATTGTCTACAGGGTTGTTGGTGATTAGACTAGTAATAAATGCTCCCAGATATCCCAAACTTGTTATTGAATGATTTAATAGACTAGAATGATATAAAGAGAACGGTTATCCTATATAAATAGGTTGGCGGGAGATAAAATGGAGATAAAATTGGATGTGATGCTAGAAGGGAAGTAGATAAATTGGAATCATCAACCATCAAGAGGGAATCCTTAAAATTTTAAAGATCAAAAATCATGATGAAATTTTCAACAAACCACAAATTTTGATGAGGGAAGGACAGGTAAGAACTCGGATTTAGACGTGCTTTTATGACGGACTTGAGCTTATATTAAATTTTATATAATCCCTGTGAAGAATCAGAAGAAGTTCCATTTCAAAGAATTATCTTTGTTCGTCTGCTAGCCTAGATTTATCTGATCAATGGAGATCCCAATTCGGCTGCTGGCAAATAGGAGGCAAATGACTTTTTTAGGATAAATTACGGATAAGAGATTAAACACTATTTGGAGATACATGCATCCTTTAGTAATTCAAGTGATCAAATCTTTATTGGGAGAGGATTTTATAATGGTATACCACAGGTATGGGGTAAATATAAACATATCGTCAATCTTTTTGGCCATTGCTTTAGATAGAGGGCTGAGTAAAGAGGTGGCTATAAATTTAAGTAAAGCAGTCTTTAAAAATCAGGTTCTAGGTGGTTTGGATGATGTGTTATGAAATTATGAAGAATTTTGGATTTCATTACCCAAGGGTTTTGGTAAACAAAATGAGGAAGTCCCAAAGCTAACTATAATCCTTTTGGATGGTGAGGAAGACAACCAAGATAATAAGGGGATGACAATTCGAAACCCGAAATTTCTTTTGAATTGGAAAAATGTAGTGGTGAATGCAGCCCCGGACTGGATCTCGACATACATATGACATGAAGGCCTGAAGGAGAAGATTGAAGAGTTTAATATGGAGAGACAGACCCCTACGAATGAAGAAAAGATGGATATCGAAGTAGAAGGTTATAAATATGGAATGTCCCTATTTTTTCCTTTACTAATGGTTTGTTGGAAAAATCTTTATTTTAGATAGGATAGAAAGCAACATCTAAAGTCATAGTAGTTAATATGTTTAATATGGGAAATGTGAGGCCTTTTACATAGTAGTTAATATGTTTAATATGGGAAATGCGAGGCCTTTTACATAGTAGTATGCAGTATATGAAATCTTAATAGTTTAGTAAGCAAATCTCTGTGGGAAATGCAGGGCCTTTTTGTATCAAGTGTATAAATTTCTATGATACTGTATATAGTTAGATCCCTTGCAATCAATTTGTAGAAGTTATCTCTATATGAGTTGAAAATCTAGATTAAGCTTATATCTGGTAGACACTGTGTTTCCCAGTTGGATATTCTGAACTTGATGTATATGTCGTTATTTTCAATGAAAGGGGACTGATCCTATCAAGCAGTTTAATTATAAAAAAAAAAACATTGAGTGAAGACAAAAGGCAAATTGGAAAACACATTGCAAAATAAATTAATGTGTTTCACTTCAGATGAGTTCTATTTTTGTTTCAAATAGACATTGTTTCATGATGAAAATGGGCAAGAAATGGCCTTAGAAATTTAGGCATTGACGGAAGCAAAGCCAAAGGAAAAATGCAGATATGCAAAAGCCTTCAAAATATTCGAATATAATGTTTTGAACATTTAAAAAAAAAGAAAGAACGACATTATCAACTGCTTGAAATGGAAACAACATAAATGGTGAAAAGAAGGTTAAGTGAATGGAGGAAAATCCACTGAAGGGTAGTTTGAATAGTCACCCAACCAAATGCAAATCTAGAAATGTTAAAAGGAATTGATGCTTATTGAATATCAAATGCAAATATAAATGGTGTGAGTTGAGTTTTTAAAAAGGAGATAAGTAGCTGCAAAGGAATTAGTTGTGCATAGAGGCATCACAAATACAGGTTGTATGGGGTATTTGTATGGGGTGTGGATTGTGGCCTAGAATAGAGGGTTTAGAATTTAAAATTTAATTTTTGTAAGAGAGGTTGTTGTGGGCCCATGAATGTAAATACATTGTTGCAAATTTTATATGTGAATTTAGTTTGTTTCTTTGTTGCAATAATAATGTTCAATTGGAACTAGAGAGCCTCTGTAAAAGCTTTGTGTTTGGTTTTATAGTTTGTAGGCAAGAGGTTTTTTCTTTTCTTTTCTGTCTAGCATCAAAACTACACTAAAATGCATTCAATGACTATGGAAGCCACCAATGGAATATATAAGAGCTTGCAAAATATAATTCAACCTATGAAAGATGATGTATGTAATCACATGATACAAGTATCTGGTTTAGGTAAGGTATCTGTAAATGAAATCAAAACTTACCTTTACAAGATAGATCTTCTCACCACCTTGCAAACCTAGAAATCTGCCATTCTCTAAAATAGAAAACATTGCTCCAACCATTAGGGGAATGCTTCAACCAATACGCACATATGAAATTTGTCTCTATAACTAAGGAGGACTTTGGTTTCATAGAAGAAAGGTCTACAACATATGTGCCATGTTGATGTCATTCAAAAGACTAAACCTAAAATAAAAAATACCCATATAACCAAGAACAAATTTTTCACAAAAGAGAGTTTACTAAAACCTTAATTAAGAAAATATCAAGAAAACCATAAAACAAATCATCCACCAACCTCCACTATACCTAAAAAATCATTTCAATCAGAATATGTATACTTGAAGCAACACCAACATAAATGCCAACCGCAACATTTTTACTTGCCTGGAAAACAGAGCAGATGTTATTGATCACAGACTAGATGGTATTGAGAACACACTTAAAAAAATTGGGGAGCAAAGCCACATGATCTTGAAGGCTGCCCCAGCGAGCATGAAAACCCTCGTCCGTAAGTTGGAGAGCTACCAAGGGGAAAAGGCCACGAAGGGTATTATTGAGGTCAAAGACGACACCCCTGAGGATAAGGAAACTGGGCCCAGAAGAAGAACCAGAGCTAGTACTAAAAGGATGCAAAACCAAAGAAAAGAAATAGAGGACATCAAGCGGGTTGTGGAAACTATGGATCAGTTGGAGCTAGAAGCGATGGAGATGCTTCAAAATTTGACCTAAGCACGGGCTTCTATCAATCATTTTTAGATTTTAGTCTGTTCTAATATTTTACTTGTTGGCATTTTGTACGCCGTCTGTCTTTTCTTTAGATGTTGTCTTTTGTTTAGCTGTGTGTTAATGCTTATCTTTTGATCTTCCTTCTGTACTGGGTTTTAGGGACCCATCAAAAACTATTTTCCCTTAATAAAAAACATAAGATCAAACATTGAAAAGATTATGAAGCAATATAATTTCTATTGGCAATATGATAGAATTAATTATGTGTTGCATTGACGTTTTGTCATTGATGTCAACACTAGAGTTGTTATGGTTATTTATCGACTTCCAGTAGAAGGATTTGATTGGGAAGATTATTAGTTGATTGCCACTAGTATAATCTGGATGATAGAATAAGTTTGTATGGATTGTTTATATGCTTCTGAAGTATGTTTCAATCACTTGGGATTGACTTGATGATCGGATGATATCTTATGTTCTAGTAAGCCTTCTTTGTAGGTCCAGTAAGGGTTTCATCGGCATAGCTTTATTGAAGATCTTTGATGTAATACATAATTGGTGTTGGTGAAGCTTCTAGAAGGGATTCAGGATGCTGATGGTGATTGTGTTTGTTCCTTGACTAATTGGTGTCATTTCTTTGGCATGTGTGGATCTAATTTAGGTATGGTGTCATCTAGGTTATGGACCTATTTTCATGTAACATGTTGGTGGATCCTCGGATGTGCTTCCGCGATGTTTTATTCATTGGATGATTTTTGTTTGGCCTTAGGCCGACATGCTTTATGATTTTATTTCAGGATTATGTAATGGATCTATTGAATTATCATTTGGGTGGCCGACCTAATTGGTTAGGTCCTTGGTTGGTATAAGTATATGGAAGATCTCATTGTAGATTATGTATGTATGGGCAAGGAGCAAATAATGTAATAATCATTTGTGCAGAGGATTTGGTCGATCATAGGTGATCAAGTTGGGTTTATGTAAGATGTTTTAGACCTCCGGTATTGAGCTTAACCCGAACTATAATCTTGCATGTTTGATGCTATCATAGGTAGTGCTTCTTTCCAGATTGTTGTTCGAATATTCTGAGGTGGATAACCTCTTTTGTAGTTAGTGAGACTCCATTGTGATGAGCAGTGCGCCTTCCTACATGTGTAGGCCCCTTATTGTAATATTTATTCATCTGATTAGTGGATAGATATTGTGGGTCTCCAATCCCACTGTGGTTTTTCCTCCTTGAGGTTTTCCACATATAAATCTATGGTGTTATGGTGTTCATCTTTGTGGTTGCACTGTTTCTTATTGTTATATGCTTTTATGTTTACCAGTTGTTGAGTTGTTGTATTAATAAGGTTAAATTTCTCCATTTTGGTAGAACACTGATTCACCCACCCCCCTCTCAGTTTTCTTGGATTCCAACAATTGGTATCAGAGCCTTGTCCTCTTTTTGTAGAATCCTAACCACTTGAGGAAGATCTTGAAACCAGAATCCATGGAGATGTGTTTGAGGTAGAAGCTTGAAGTTTCTTTTGAAGATTTTGAAGATGAAAATTTTTAGGAATATAAAGTTGGAAGATGAATAAATTAGATCTGCAAAAGAATTCATTATCACTCTACATGAAAAGTTATCTAACTCTCAAGCTAAAAGGAAAGAACTTATGCAAAATCAGGCTGATGAAGAAAAGGATACTCAGAAGAACCTATGTCAGAATCTGAATCAAGAAAATGAAGTTATGAAGAATGAAATGCAAGCCCTAACTATGAAGATGTGAAAGGAGATTGAAGACCTGAAGAAGAATGAAGAAAATCTTGATATATCTCTGAAAGATAGATATGAGGAATGCATTAGGTTGGCGCATGAGAATGATATGTTGAAAACTGAATTGGTGAAATCACAAAAAAAAGAGCAAGAGTTGGAAAGAATGATGATAATCCTAAGAGGAGATCTCGTTACTGCAAATGAATACAAAGATAAGTTCAAGGTTAATTCTGCTAAAATTGACGAGCTACTGAAGGATGAAAGGTGCAAGGGAGACACTAGAGGACTTGGATTTGAACAAGGTCAGAGATCTAGTACTGCAATTGAAGATCAGACATCTGGTATGCATAATGATCAGAAGGTCAATCGGAATAAACGGTCACCCGTAAGGCAACCCAATGCACATAAATTCAATTGTAGATGTTTTGTTTGAAATAAATTTGGTCATATGGCAAGACATTGTAGAAATAGAGAAAATCAGAATAACAATGCAATTCCTGGTCAATGTTCAAATTGTAAAAGGTATGGTCATAAAGCAGAAGATTGTAGAATGAATGTGAAATGTCATGCATGTGGAAAGTTTGGACATATGGCTAATGAATGTAGGTCAAGGAATGGTCTAGGTTACAGCAAAGAAATTCAAAAGAATATTATCACTTGTTATGCATGCAATAAAGTAGGACATATTGCTAAATTTTGCATAAGAAAGAACCTATTGACAGGAAGTGATAAATCTGACGAAAAGGAAAGAAGAAGATTGATGACATACAGAAGGAGCATGGGAAGAAGTGGGTTATGAAATATGAGGCTCAACTGGTAGAATCAATCACCCCAAATGTGCATTTGGCTGAAGGATTTACCTTGGTTACTCAACCGGCAAAGTCTGCACTGGCAGGAAACTCATCCGATAACTAAGGCATTTTTCTTAAGGGGAGGCAAATTAATGGAAGATCTTGCATTGCCCCTAGTAGTTGTCTGAAAGCCTATTTTAGATCTTTGGAGAAATCAGTTTGAAGGTTAAATGATGAAGATTTATTGGATCTTGGATCTGGTTTGGTTTTCCGGTAAATCACTTTATGAGTTATGATTTGGTCATTCTCCTACTCTTAAGTATTTCAGAATCTTTGGAAGTAAGTGTTATATCAAAAGAGACGATTCCATTGGAAAGTTTGACCCTAGGTATAATGAAGGGATATTTCTTGGTTATTCTAATAAAAAAAAGCATATAGATGTTATAACAAAAGATTGCAGAGAATTGTGAAGATTGTTAATCAAAACCTATAAATGAGAACTGATAGTGGAGATGATCATAAGTGATTTGGTAGCACCTTTACTAGAACAAAATGTTGAACCAGTTACCCCGACATCATCAACTACACTGTAACTGAAGATTAGAGCAAAAAAGTAGAAAGTCAAAAGACTCCTAGATATGTAAGGTTTAATCATTTAGAAGATCAGATAATTGGACAAGACGATGATTTGCAGCTAATGAGGTATGTTTCATTTCTCAAGTTGAACCGACATCAGTAATTGAAACTTGTAAAGATAAATGTTGGATGTAAACTATGGAAGAGAAATTGGATCAGTTAGAAAAGGACAATACATGGATATGATGTTTTTGGAACTAGGCTAGATTGGTCTGTAAAGGATATTCTTAGAAGGAAGGAATTGATTATGTTGAATCCTTGCTCTAGTAGCTAGGATTTTCAAATATTTTCAAGGTTTTTTTTGGTATAGTTTTTGGTTTATGAGGACTTTACACTATGAGCATATTCAGATGTAGATTGGGTAGGTGATGTTGATAACCAGATAGGTTCATCCGATGGAGCATTCTTTCTTGGAAAGGAGTTGGTTTCATGGATCAACAAGAAGCAATCATGCATTTATTTATCTACTACTAAAGCTAAGTATGTTGCTACTAATTGCACTCAAGTTCTATGGATGAAGTAGATGTTGAAGGATATCCAAGTGAGTTGTAACAATCCAGTTTTTATTCATTGTGATAACTCTGCAACTATTGACATATCAAAGAGTCCGATATTTCACTCCAAGTCTAAGCACATTTCTATCAATTATAATTTTCTGATGGAGAAGGAAACGAAGTAAGATTGGTCTGAGGAATAATTTGAGAATTTGAGAGACAGATTAGGAGTTTCTGCCCCTCTAGTAGAGACTTGAGTGATGCTGATTAGCATCAGTCCGGTATGCATTTACAAAGGTTCTATTCATTCCGGATTGATGAGTTGGTGCTACTACTCAGGGTGAATAGTCAGCTATGTGGTTTCAGAGGCTATATGTTTTTGTTTGGTGTTTATGTCAAATTTATGGCATTGATGTCAAAGGGGGAGAGATATATTTGTGAAAAATAGAGCTTAAAAAGATATTAGTCTAAGGGGAAGATTATTGGCACAAGGAGGAGAAACAAAATTTCAGATTGGTTATATCACATGGGGGGAGTTTGGGTCAGGTCTATGGATGGTTAATTGGTACAAAGATATTTCATTCAGAGCTTCTTTGCTATATCATTTTATGGGAGATTGTTGGTTATCTTCCATAGGGGAGACTTGTTTGGTACTTCTTGGCACTTAGATGCTTTTTACATCTAGTGTTGCCATCAATTCCAAAGGGGGAGATTTTTGGCAATATGATGGGATTGATTATGTGTTGCATTGATCTTCTGTCATTGATGTCAACACTAGCTGTTATGGTTGTTTGCCGACTTCTGGTAGAAGGATTGGATTGGGAATATTATTAGTTGATTGTCACCAGTATGATTAGGATGATGGAATAAGTTTGTATGAATGGTTCATATTCTTCTGAAGTTTTTTTTAGTCAGTTGGTATTGACTTGATGATTGGATGTTATCTTATGTTCTAGTAAGCCTATTTTATAGGTTCGGTAAGGGTTTCACTGGAAGAGCTTTATTGAAGATCTTTGATGTAATGCATAAGTGGTGTTAGTGCAACTTCTAGAAGGGATTCATGATGCTTATGGTTATTGTGTTCGTGCCTCGACTAATTGGTGTCATTTCCTTGGAGTGTGTGGATCTAATTTAGGTCCGGTGTTATCTAGGTTATGGACCAGTTTTCTTGTAACGTGTTGGTGGATCCCAAGATGCACTTTCAGGGTATTTTATTGATAGGATGATGTTTTTTTGGCCTGAGGCCGACATGCTTTATGATTTTATTTTAGGATTATGTAATGGATCTATTAGATTATCATTTGGGTGGCCGACCTAATTGGTTAGGTCCTGGGTTGGTATAAATATATGTGAGATATCATTGTAGATCATATACGTATAGGCAAGGAGTGAATAATGTAATAATCATTTATGCAGAGGATTTGGTCGATCATAGGTGATTGATTTGGTTTTATATAAGAGGTTTTAGACCTCTGGTATTGAGCTTAATTGGAACTGTAATCTGGCATGTTTGATGTTATCATAGGTAGCTCTTCTTTCTGGATTATTGTCAGAATATTTTGACGTGGTTAACCTCTTTAGTAGTCAGTGAGACTCCATTGTGATGAGCAATACACTCTAGGTAGTGTGCCTTCCTGCATGTGCAGGTCCCTTATTGCAATATTTATTCATCTGATCAGTGGATAGATATTGCGGGTCTCCAATCCCACTGTGGTTTTTCCTTCTTGAGGTTTTCCACGTATAAATTTATGGTGTTATGGTGTTCATCTTTGCAGCTGCACTAAATCTTATTGTTATATGCTTTTATGTTTACCAGTTGTTGAGTTGTTGTATTAATAAGGTTAAATTTCTCCATTCCAGTAGAACACTGATTCACACTTCCTCTCAGTGTTCTTGGATTCCAACAATTCCATCAACGCATCAACTTAGAAGAGCTCAAATTAGACACACCCATATGAACACAAACACTTTACAATGAAAAAACTTCCCACCACCTTTTGGGAAAATACAAATCCATTTCAAGTATCATTTGAATACCTTAAATGACACACACATAAGATTGGGCATTGTAGAGACTGCAATATTTGAGTGTAACAAATCATCATATGAATTCAATTCATTTCTTAAATTGAGTAGGGCTTAGGATTTCTTGTAAAAAGTTCAACAACATCAATGGTAGGAACAAAAGGCTTGAGATTAGTCACACCCAATTGGAGGCAATATAAAAGCACATCTTTGGCCTCCTCCTGATGATCACTGGTCAGGCAAGGATAAATCCTTGCACCTCCATGCACAACTCAAACCTTTCTCTCTATTCTCTTCATGATGATCATCGCTCCCTTGGAGAATGCATGTAAAATGTGGAAGCACAAACAAGACATTTGTGGACATTTCACTCAAATGTCTGAAAGAAGTATGTCCTCTTGGACTATCGTGAATATATGATTAGAATGGAAAATCACACAACAATAATAATCTGACAATAGATTTGGAAAATTATGCTTTTGTAGCTTCATGAAACTCTAAACCTATAGCCTTGTGAAGCTCCAAACCTCTACTTATCCTTAGCATTCATGTGTTCTCTCTTATGGAAATTTTTGTTTTCCTTCTGACAATTTTTTATTGCCAAATCCATATCTAATGAATTAGAAGAAAAACACTTTAAAATATTTTTAGCTCCTTTTTCATGTATTTTAGGTTAAAAAAACATTCACTTTTTCTACTTGAATATAACTTTAAAAAGAAACTAACAAAATCCTACAATTTGAATGGCTTGAACAAGTAAGCATTAATCACTATTTATGTTTTGAGCCTTCGCAATAGTTCCATGCATGGCAGGAACTAATAAATAAATATTGTCAAAATCCACCCTACCTATGCGTAATTATGGGTATCAAATAAAGTATAATAAAAGCAATATTTTTTTCAAATATTACATCTGGAAATGTTCTAGTAGATAAACATGCAAAATTTATGAGCACACACAAGGCATGTATACTATTTGATAGAATCTCTTGATGAGATATCATCTCATGAAATGCATCATTTGTAAAATATCCCAAAAGAAATTGGATTCAATAAATGATTAAAAAAATATTAGGTAAATGTAATCTTATAGGCATCAAGTTAAATTCCATAATATTATTAGAATAATCCACAACAAATAGAAATCTAATTACAAAGCCATTTAGTCAATTAATCAATTGATGATTAAAATGTACACAACAAAGAGAATTATAATTTCAAATCATAAACTAAAGGGGGATGAAAATAAAGAAAATATCTAGAAATTTTTCAATAGAAGATAAAGCTTTCCATTTATTAAATGAGATTACAAATCTTCTTGATCACATGATCAAGGGTCAATTCATTTAAAGATCAACGACAAAGGTTTCATTACAATCTGCTTCTTTATATAGAAGGCTTACACAAATCAATGAATAGTTAAAAATAGAAATTACACATACATATTCATGCACAACTACTGTTAGCTACAAATTCTATAATTATATCATGCAAAGAACTGTAGTTAAAACTATAGCTGATCTCATGAATGTGGGAAGATATAGTTCCAACAAAAGGTACTAATGGAAAGAGACAACCGGATTTAGGTAGGGTGATTGGTATGTTTACGACAGTGGTAATTATAGTATATAATATAAATGGTTAAACATAGATAACTATACTAAAAACTGTGTAGAAAGGATATAATTAACCCAACCTAGTTTTACTACTATGTTGCAAGAATCATATGTATAATGTTGACTTTTTTTGGTCAATTTTTTTTTCTAGTTTCAATTTAAATAACTAAAAATAATATTAATCCTTAATGTCTAGTATAATATGATAAATGATCAACATTGTAATTAAAGACGATATCAACTTGCACATTAAATCTATCATATAAAATAAATATTTTGTAGAGATAAAGAATACCCTTTGTCACTATATCATATAACATATAAGATAACATTTAGAATAATGATTTCTTGATCAATTGTTTTCAGAATTGATTGTGTGTAGATTTTTTTCATCAATGTTTTGGATCACACTCTGTCATCCATCATCGGGATGAAACAAGTTATAAAGAAAGAAGAAGTGAAAGATGTCCAAAGAGAAGACTAGAAAGCTAAAAAAAATTTCTATTCCCTCCCTCTTTTTAGCTTCTTGGTCTACTCTTTGGACATCTTTCACTTTTGCTTGCTCTCCAACTTGTTTCATCTTGATGATGGATCATGGAGTGTGATCCGAAACATTGATGCAAAATTTTTTTACACACAATCAATTTTGGAAACAACCAATCAATCATGCTTTCTTGTTCATTGTGAACAATATTTAATCTTTTAAAATACATTCAAAATAAGTGATTAAAAATGGAATGTAGCATTTGGGTACTTTATGCCTATTCTATCACTATATTTGTGTACCTAATTCTCAACTAATGATGATTATATTCTATAAGAGGATCTCCTATGTATATGTCAATGACTAATGGATAATCTTAAGGATTGAACTTCATCTTGTCAATAAATCTCTTAGAAAAGTCATGCAACTATTTATTACAAAATCAACTCCAAACCACTATATTTCTGTACTCACATAAATCTGTCCACTTAATTAAATGAATATTTAGTATTTATTTGATTATTTAACCATCAATCAATAATTAATTAAATTAATATATTTAATTATTTCATCTTAACCCTCTTCTCCTATTAATTAAATAAATTATTCAATTTATTTGATTTAATTCACTTAACCAAATTCAGACCATTAATTAAATAAATAAATCATATTTATTTAATTAAATCTTCTCTCACATTTAAATAAATTAATATTTATTTAAATTCCCCCAAAATCCCACCTCTCACATTTAAATAAATTATTTATTTAAATCACCTTTATCCTCCACCCACTTGCATTTTCCTACAAATGCAAGTTGCACAACTATTTTAAATAAATTATTTATTTAAAATCCTATTTATCCTCACCCACTTGAAACCTTTAATGGTTTCCCTTAAAGTCTTCAAACTTAATGGCTTCCCTTAAAGTCTTCTTAAGACTTTAATGGTTTCCCTTAAAGTCTTCGAACTTAATGGCTTATTTCTAGAGTCTTCTTAAGCCTTTAATGGTTTCCCTCAAAGTCTACAAAGCATTTAAATGCTTTATCTTCCTTTTTCTCATGTAAATAAATTAAGATTTATTTAAATCCAAAATTCACATTCACATTTAAATAAATTAATATTTATTTAAATATCTATCCAAATGCAAATTACACCATTTAATTGAAATAAATGATTTTATTTTAATTGAAAATCCCAAAATTCCTCCCACTTGCATTCTCCTACGAAACCCACTTTCAATCCTAACCCCCTTCTAGATTCTTCTAACCCCTTCCTAATTAGCCTAATCCATCCCCTAAATATTGTCACATTCCTAAATAAAAGGAAGTCACTTCTCAAAAACCTCCAAAGTCTTCAATAACCATTAAAGGCTTTATGTCTTCAAATGGTTAACCTCTAAAGTCTTCCAAACCATTAAAGGCTCTTACATAACCATTTATGGTTAACTCACCTTTTACCTTTGGTTAGAGACTTTCCTCTAACTTAACCATCCTTTTGACTCATGGGTCTCTTCAAAGCATTTATTTCTTTGACTAGGGTAGCCATCATGTCCCCTCGAACATTTAATGCTCCTTATCTCTCCTCTCAAGCCTCCTCGTGGTGACACTTGTCAACATGGGATTGGGTTGAAAGTCTCACATGGATTGAATACCTTTCAATCCTAACCCTTGTTAAGATTGCTCAGTCTTAACCCTTCATTTCCCCATTTCTTCTATAAATAGAACCTTTCTCCTCAAGCAAAGGAGGAAGAATGAGAGTATTGTTGTTATACTGGTATTAGCATAGAGCTTTTTCATAGCATCACTATCTACACTTGCATAGCATTTATTTATCATTTTCAACCATCTTCAATCTCCATATGGCATCCATGGCTAGTGCTAAAAGCTGAGAGCTACACTCATGTGGAACTTGGAGAGGAGAGTAACAAGGGAGGAGCAACTATGAGCATCTTGATTAGCTATTATTCTATGTTTATATGCTTTCTATTTCGTGCTTAATATCTCTCTTGATATGCCTGTTTAGGATAATCTTTTGTTGCTAACACTAATGTTTGTTTCTTGTGCTCTTGTGTGTGTTTCCATCAAATAGATTTTCTAATCCTTTTTGCAGAGCATCATTTTCATATGTATGTGGTAATATGATTTAAAAACTATGTTGTCACAAACCCAAAAACATAGCTTTAAGATATATAACACAGGTTATTAGTGATAAAATTACCCATGCATGGTGTGGAAAATTACTTATCATAAATTATAAAGTGCCACATTAAAAAAAGGCTAAACATTGAGAGAACCTAAACTTCTTTCCACTCTCTTATCCATTATATTCTAATCGATTGATATATAGGTGCATATCAAACATAATGATAAACCATTACCAAGTATGGTTAAAGATTCATCATAGTTGAGAAAGCATTGGTGATTAATGTAAACACAAAGATTAAAAACAAAAATCCACAAACAAAAGTCATTACACTACCAAAAACTCCTTTCTTTATCTACTCTTCCAATTCATCTAACAATTATATATTAGCCATTTCTTATGAAATTTAAATGTTATGGTCATCTATGAATAATGCATCTTTTAGCATTGATTTGATGTCATCACAATAAATAAAACATATTTAAAATTTATTTTTGTACAATAAATTTTTAATTTAATATATAAAGAAAAAATGATCTACAAACAAAGATCTCCGACATCATAGTGAGAGTTCAAATGGAGACAATCCATCTAAACTAACATAATGGATAATTTAGAGACTTTATCTCTAAACATCAAGTGGATTTGTAACACTATTACACAAAAAGAACTATACTAGATGATGAATGTCAATGAGTGATATGACCATGCAACATAACATCCCAATAATGTTAAGGATTTGGAAGAAAAATGTAAGCACATAAAATATATAATATAATATAATTTTTTATATTATTCTACACAAACAAGCAAACAAAATTTTAGATGAGCATATATTAATTGTTTAATATAAATATTCTAATTCTTCCAACATGTTGTAAACTATAAAGATAAAATAACTTTCTCTACACCATACAATAAAATATTATATGTATTTATTGCTCATTCATTTTTTTAAACTCCTTTCTCACACTTAACATATACTTTTATTTATATATAAAATAATCCACACAAACCAACACATTGAAAAATTTACACATAAATACATTCATGTTATATAAACAATATATCCATACAAATTGTATTATAACTAATAAAAGTTCCACAATTCACCTATCCACAACCCACACAAAAACAACCTAAAAATTCCAAATAAATATATCCATATTATACAAACAATATATCCATAAAATTTATATTATAACTAATGAAAGTTACACAATTCACCTATCTATACCTTCATTATACCTTCGAACAGTACAAAGTGTTAATTTTAAGCCCCTGTACCGAGGATCTCCCATTGCTTAGACTCCATCTTCTAACCACCTTGATCAGACTTGAACTTATCTTTAAAAGGAATATATTATTTTTAAAAGGATAGTCCTCGCATTTTTTTTATGAGAAACAACGTGCTGGATAAGCCATTTTAGAAAGAGACTTGAAAGAGTGGAGATTACATAATAATAAATCATTATCAACGTCACTGCTTATTTATAAAACATTGTCAAAAGACAGGTGATGGATACTATTGCTAATAAGTCAATTAGTAGATAAAGTTAAGATGTATTATATTAAATATTGCAGAGGATAGACAGTAATGCTGACAAACAACTTATATTCGCTGTTTGAAGGCAGGAATGTATGTAGAGACTCAAGACCAAGATATGCATAAAAACAATAATATTTTTTATTTTTTCCATTTCTGGAGATATGCACAACAACAATAATATTTTTTATTTTTTTCATTTCTGGAGATTTGGTAAGGACATTTATCAGCATCTTCATCTTATCGAATTTTTCCTTTTTTTGTTTGGATTGAAGGAGGCTTCAAATTTTTTATTTTTGTTTAACATTTTTAATGGTTAAATAATTAATGATAATTCTGATGGGGCAGGGCTGGTTTCTGGTGCTAGCAGCAGTTGTCCTGTGACTAGCAATAGTGGTGGTTGGTCAAATTTTTCAAAGTGGTTTTTTTTGAATGGTTCTGGGAATTTCACCGGTAAGGAATGAAGAAAAAGATAAGGAGGAGGGGGAAGCTAATATTGATGAGGGGTGGTCTATTTCTGAAGTCATCCTAACTTCTTGATTTATGGGGTAAACTGGATGACTAGGGTCTTCTTCCACTTCTCAATGGTATTGCTCTCGCTGTCTAGGTGGCTTTCTTGTTATTTCTGTTATCTTGCTTTCAGGAATGTGATTTTGAGGAGTTACCTTGTGTAGTCTTATATTTTTTTCTATAAATGTGTATATATTATTTAAATTAATAGAAACTAAATCACTTATTCATGATAAGAAAGAATTTATTTTTTTAATGCTGTTCTTTTAAATTGACAAATATTTAATGGATATGTATTATAGATCACATTGAATAATAATAATATAATCTATTTTTGACACTAGATTGATCCATTGATACTGAATATTTACTAGTATACAATTTAAACTTGATCCTCTACTATAATAATCTAATTGACATGATAGAAATAATTCTTTAAAAATTCTAATTCTACCAATATCATAAATATAATTTATCTTGTCATCCAATTGCACAACAATTGATTAAGTGGATTTTTCATACATTCAATTATAATTCTTGTTATACCATAAATTATAAAAAAGCAAATGGACTTTTGATCTATTAATGAAGTTAAATGGTTGTAAATGAGCCTATCAGTGATAAGTCTTGCTGAATGCAAGTCTCGTCTCTATTTTACAAAAAATGAGATTTGGATCATATCGGAAACAAATTTAGTAGAATGTATACCCAACCTAAAAGATTTCAACTTAGACTCGTGCTTCCAATAGATAACTAAAAATAGTCTGTGGATAGATATAAAATTTTCGAGTAATGATATCAACAATTGCAGTAATAAACCAGGTGCTCAGTATCATTAGGTAATAACGGGTAGGCCCCAGTTTTGGGGTTCCACTGCCGTCTGTACTCGAATAACAACAAAAGATGACAGCGAGTTATTGGGGGAAAAAATTCCTTCTTTCGGCAAAGAAAATTAATTTTTGGCTTTATCACATGCAAATTGCGACGTTTGCAGGCTTTTATGGATCCATTTACTGTTTGCTTTGCCAAGGCCATCTCTGTCTGTTTATGGAATCAATCGAGTTGCTTGGATATTAGTATTTGTTGTCTTAAGTATTTATATATTTAGTAGCAGTCTTCTTCAGGTAAGCTGTCAGGGTTAAGAGGTGTAGATTATGACAAAACTTAATTCCATTGCAAAGATCGAATCTAGCTGAATCAGACTCAAACCTTTCTGTTTGAATATTTTAGCAATGGATTCACGAGAGGAGAAGCAATGCGATGAAGAAGAAAGAGAAATATCAATAGAGGGGAAAATTGTGTTTTCTGTCGACAAGATTGTAGAAAATTACATCGGTGGTTTTGGACGCGCTCAGTTGTTTCAGGTGGTAGTAATTGCGTTGGGATGGAGTTTTGATGCCCAGAACACGTTTCTGCCCATTTTCACTGATGTTCAGCCATCGTGGCGCTGTGCAAATTCAACGTCTGTCAGTTGCACTGAAAAATCTTCGATATGTGAAATGGATCGGAGAGCATGGGAGTGGGATAGAGGCAAAGCGGTGTCCGTCATTTCAGAATGGGATCTTATCTGCACAAACAGTTATAAAGCAGGCATTCCTCAAATCTTCTTCTTTGTTGGAGCACTATTAGGTCAGTTAAAGCCTTCTCCTTATCCTGCTGGATTCAAGATGTAGTTAATTATCATTTTAGGACTGAATCTTCTTTTTCCCCTCCAAACTTCTAAAGTTCAAGCATCCATTAATCCTCATTTTTTCCCTCTGAACTTCCAAAGTTCAAACATCCATTATTCTTTTGAGGATTAGGAAGAAATGATTTAAAGGGGAAAAGAAACAAGACTGTTTTACGCTGTTTTACAGTCGTTGTGATCGGCTAAAAACATAACCATCATTCGTCAATGTTTTTTCTGAATCGCAGTGAGTTTTCTTGGATCAATATTATGAGTTATCTTCAATAAATTGTCACTTTCAATTTACTTTGTGTTCACATTTGTGAATCACTGTTTGAATTGTTACAAAAAGAATTGTTTTTGATAATTTGAGAGAGGGAGCTAATACTCTTGTAGGGTATTGATATTAGTAGGTTTTTTCCTTATTAATTTTTGACTTGTTTCGTTTTTTTATAATGGTTTAGGAAGTAGAATGAGACTGAAGAAGGAAATGGAAAATTTTGTTGATCTTAGAGTTCTTTATTTTACACTAATTGTTTCTCCATGTATATGGTAGTAAGAGTAAAAGACCAAATATAATTATTGAATTTCAAGTGTCAATGCCATGTGGTATGAGGGAAAATCCAATTTTTTTTTGTTTAGTTCAGAAGGACGATAAATATATGTCAAGGCAGGGAGTGAATGATTTGAGATGTTGAGAAATGATAGGAAAAATAAATGATTGAGAATGGTGATTATTTGAGGGAGTAAATGATTTGAGATGTGGGTAATGATAGGAAAAATAAATGACTGTGAATGGTGATTACATATAAATATATGTAAATAGGGGTGAAATGGATAGAACTACATACACATAGAGGTTGATGAAGTATAAGGAAATGAGTCCAGTTTTGTCAATGAGTGTATCATTTATTATTATTCAATTACATTAAGAAAATCCATCAAGTAGATCAAAAATTAAATTAAATTTGACATGGGTATTGCCAATTTTACAATTACATTTTGCCCCCATTTTAAAGTGAACTTGGATTTTGAAATGAACATATATTTTTAAAACATATATGCACAACCATTTAAAAAAGGTAAATATTCACAGATAAAAAGGAAATGAGATCCATGTAGAGTGATTAGACTCAACTTGACCTCCTCATGTTCTTCTTCTTTTATATGTCCACTCTTTACGAACTTATAAAACAGGAAAATAAATGTGGAATGAGTAATTTTTGTGGCACAAGTAAATATAAACATATTTGTAAAAGGATTTTATAGATGAAAGAGAGAATAAGATTGGAAAATTTGAATGATACTACTCTACTGGAGTATTACGTAATATGATCAAAGATTTATCTAAACATGGTGTAAATCTCTTGGACAATAATCATTTATTATTTAACTATTAAATTATTTAATATATTAATAGAGTCATATCTATATTCATTTGAAATTCAACTTTTTCTATGAAATGAATGTACATTTCTATTTAAAATATATATTCTATTTATTTTATTTTTATTTTAAAATTATTTTATTTAATGTTATTATTTGATTTTTGATTATCTAAAAAGTAATTATAATTTAACATATAAATTTTAATTTTATTTTTTAAATATATATTAATTATATTTTGATTTTAACGTATAAAATTGTCATCTAAAACTCTTCAATTAATCTGATTAGTATCAATTATTTATATCCAATCTAAAAATAGCTATTCCATCATCCATACTACCAAAATCATCTAGATCTCCTTATCTTACTCTCAACAACACTTGATGAACAGTTATTTGAAAATGTTGTGAGATGTGTTAAAATTAGGCATTGATGCTACAAAATTGCATCTTGCTATTGGTAAAAATATAAAAAATCTCTACCATTGAAATGATGTCACATAGGAAAATGCTTGCGTACAAACTAAATGATAACCATTTTTAATTTTTAATTACAACATCTTAATGTATGATGAAAGAATTGATCTATTAAAATCACAACTTTTCATTAGTGAAAAATGAATTCTTTACTGTTAAAATGATGTCATGAAAGAAAATGTTTGCAATGATCAGAAATGGACCAGGAAATCTATGGGAAGCAAACTGTTTGTACTCCCATCGGATTCTTTGAATCCCTTGCTCAACTGCCTTAACGATAATGCCTTCTTTGTGAAATGGTGTGGCACTGGTGGGACAAGCAAAGACATTCTTGATTGGTAGAAATCTTCCTTCCCAGACCTTATAGCAGTTAGACAAATGCAGAATGATTTCTTGTTCATAGAATGTTTGGATGCGACACTAAAAAAAGCAATCACAAAGGGCAGCCCTATGTTTTTTCAAGGCTCCACCTTCCACTTCCTTGACTGGAAACCAGGGTTTGATCTAGCTCAGCACAGATTTGAGAAAACCTCTATTTGGCTATCTTTAGTAGGCCTTCCATCTGAGTTCTGGTGCCCGGAGTCACTCCTAAAAATTGGTGATGCTCTTGGTTTTCTGGTAGGGGTTGAAGCAGATTTCTTTGAAGGTCAGAATGGGGATATAGAAAATATATATGTAGAGATTGATCTCTCCAAAGGCTTCTACAGTGAGCTGGTGATCATTTCGGAGCTGGGTAGATGGAAACAAAAGGTGATAAGATTGGGTAATGGAGTACTGGCAAATGCTTGTTAAGGAACCAAATAGTGAACAATAGCTCCTTGGTAGCATCTTTGGGAGCCCTCAACCTCCCTCTTCAACACCCTCAACCATTCATTACTAGCCCAGTTTCTCAAAAAGGGTCCTTGGATCGGGATTCCGCTTCGAACCTAACAACTTTAGCCTCGTACCAAGCCTTCTCTAAGCCCCTTTGCCAACCCTTTTGTAGTGTCTTGGCTTCTTCCCCAGTCTCCTCTATGGTTCCTGATTCCCTAGTCCCCCTCCCTCCTTGCTCTTGTTTGCATCTTGGTAATATTCCTGCTAGCCTGGTTCCTTCGTCTCCACTTATCTCTACTTAGGTTTCCCATCCCCCTCCTGTTCATCGTCCACCTCTCATTTTATCTCTGATTTTCAAGCCCCAATCCCAAAAGGCAGTCAGAAGTCTGTTTGGGCAAAAAAAAACCTTGCCTTGAGCAAAGCATCCTTCAATTTTTTTTACAACCTCCAACTAAGGCTTCCAAAAGGAAAAGTTGTGTTAAGCGTAAGAACCCAAGGGGTTCCTTCTAGACAACAAAATCCACTAAATGCCAAAATGTTCATCTTTCAAAAATTTTACAAGAAGAGGAAGTTACTAAAGAGGATCTTAAAGCAGACATGGAGGAGAATATTGAGCCTTTCTTATCTAAGGGAAAGATTTCTCCTTCTCCAGACTATTCCCTCCCCAATCATCATTTAAACCTCTCTGCGGGAATTCCTTTCCCCTTTCTCCTCTCTCTGCCTTTTGAGTCCAACATCCTGGATTTGCCTATTGATTACAATGCTCAAAATCTTCTGCAGAAGCTCATGATAGGAGAGGAATACCAGGACACAATATTGGACACCCCCTCGCACTTCTCTACTCACAGATTAAGGAAAAAAGGAAGCTAGGGCCTCATCAGAAAGAGGAGGGCCTGGAGAAGCCGGACTTTGGTTCATCCCCTCCCCAAAAGGGCCACAAATATTTCATAGAGGCAAGATTTCAGATGGAGTGGCAGAGAATCAATCTAAATTATTGGATCTTTGGAAAGTAGGGAAGGGGTATCCCCTTCCTAAACAACAATGAAAATCCATTCTTGGAATGTTAGGGGTCTCAATGCCCCTAACAAATAGAGGGTGATCAGAAGACGGATTCTTTTGGTCAGTGCAGACATAATCTTATTGCAAGAAACTAAATTAGAGGAAAAGCTAGTAGTTGCCTTTGGAAATGGGACTAGCTCTTTGTTCCAAGCTTCTCTCCAAACGACAGTATCCTCAGAAGGTGCCTCAAGAGGACTAATGATAATTTGGAAATCTTCTCAAATTAAAGTTGAAGGCATTGCATCTAGTAGGGATTGGATGCTTGCTAAAATCACTCATCTTCAGTCAAACACTTCTTTCTTCATTATCAATGTATATGGCCTAGTGTCCCCATTCAAAAAGAGACTCACATGGTCCTCTTTAGATGGAGTTTTGTCCACCTTATCTGAGGAACAAATATTTATCGGGGGTGACTTTAATGCTATCAGGAGTGCTTCAGATAGGAGGGAAGGAATCATTCACTTAGGGAGTGCTCAGCAGGATTTTAATAATTGGATTGAAAGGTATGGCCTTCTGGAAATAGACTCGGGAGACACCTTCACATGGACAAATAGAAGGACAGGTTTTAGCAATATAGCAGAAAAAATAGATATATTTTTCTAGCAAGGGGATTTGACTCTTTTCCCTTTTACTCCCTCCTGCAATGTCCTCCCCTTCTCAGGCTCAGATCGCTATCCCATTTTGCTCTCTTTGCAAGGCACTCAGGGATCATCTAGGGCTCCTTTAAGGTTTGAAAATATGTGGATGGAAGAGAAAAATTTCCTTACATTGATAGAAAATTGGTGGAAGAAAGGATCATTTGAGGGCTCAAAACTTTTTTGCTTCATTGCAAAGCTAAAACTAGTGAAACAGAAACTGCTTCAATGGAACTCCCAACATTTTAAAAACACCTTCTCAACAAAAAACCTTATAGAAGAGAAATTAGTAGCCCTAAATGACAGGATTATCTTGGTTGGAATTGATCAAGAATCTTTTCAACAGGAAAGGTACCTCTTATTGGAATATGAAGACATTCTCTCTAAAGAAGAAATCTTTTTTAAGTAAAAATTGAGAGAGAATTGGCTCAGAATGGGGGACAAAAAAACTAAGTTTTTCCATAACGTAACAAAAATTAGAAGAAGCAAGAATTGGATATCTAAACTGCAAACCAGGAATAACCAAACCTTAGAGGATCCAGAGGAAATAAAGGAAGAGATTATATCCTTCTATTCCAATCTTCTAAACAACAATGAAGGATCTCATCTACTGGATCAAAAAACGTTGCTGGCAGGGATCCCCAAGATTATATCAGATGAACCAAATTAGATGCTAAAAGAGAAAATAAAAGTGGAAGAAGTATTACAAGCTCTAAACCAACTCCCCTCTAGTAAGGCCCCAGGTCCATATGGCTTTCCTATGGATTTCTATAAGAAATGTTGGCATATCATAGGTCAGGAACTCTCGGAAGCCTTAGAGTGCTTAAGAAGATCAGGGAAAATTCTCAAAGAAGTAAATAACACCTTCATAGCTCTCATTCCAAAGAAGGAGAAGGCAGAAAATCTTGGAGATTACAAGTCTATTTCCCTATGCAACACAGTTTATAAAATCCTCTCAAAAGTGATGACTAACAGATTGAAGCCTCTCATGAATAGCATCATCTTAGAAGAACAGACTAGGTTTGTTCGTGGCCGCTCAATCCTTGATGGAGTGATCGTAGTGCAAGAAGCAATCCACACCCTCCAAAGTATAAATAGGCTAGGTATGATAATAAAATTAGACATATAAAAAGCTTATGATAGTGCAGATTGGTGTTTTCTTTGTAAAACCATGCAAGCTTTTGGCTTTGACAATCAATGGATAAATTGGATATTTGAGTGCATCTCAACGCCCAAATTTTCAATCCTGGTTAATGGCAAACCAGCAGGTTTTTCTCTTCCTCAAGTGGTATTAGAAAAGGGGATCCTCTTTCTCTGTTTCTTTACATTATTATGGGGGAGGCTTTGGGAAGGGCAATCAAAGCTAGTCATGTCAACCATAAGATAGAGGGAATTAAAATAACCAAAGACTTTGTAGTTACTCACCAGTAATTTGTAGATGACAATCTTCTCCTAGGGATAGCAAATGTAAAGGAAGCCACCCATCTCAACCAAATTTTAGAGACGTATGGAAGGGCCTCAGGCCAATTTAGAAATAAGGATAAAACTAAAGTCTACTTCTTCACAACTCCAATCTCATTACAGACTAGAATTCTCAGAATTTTAAACTGCAAAGAAGGATGTCTTCCATGCACTTACCTAGGTATTCCAATAGATCGAGGCCTAAGGAGCTCTAAATTTTGGGATCCCTTAAAACTCAAAGTTGAACAAAGAGAAAATTCCTAGAAGGGCAAATGACTTTCTTGGGCGGGGAGACTAGTGATGATCCAAGCAGTGATCTCGGCCCTTCCAATCTATCTCTTATCTATATTATCCCTAACATCTAGTGCCAATGCCTTCATAATCAAGAAGATGAGAAATTTCTTTGGCAAAACACTGAAGAGAAGCATAAAATTGCTTTAATAGCTTGGGACAAAATTATTAAGCCCAGATCAATGGGTGGTCTAGGCATCAAGGACTTTAAACTACAAAATATAGCCCTAGGGGCTAAACTAGTATGGAAATCCATAAAAACCCTAATGCTTCATGGGTGAGAATGTTGGCAACAAAGTATCTCTCAACTCAGAATTACCTTAACATCCTCAGACCAGGAAACTTCCCCAAGGGGTCCAGAACCTGGAACTTCATCATCTCTTGTAGAAATCTGGTTTCAAATTCGATTTCTTGGGACATACATGAGGGCTCATCTAGTCTATTCTAGGAGGACTCTTGGGGTGGTTATCCACCTCTGGAAAATCTAATCCACATCCCTGTTGCAGAATACTGGTTCAAACAGAATTGGGGTTCCCGAGTTAGAGACTATTTGGAAATGGTTGATGTGTCGAACCCACAAAGATGGAGATGGAAATCAATGGAGGGCTTTCCAATTCCAAGGGAGGACCTAGTTGAGCTTCTAGGACATCTAGAAGCAAGAAACATCAGCCCTAGAAGAGGAGAAGACCTCACTTATCTGGGCGCCCTCTAAAATAGGATAGTATAATTCAAAAGATGGATACAAAATTCTAGTCAACCTTGCAGAGTAGAGTAACCGTGATATCCCTTTGAAGATGTTTTGGATTTCCAAAGTCATTCTGAAAGCGGACATCTTTGCATGGTTGGAATTCTGGAAAAAAATTCTAGCTGCAGATAAGTTTACAAGAATGGGCTATGAGGGCCCATCAAGATGCATTTTGTGTAAAGCCTAGTCAGAGTCAATGGACCACCTCCTCTTGAATTGTCCTTTTGCTTCCAACTGTTGGAGATGGCTCTGTGCCAAATTGGACCTGATCATAGCCTTGCCGAATGAAATCAAATCTCTATTCCAAAGCTAGCCCCTTCCTATTAAGGAGAGCTCCTTGAGCCAAATTTTGGAAGTGTCCCCATCATGCTTAATATGGGAAGTGTAGAAAGAAAGGAACCACAGACTATTTGAAGGTAAAGCTAGGAGACAGGAATCAATTTTGAACTCAATTGAATCGGCAATAGTGGACTCAGTTAACTGTAAAAAAACTTTTTCTTTAGACTAATCCAAAGTTTTTACTTCATGGGATGAAAAAATCAGTCTAAAGTGGTAAGGCATTATTATCCCCTCATCCTCTCACCAAAAAACCAAGGCAAGAAAAGATGCAACCTGGTCTCTCCCAAAGCTAGATTGGGTTAAATTGAACTTTGATGGGGCCTCCAGAGGCAATCCTGGCCCTTCCGGAATAGGCTATGTTATCGGAGATCAAACAGGAGCAGTTATTGGGAAAATGGCAAAGCTAATTCCTCCAAACACCAATAACATAGCAAAGTTCACTGCTCTGCTACTCGGCTTGAAGGAATGCATCGACCATGGCCTTAGAAATCTCTCAGTGGAAGGAGACTCAGAGATAGCAATAAATGCTATAAGGAAAAAGAAAACCCCCAACTGGAGACTCCAAGAATTATTGGAAAAAATCCTAGAAAATTTGAATAGACTTGAACATTTTGAGGCTAAACACATCTATAGGGAAGCGAATGAAGTGGTGGATGCCCTATCAAAATCAGCAGTTCAAGGCTCGTTCACTCATTGGTGGTCTCAGGGCATTCAGCTTACTAGTAATGCAGATCGGGCAGGCTAATAAGTTTTGTCCATACAGTTCTTTGGGGCCGCTCTCTATTAGCAGGATGGTGGATCATAGAATTTAAAATTGAACTTTTTTGACCTCCTCTATTTTGGCGGTTTATCCTAATGGCTATTTCCTTTCTTCAAATTTAAGTGCTCACTTAAAATTGGGGCTTATGGTGGGGCCAGGTTAGCCATGCTAGCAATCCGTTAAATCTAACTTTGCCTCCACATAAATGGGATTCTCGAAGCTCCAGCTAGTTTGTGCCGTCACCCAGTACTTTTTGCATGAGCTGTCTACAGGTTAATCCTTTTATCTACAGTTGAGTAGATTTGGCTCGATTTGGGCATTTATTCTTTGCCACCTTCGCGAGAGCCTTTATTGCCTCTCTTTTCTTCATTATTATTTGTTGAGACACGGGCCCGATTTTCTTGCTGAAGCGTCCTCTTCTTGCTTCCATCTCTTCTCCCTGCATATTTTGGATTTTTCTCTCTAGTTTCCCTTCTCGAATGCCCTTTTTTTTTTTTTCCTCTGGCCACCATGTCTTCTGAGCCTCCATTTGGTTTTATCATGAGTGTTTACTCGAGGCCTACTTCTTGCTTCAGCGCAAACACCCCCATTTCACTTGCCCCCTCCACTCGTCAGGTCTCTTTCAAAAGGATCACAGATTTGAGACTCAAGCGGCTCCTCATCCATGTGGACCCTCCAGTTCTTCTTGCAATAAAAATGATCCTGGGTAGTGCCCATTTGAGCAGGGATGAATACCCATGAGACAACACTAGCATCTCCTCCAAGTTTGTGGCTTCTCTATTGGACCAGAAGCTACCTAAGCAATCTGTTTGGAATCTTACCAAGGAGCTCTTTCCTGAGGAAATCCTCAAAGAATTTCAAGAAATTTTGAATAAGGCCCTCCATGATTCTGGCGCACCTTGGCCAAGCGACCAGATTATTTTCAATGCACATAGAGAGCTCATCAAATACTATCCATTTCTACTTGATCTGAAGGGTAAAGATTTGGATAGACATAGAGTCTTTGCTAGTGTGGATCTGAGCTATCTCAAGTGGAGATTCTTGGGCGATGACCCAGAGGCTCAAGGAAAGGAGGAGGATCTCTTTCAATTTGCAAAGATGAACAAAATCCTGCCTATGAATGCAGCAGAGGCAGAAGCAAAACCAGAGCAGAGTTGTAGAGGTGGCTCAAGCAGAGGCCGTAGGAGCACGAGTCGTGGCCGAGGTCGTCCAGCAGGCAGAGGTCGTGGTAGAGCAAGAATGGAACTGCCGCAACCCGACCTTTCTACTACAAGCTAGGCCCTCTTCTGTTGATATTTCATTTTCCCTACCTGATACTTAGCCATAAGTTTGTATATATTTTATTTTGGTTTCATACTTTCATGCTTAAAAACTACAGACTATTATATTTTTTGATGGCTCTGATAAAAGTTCCCAGCCCTTTGCAGGAACCATGTTATGTTGGATTCTTTGAGAACAGGTTTTTTAATTGTCATGAATCTCAGCGAAGAAATCTCTGTATTTAATCGAAATCAATAAGCAATCTACCAAAATCTTTTAGCTTCCTCTAACATTTCTTATGGTTAACTTATTGTCGTGATTTAGTTATTTATTTATTTTTCCCATTAATTTTGTAGCAAAAAGGAAAAGAAAAACCTGAAATCATATATTTTTTAGTCTTCTAATGTGTATTTAAAAATAGACACACACATGTATGTATGTATGTACACATATATATACATGCATATATACATATACATATACACACATATACATACATATCTATATACATGTATGTATATATGTATACATACATACATATACATACATGTATATATATACATATACATATATATATGTATATATACATATACATATGTATATATACATATACATATATATATATGTATATATACATATACATATATACATCTATATACACATATATACATATGTGGCTAAATTACATGAAAATTAGACCTTAATTTAGAGGACCTACTGGAAGAGAGAATTACTTCCTTAATGGTCTATACAAAGCTATCAACCTACCTAAAATCTCAAACATTAGCTATAACTATTGTGACTATCACTAAATATAATGTGCCTATGTTTCAAAGAGAGATTTAACTTGGGTGCCATCAAATTGATTTATGAGATACTCAAAGAAGTGATATTCCAAAATCTTGGTGTCCCACTTACACTTTCTTCTAACAAAGGCAAATCTTCCATTGCCACAAGCTCTTCTTCTGTATCAAATATTTGGAAGATAGTAAATCCTCAAAACATTTAACAGAAAAGAAAATGCCAGGAAATAGAAGAGAATGGGTAACTGTAAAACCGTAACAATATTAAGAACAAATCCCAATATCCATAGACTACAGATTAATTTAGATAAACAAAAAGAAGAATAGCCATAGCTTGTTTCTTGCCCCTTTTACAAACCAACAACGGAAAAGAAAAATCTAATCACGAAGGCAAAAGAATAAAATAGTCAAATGCTTGAAGGAACATTTCTGCGAAAATGTCATGGTATTGTGCATGAATGTTAACCATACGAGTTGTGTTAGAATAAGCACCAAAATCTTCTCGTTGTCGGTTATGCTACTTTTGTGGCTTGGACATTGCAATGAATGCAGTCTGTTGAGAAAAATTCGTTACCACTAGCAAGGACTAGTAAAATTAATGATGAGGTAGGTGCAAGGGCTAAGCATAGCCATAACATATTACATATCTAAAGAAGAATAGACATAGTCATAGCTTATTACATGCCCTTTTTGCGAAGGGGATACATAAAGAATACAAGGGAAATTTAGTGATAATATTGAAGGGGTAATCATAATTTTGAAAGAAAAACATACGATATAATTGAGAATTAGGCCTCTCGAGATTGAACGTGGAGATACAAAAACTTAAACGATGCCTTAAAAGGAGCATGTAATTCATAAAGCAATTGTTGCATGCAAAATCAAAGGCCAATTTGAAGGCTTGCGTGCAACACTCGCATCAACACATGCTTGCAAAGTCATGCTTGTGTCGTCTGCAATGAAAGAGAGTCTCGAACTACAGCAATGAATAATTCGTGCCTCTAATTTGTAGCTTTATGATGAATTTTGAGGCCTATGTACAATCAACTCTTGTTTGTGATCTGTGACAACGAATTGCGGAAAGAAATCTCTAATGCATTTTTCCTTCAAATTGACGTCTTGCACAGATGAGAAGAGCGACCTCATGGACAGCTTGCCTTCCTTCTACACATGATCAGTCCTGCTCACGCCTTCTTTTTCTCAGAAGCCTCTCTATCCTAGGCAGGTCATGAGCAGCCGTCTTCTTTTTGTGATTCATAGCAGGTCCGTCGATTTGTTTATGGCTCCACGTGCGACTTCAATCTCTTCTCGAACTCGCCCTTCGCATCCCCTCTGAAAATGTTAAGTAATTAGATACCATAAAGAATTTAAAGAATTGCGTGATGAATGAACAAGAAAGAAATGATTATGAATCATACAAAACACATAAAATTGCAAGTCGATCCGTTTTAATATAGAAATTGGTGTATATAAATAGAATAAAGCGTTATAGTCAAATCGGGAGTGAACTCAAGGAGTGCAGTGGTGGCAAATAGGTCCACCAAATAGCAAGAGACAAGTGCCACATATTATGGAAAAGTTCGACCAATTCTCCAAGACATGTCTAGATACTATGCCTATTCAATGTGGTTTAACATCACGTGCAGAAATCTATAAGATAAATATTTAATAGCAATTGCATTTTTGTGTGCAATGGGTACAACAAATAGGTATGGCAGGGACATTACAATTTTTTTTTGTTTATTTATAGAGGGGCTCAGGGAGAGGAGAGATAGAGATAGAGATGAAGATGGAGAAAGATAGGGATATGGACACACATATATAGAGAAAGAGAGAGGTGTGATATATATAGGGGAGAGGGGCCTGTAGTTGTACGAGGTCCAATAGTCGTTATAGAAACTGTGCTTATAATATTCATTGTTGCCACATATTTATACTATATATTGTAAATAAATAATCTACATGTAAATAAAAATATTGCCAAATGTTGATCAAAATGAATCAATACTTGAACATAAGAGAACCTATAAATGTTATATAAAAGAAACATAAATACATTAATTAACAAGTGAAATAGATCATTTTTGTTTCAAGTAAAATATCAAAGCTATCCAGTATAAGTGTTTCATTTATAAAATAAGATACTAACTTAAACAAGTATTGTTATCATAGTGAAAAAACATTATTCATATGTGTACAACTATTGGTGTAGCAATGTATATGCATTGGAGTATTTCATATTAATTTTTGTCTTATCACTAATATAAAAGGTGAACACAATAAATACTTTTTTTTTCCTCCATGAAATGTGAGCGATTGTCCAAAGGTTTAAGTGTTCAATGATTGGTCCTTTGTGTTCATATAAGTTTTATTTAATACAATAATATTTTGTTTTTAGAACAACAAATATTTTTTTTGTGTTCAACAATTGGTCCTTTGGTGTTGGATATAAAAGTTAGAGATAACACACATTTATGATTACTAATAGGTATTTGGTCCATTTAAGTTGCATATAAGTTATATTTTACATAATGATATGATATTATATTAATTAGAAATGATATTTTTTTATTCAACAACAAGGGACTTTTAGATTAAGTTTTGGTCAAATCTTTAAAAAGTCATTTTTTGGGTCCACTTTGCAGTAGACATGTTATTTTGATGACTTGCATGATGAGTAAAGCCTTCAAACCTTAGTTGTAGATAGTTAAGTATCCATAATACATTTCTAAAAAAACAAGAGGTCTTATGATATTCCATGTTATGAAAATAGAGAAAGAGATGAAGATAGAACTAGAGAGGAGGGATACAAATAGATAGATATAAAGGAAGATATAAAGATAGAAAAGAGAGATATAATGGAAAAGGGAGAGGGAGAAATAGATTGATAAAGAGATAGATAGATAGAGAATCAAGGAGATATAGAGAGGGGGAGAGGGAGATAGGGAGCTAAACCAATATAGATGGAGAAGAAGAGTGGATGCATGGACAAGGATGTTAGTGTAGGATGATAGGTCAGTATGTTGGATACCATATAGCATAGAATTGATTTTCCCAAAGCAGTTTTAGTGGTAAGCTATGTTGGATTGTACATTTTAATTTGAAACTGATAAAATTGTGTGATGGTAGAATTGGGTCTTTTTATAGTGAGATAAAATATTCATATAATATAGTATGCTAAATTCTATTGTTTTTGGTGTCTCGTTACATATGTATTGGAAGAATTATTACCTATCAAGATTAGAAATTACAGATATCAAAGCAAATCATAAGAAAGGGGTGGCGATAACAGTAGATCTAACGTTTCTTTTGAAAGAAGATGCCTCTTTTCTTCAAATTTTGCATTTTATTTTTCTTGGGTGACAAAAGGCAGGTCATGGGTAGGTCATGAACAGCTGCCTTCTTTCTGTGAGAGGCCATAAATTGTCAGTGCGAGCAGGGTTCATTACGAACGCAGCAATTTGTTTACCAGTCGAATGAACATATTTGAATTACAATGTACTCCTCTTTCATGTAAGTCACCATCATCGTCAAAGCTTAATCCATATAGAATCTAGATATACTCTCTTATATGTAAATATAAAAGTGTGCAAACTTTAAAAAGACATCACACCTTTAACTCAATCAATCATACACTTTTTACTAATGAGAAAGAAATCTCCAAATTATTCCTTCAAATTGATAGCCCAGATACCACCTTGAGAATTAGAATGCAGTCCAAAATACCAAATAAAAGATCAAGTTAGTGGCCCAGCTACCACTTGAAGAGTTACAATGCACTCGACAATAAGACACTTTACAATAGCAATTTTAAGTTGTTGAAAAGTAGAAACACCAAATTAAACCTTACTAACAATGGGGTAAACGAAGGGGAGAGGATTGTCAGCATCCTGCTCAGACACACAAACACAAATGAAACACAGCAAGCTTCGATGGATTATTTCATGAGGCGAGAAAAGCAATAAGAGCAGTTGGTAATTAGCATGAAGCGTTGCAATATCCAATTCCGCTCCCACAGTCACCGATGTTGCAGCATTTAGGGCTGCCTGAGTATCCTGTACAACCCCCATCGTTTGTGCACAGGTATTTAAAGCATGGTCCTCCTTGTGCTGAAGCCACGCTAATACTCACCATTATTATTACTGCCATCAACAGTATCACCACCCTCCCAGCCAATTTCGCACTACCCATTTTCATTGCCATTTTTCCTTCTTCTACTTTGCTTTTGTCCAAAACAAATGATTGAAGATGGCTTATTTGAGATGAGAATGCTTGTTTCATGCAATGTCATTAAATAGCACATGGATAAGATTGTCCTGCTCATTCTCATCGTCTATGTTTTCATTGCCAACTCCGCTGGCAATTTAACCTTTCTTTCTAGCTGAAAACGAGAGGAATATGCGGAGACAATAAAATGTTCAATGACAAAGCAGTTGTTCAGAGAGAAGAGACACATTAAATTCTTATCACATAGGAAGGAAATAAAAATCTCTCTTGTAAAACCGAGAACAGTATTACTGTCTCCTGCTGGCCGACCTGGGCATGTCATCGACCTTTTTGGTAGAAATAAAATCTCTCGAGTTTTACGAGATTGAAGGCTGTATAAATCCACAAAAGCCACAAATTTTTGGATGGATAGTATCGTCATGCTTTCATACAATTACATTTTAATACTCGTTTTGATTTTTTTGTATTGGATGCTTTCCTTTCTAATCGTCTTCTCTATAATTGCTCACGAGATTAAAAGACTGAAAAATAGATTTCACATATATTATTGTTGCTAATTACGGCCAACGTCTTTATAAATTCAAGAAATATCTTTTATTTTTATTGAAAGATTTATTTTATATTTTATTAGACTTTAATCTTGTTTTGTTTTAAATAGAAGATAAAAGAAAATTTACCTCTCTTCATAATATGCAGACTTTGAGATAGTCATAGCAATCAGCAAAGCTAAAAAGAGAAAATAAAATAAGATGGTCTCACAAAATATCATCAATTTTATAAAACAAAACATTCTATGATTCAATAATGTGATAAATTCTAGTGAATAGTTAAAATAAAGAAATAAAACTTGATCAAGGTAAAGCAACTAGATAAACAACTTGAATTTACCCAAGATTAAGGACACAAGCAAATTGGAAAGCCCCCATCGGCATCTATTTACTTGGGTCTTCCTTTGGGCACAAAACCTACGGATTTGTTTTGGAACAGTCTTGTTGATAGATTTAGTAGGAAGCTGGCTGGTTGGAAAAGGACCCTTCTTAGTCAAGCTGGTAAAATCCAACTTTTAAAATCTTCTCTCCAGAGTCTTTTGGTTTATGTTTTAACCCTATTCAAAATTCCTGGAAAATTTGCAGATGCTATTGAGAAAATTCAAAAAGCGTTCCTCTGGTCTAGGGTTGAGGAGAAGAAGAGAGTTGCCCTCATTCACTGGGAAAATGTCTGTAAATCCAAAAAGGTGGGGGGTCTGGGATTCAAAAATATTAGAACCCTAAACAAGACCCTTCTAGCCAAAAAAATCTGGAGAATCTATCAAGGAAATGGAGAGTGGAATGATATTTGGAAGGCTAAATACTTACGTGTGGTCCCTACCATGGAATATTTCCTTGCCTCCGATCAGATATCGATTGGCTCTACAATTTGGAATAGTGTTATCAATGCTAAAGGTATTGTAAGTATAGCCAAAGTTTGGGCCATAGGTAATGGCAGAAAGGTGGATTTTTGGGATGATGCTTGGATTGGAGGAGCCCCTCTCAATAGCTGTGTTTCTCAGATGATCATCCAAACATGCAAGGAGAAGTTCGGTGTTAAATTTGTTGACTACTGGAGAGATCAAAAGTGGGTGGACCTCAGATCTATTGATCCCAACCTAAAGTAGGTAAACTTAGTGATCAACCATGCAATTTTAAATCCTAGAAGGGAGGACCACTTGGTGTGGAGCGGTAACTCTTCAGGGATTTATTCTATGTCATCTTTTGTCCTTATGTTGGTTCAATCTCAAGACCCTAGCCCTTGCCGGGCTAAGGCCTGACATCCAGGTTTGACTCCTAAAATTAATATTGTTTTTATGGATTCTTTTACAAAATAAGATACTAACCATAGATAACTTGAGAAAGAAAGGTTTATGCATCCCCAACAGATTTTATCTTTGTCTTAATGATGAGGAATCTATAAACAACATTTTTATACAATGTCATTTCACCCAACCTATCTGGGCTATGAATTTTTAGCATTGGGGTTTGAATTGGGTGTTCCCAGAGGAGATTCAAGACTGTTTCAGGAGTTGGTACTGCAATACAAACAATCCGACCATAAGAAATTTATGGAAGTTTCCTTTCCACATATCCTTTGGGGTATCTAGAAAGAGAGGAATAACATAATCTTTAGGAATGATATTAACCCCTCTGAGGTGGTTTGGGCCAAGATAAAATATAATTTTGTTGAGAATGTGATGGCTAGGCGAGATCATTACTCCAATAGTAAGGAGGATTTTGATGTTCTTAATAGCTGGAACATCCCAGCCTACATGGACATCAATACCAACCAAATCAAAAGAAGTATGTGCAGCTGGTCTTTCACCCCTAATGACTGGTTTAAGGCTAACTTCGATGGGGCTGCTCAAAGGAACACAGGGCTCGTTGGCTATGTTGGAATTATCTGGGATGGTGTTGGCTTTTGCATCAGGGCGGTGGCCTTTCCCTTGAGGAACCACACTAATCATCTGGCTGAAGCTATGGGCGCCCTCCAAGCTATCAAATTAGTACACAATCTAGGACTCAAATTGTTATGGCTGGAGGGGGATTCTAAAAACATTATCAATTGCCTCCTTGGTAAACACCAACCCTAGTGGACGATTAAAAATATCATTGTTTCGGCTAGGGAGATGCTTGAGGGGTTCAATCAATGCTACATTTCTCATGATTAGAGAGAGGCCAACATGAGTGCTGATTGGGCCGCCAATGAGGCAGTACGGAGTGGGTAAATTAAGATTTGGAATAGCGAGGGGGAGCTCCCTTGAGTGGAACGTGACATCTTACATTATGAAAGATATCATGGTAAGCAAGGCCGGATTTGAAATCATTTCCCAAGATGACAGGGGAGGTCGTGGCATCAGAAAACGGTTTTGTATGCAACCGAGAAGGAGGTACAATAATAATTGCTGGATCACCTCACATGCTTTCTGGTTTGTTTTTCCTTTTTGAGCGGAAACATTAGAAATATCCATTGACTTCTAGTGGTTTCTTCCTTGCTAATTAGAAAGTCCATAGCAAATCTAGTGGTATTTGTAGGAAATCATAGTTCATAGAAATCAATAAGAAAATGGGAGGAAATCGTAAGAGAATAGATGCAACCAAAATTGATAAATGGCAAGACCATCTTCAGGCCTGCGTTGTACTCCAAGAAGCTAAAATAATTGATTTTATGGAGAGAATGCAAGAGAAATGGTTGGAAATTACAAGGATTTTTAAAAAGGGATGGAATAAGGGAACCTTAACCATTGGTAGTAGGAAGGTCAAGGTGACTAAGATGTTGATCGTTGAGGCTATAGGTCTACCAATGGATAGTATCAAGTTCTATAGGGATAGGAAGCTGTCTGATGCTGTAGTGAACAAATTCCCTAAGGATGAGGAGGAGAAAGCTAGGTTGGTGAAGGGAAGTAACACTAACTACTCCCCTAAGGTAATTAAGTTGATATGGCAATGGGTTTTGTTTTCTATTATGGAATTTATGACTTTAGATGGGAGATTTGCTAGGGTTTATGGCTATCATTTTGTTATTCTCAACCATTTCCGGTATAAGGAGAAAATTTCCATCCCATATTATTTGTTCTATGCCCTAAATGTTGGGATAAAGGATGCTATCTCTAACCCCAAAACCAATCCTTGTTTTCATGAGGGTCTAATGGTGATTCTGTACAATCACATCAAGAATACCACCGTTCATCTAAACATTGTAGAGGTTTTTGAGTTGGATGAGTAATTGGAAGACTTAGATGATGATGATGGTGATGGTTATGACACTGAAGCTGATATTGAGGACGACCCCCATATCGTTGGGTTGAGAAAGCAAAGAAGAAAAATAGGGCAAGAGGATTAGAGTAAAGGGTTGGTGAGAAGGAAGCAGAAGGGGAAGGGTGATGAAAGTTGGTATGAGGAGGAAGATGAGACTGATGATGATATGGAGACTAACAATGAGGAGGTCCAAATCCTCTCTAGCCAAAAGAATAAAAGGAAAACTCTAAGAAATGAGGATGTGGGAGCTAAGAACCATTCACCTTTCTCAACTAGTTCTAAGGATAAGGGCCTGACTAGAGAGGACACCTCCATGAAGGAAGATAAGAGTGCAGATTTGAAAGAGGTGGGTCTAGAGGTGAATTTTGATCCTGCGGGAGACAAGGCCCAGGATGGCTCCCATCTTGGATATTGACCTTTACTTAAAAAGTGGAACGGATATCTTCAACAAGGTTTTCCTTTGGGTTCAGAAGGAAATAACAAGCATAAAAGCCAAGAAAACCAAGGAAGCCAACAAAATTGAGACTTTAGAAGCTATTGGCACTTGTAAATTTAGCTCCCTCCCTGATTGTTTAAGTGAACTTATAAAAGCAATCAGTAATCCTGAGGAGATCATTAATGCACAATGTAATAGCTTCCAAATCCTAGAGAAAAAAGATGGAGCTATTGAAAAAAGGATGGAAGGGGTTGAGAATATGCTCAAGAAGATTGGGGAGCAGAGTCATAAGATTTTAAAGGTTGCCTCTGCAAGCATGAAGGTTCTTATCAACAACCTTGATAGTGATCAAGGGGAAAAGGCCTCTGGGGACATCACTAAGGTGAAGGAAGACACCCCTGAAGATAAGGAGACTGGTCATGGTAGAACCATTCGTGCGAGCACCAGAAAAAGAAAAAGACAAAGCAGGGAGATTGAGGAAATTAAGCGGATTGCTGAGAACATGGAGCAACTAGAGTTGGAAGATGCCGAGTTGCTTAAGAACTTTACCTAGCCTTGGCTTTTTCTCTGTCGGTCCTATTTGTTGTCTTCCTATTGCTGGCTTTTTGTTTGCTGGTCAGTTGTCTTTTCTATGTTTGTTGTCTCTTGCTTTTTGTAGTGCTTTAATGGCTATCTTTTGATCTTATGTTGTTATGGGTTTCAGGGGTCCATCAAAACCTATTTTCTCTTAATTAAAAACAAGAATACTTTTAACAA